>NW_018397257.1:1950872-2015826 GCF_002168275.2 Theobroma umbraticum | reverse complement strand
ACATTTTTCATAGACATTTGAGTGAAATAATAAATGAAGTTCTCATAGTGAGTCATGTTTAGTGAACTTGTTCTTTAACAATCACCTACATGTTATCCTCAAGTATCTCATATACTTCAATCTATGAGATCGATTGCTTACTTTTCAAGTAAGAAGGCTTAACATGTACCAATCTTTGAGCACTGTCAATGTCCTGTCTTGACAATACAATGACCAGGATCAATTTTAGGAACATGGCTTTGATGCATAGTGATCTCATAATTATAACAATTTTATAATTCTCTTGCAAGGCTTTTATGTTTCATGTGTTTCATCAATTAGTCCTTAATAACTCCTTATGATTGCACTAACATGAAGGAAAACCTTTATCACATAAAATCATGCGATTAAATATGTATTAAATTACAGTGCATATTCCTTAACTAATCTAATTAGCTCAAGGGCATATACCAACAGTGTGTTATGATGCATGATTTAAGGTTTTTGCCACATTAATTGTCCTAGAAAATTTTATGAGCAACCTTTTTCTTTTGGCTATGTTTCGCCATGTTTCTTTCGTTTTTTTTTTATTTTTCCTTAGATTTATGTAACTAGGAAAAGCCATGTAATTTTAATATTTCTTGATGTATTTGGTGCATCCATGGAGAAAGAAGTTGAAAGCCAAAAGGAAAAAGGTAATTAGGTAATATTTGTTCTCTTTAATTTTTTTATGGCTTCTTTTCTTCAGAAAAAGAAGTTTTTCTTGTAGCAATTATTTTTTAAGAAAAAGAGTTTTTTTTACATTAAATTCTACTATTATAAAGAGGAAGGAAGGGTGGGGTGTGTTGTAGGGCAACACACTATTGTGTGCTATCGGACAACACACAACGTCTATGTGCTTTTGGACACCACGTAGCACACAACAACAAGGTGCTGTTGGCAACAACACAAGTTGGTAGGCAACAACCCACCCTTAGGCTGTTGGGCAATAACCCATTAAAGTGGGCCCTTCTAAATTTTTTTAAAAAAATATATATATTCTTAAAATTTTTTCAAAATTTATATTTTGAGAAAATTAATTTATTTTAGCCTTGGATTGAAAATTATTTTATTTTTGTATTAATTAATGAAATTAATTAATTGGACAAAATAAAATTATTTTCTCAAATTAGGTTAAAATTAAAATTAAAATTAGGGATTTTAAATAGTAATAAAATTCAAAATAGTGCTAAATGGATGTGATCCTAACAAATAGTAGAAGTAAGCAAGATTTAAGAGAATTACAAGTTGTAATTTTTTTATTTTTTATTACTTATTATATTTTTCTAGGATGAACATTAATATGCTTATTGTTATATATATTTATATGTATCTATGTGAATGATATAAGATATTATTTGGAAACTTGAAAACATGTCATTTAGAATTAAGGTACCAACTTCTCTTAAGGAATGCCATGCATACATTATGCATTTTAGTTTAAAAGGAGTTTTATACTATGAGATACATAATGAATATAGGAAAATAAATCACATCTAGACAAGAAGGTAATATGGACTTAGTTATATACTAAAAGCATTTAGTTGGAAACATAACCAAGCCCATAATTTGACTTAGGATATTCTAAATATGCATCTAGAAAATTTGGTAAAAAGTCAATCAGAACCTTAAGTTTATAAATATTGAGTGGGAGAGGATGCTAGTAATCCTAGAGTCCATAGTCTCCATTATTGGCCCATTGGCATGTGAAACATGTCACTCGCTACAAGTGGACATGAATCTAGATCATGACGGATTGGGTCTTTGAAAGGATAAATCCTTTTTGGTGGATTATGTAGTGAGACCTACCATAGAAGCTCACTAAGTCGGGAGCTTAAAAGAATGAAACAATGGTTGTTACGCTCAACAAGAATTTACTATTAACCTGACTACAGTAGCTCTGTTAGTAAACTTTATGGAACAAATGAAGACGCTCTTTAACCATGTTAAGTATGATGATACTGGGCAACATAGTTAAGCAGGAAAGTCCCAGTTTTCCTAGTAATAAATTCTTATAGCCCATAATCGGTTAATTTATTACAAAAAGGTAGATGACCATCAAACTAATAATACAATTTATAGGGTTTTATATATTGTCATCATGCATACATGTATCATGAAATGTTCAAAGTCCATAACTAACTAATATGCTTACATAATTTCAAATGTACTTTTAGAAACATATATGCATTACAAATACAAATCCACTTTCATTTTTGTTGAACAGATGCATCTGAATAGTGATAACAACACTGAATGGAAAAGAAACCTTAATATCATCCTTAATTATAACAAGATCACATGGGTTCTTTCTGACAATGAGCCTGAAGCACTAACTCCCCAATCAACTCTATAAGATGTTGAATATCATAAGAAGTGGCATGATGTAAATGACCTAGCTAATTGCTATATACAAGCCTCTATGAATAGTATATTGCAAAAGCAACGCGAAGGAATGGGTAATGCTATTGACATAATGTTGCACCTACATTAGATCTTTGGTACAAAAACAAAGTCAGCTAAGGTGAAAGCAATCAATGCTTTTAAGGACCTTAAGTAGAAACCTGGGGAACTAGTTAGAGATTATGTGTTGAAAGTGATCTCTTGTCTCAGCGAGGCAAAACTAAATGGCACTGAGATAGATGTGGAGACACAAATATCAATGTTCATTTATAGCTTGAATTCATCATTTTCACAGTTTAAATTAGATTATGAACTGCACACCAAGGATTATACCTTAAGTGGGCTAATGAATGATTTCTAAAATATGGAAAAGGTTATTGATTTGAAATAGAAGCTTGAAGCACATGCAATTTCCAATTTTAAGCCTAAACCCAAGGGTAAAAAAAAGATAGCTGGAAATAAAAAAACTTCTAAGGGCTCAATTGGAGCAAAGAAAAAGTTCATGAAGAAAGAGACTATTTCAAAAGACAAAACCAAAGGAAAATATTTCTATTGTGGTGTGAAACGACATTGGAAGTAAAATTGTAAGGTTTACCTTAAAGAAATCCATAAGAGTAAACAAGGTATAGGTTTTCTAAATATGTTAAAAGCTTGTTTAATGGTTGATTCTATGGATACTTAGATAGTAGATTTTGAAGCCACTAACCATGTTTGTAATTCTTTACAGGGGTTTCAAGAAAGTAGAAAACTAAGTAAAAGGTAATTTCATATGAGAATGACAAGTGGCACATTCGTTTCAACATTAGTAATGGGAACCATTATTCTTCAATTTCCTTATGGTTGTAGCTTAGTTTTGGAAAATGTTTATTATATTTCAAAGACTTATAAAAATTTGATTTCTATCTTTTGTTTAATAAAGTCTAGATATTTAGTTTATTTTAGTGAGACACTCACTATTTATTTGAATAAGGATTTCATTAGTTCTGGAATTGTAAGATATAATCTTTACTTCCTTGAGCCTACAAGTTATTTTGCAAATGCTATAGAAACAATACGAATTAAAACTGAAAAAGTCTAAGAATCTAACATTAATCAAAATTATCTTTGACATCTGCGTTTAGGTCATATCAATCAAAATAGACTCAATCGGCTTATAAAGGATGGTACTTTACTAGACATGGTTGAGGGTCCTTTACTAGTATGTGAGTCTTGTATTGAAGCTAAACTGACTAAATGCTCTAAACTTGGTGCACACAGATGTGTGTAGACAAGTGAACGTAGAGGCTAGAGGAGGTTATGAATATTTCTTAACTTTTATTAATGACTGCTTAAGACATGGCTCTGTGTATTTAACGTACAGAAAAAATGAATCCTTTGAAAATGTCAGAGAATTCAAAGCTGAAGTTGAAAAGCAACTAGGCAAGCCATTAAAACAACTTCGATCAGATTAGAGAGGTGAATATTTATGAGATGAATTTCAACAATATCTCATTTAACAATGGGATAATTTTCAATTTGTTAATTTCGAGAATACCCCAACAGAATGATGTAGCTGAAGGAAGAAATAAGACTTTTTTGAAATGGTTAGATCAATGATGTCTTATGCTAACCTTCCAATCTCATTCTGGGGATATTGTATGCAGACTACTAAGTACTTGCTCAATTTTGCTCCATTTAAGGCTATGCCTAAGACACCAAGGGAGCTATAGACAAGGCGTGAATCATCTGTACATTATGTATGAACTTGGGAGTGTCCTACATATGTTTTAAAGCTTGAGTCCATAAAAATGGAACAAAAGACTAAGGTGTGCTTGTTTGTAGGATATCCAAAGGGAACAAGAGGTTATTACTTTTATAGTCCTCAAGATAAGAAGGTTTTCGTTAATGCAAATGTCACTTTCTTAGAGGAAGAGTTTGTGAGAAATCGTAAACCTAGAAGTAAAATTGTCTTAGAAGAATTGTTTGATCTTTTAGATTTACGAGTTAATTCTAAAAAAGTCAACACATAGTCTGATTTAAGGGTTAAAATAGAAACACAAGCTGAACATCAAACAAAAGAGCCTCGACGTAGTGGAAAAGTTATAAGACAACCAAAAAGATACATGGGTATGGGAGATTGCACTCTTAGATGAACATGAATTTGACCTTATTACATATAAGGAAGCTATTAATGATGTTGATGCTAAAGAGTGGAGTAAGGCAATGAAATTTGAGTTGGACTTCATGGATTGCAACAAAGTCTAGACTCTAGTAGATCCACCTAAAAGGATAAAACCTATAGGGTACAAATGGATTTACAAGAAAAAAAGAGGAAGTGATGGGAAGGTAAAAACGTTCAAGACTATACTACTAGCTAAGGGTTTTACCCAAAGAGAAAGGTTAGACTACAAGGAAACCTTCTCATTAGTTACCATGCTTAAATCCATCAAGATCCTCTTATCCATAACTGCACATCTTGATTATGAGATATGGAAAATGGATGTCAAGATCGTATTTTTAAATAAGGAACTTGAAAAGCATATTTATATGGCTCAACTAGAAGGTTTCATTAAAAAAGACCGTGAATATAAAGTTTGTGAATTGCATAGGTCCATTTATGGACTTATGCAAACACCTAGGTCTTAGAACATAAGATTTGATATTGCTATCAAATCATATGATTTCCAACAAAATGTTGACAAACCCTAGGTATGTAAAAGGATACAAGATAAAAAAGTTGTTTTCTTAGTCTTTTATGTTGATGACATTCTAATAATTAGGAATGATGTAGGAATGTTATCAACAGTTAAAATTTAGCTGAACCAATAATTCAATATGAAGGATTTAGGAGAAGCTAGCTATCTTTTAGGTATCACACTTATAAAGGATCATAAGAACAAGCAGATAGCATTATCTCAAGCATCTTACATAGAAAAGATTTTTGCCAAGTTTGCTATGCAATATTCCAAGAAAGGTTTTATGCCCTTTAGACATGGAATCAAATTTTCTAAGGAGATGTCACCTAAAACTCCAGAGGAAGTTGAAAACATGAGATGGACTCCATACGCATCTGTTGTTGGAAGTCTCATGTATGTTATGCTATGCACTAAGTTAGAAATCTACTACGTAATTGGATTGGTTAGTAGATTTTAGTCAAACCTAGGCATGGAGCACTAGACTGTAGTCAAGTGCATTTTTAAATATCTTCATAGAACAAAGATAAAAGGAGGATTCTTGCAAAATGAATCCATACATCCATGTTAATAAAAGGAGATACCATGTTTAAGTATCATTCTTTTATTTATTATTAATTCTTTTTAAATAAAGATGGATAATAATAAAAAAAAGAGTTCTTATTCAATAAGGAGTTTCATTTTATAAAGAACTCTAAATGATAATTAAAGAATTAAATTATTTATTCTTAAATTTTAATTTTGATAACTATGAAGCATGATTAATGCTTCCATAGCTCTAAATAGATGGTCAAGATTGATTTAAAGGTGTTTGATTTTGATTAAACTTTTAAGGGAAGAGTTTTAATACAAAGAGAATAGATTGGAAGAAAATAAATGTAAATACTTTTTCTTGAAAAAGTTTCAATTGCCACTTTTCTCCTCTTCCTCCAACTTTACTATATCTTTTTTTCTTCCTCCCATTCTGGGTTGAATTTTTTTTGAAAGAAAAAAACCATTAATTTTTAGGAAGAAAAGAGAGACAAAATCGATTGCCATCTTGTAGGCTTGCATTTCACACCTTGTCCACTCAAGGTGCAAGTTGAAAGCATTTTTAAAGAATAAGTGGTAAAGTTGTTTGAATGAGAAATCATTCATTGGTGTGGAGGTGTCTGAAAATAAGAATCTCAAAATAAAAGGTGTGTTTTTTTTTCTTAGTTAATAGATTCTTATTTCTTTAAAATGTGATTATGTTACTTGCAACAAGAATGATATGTGTTTTTGCTTGTGTAATTGGATTGCTCGCTTCCTTTATAAAAGAAATTTTCTGAAATCCATGCTTTACATAATCACATCAATCCATTAAGATCCTATTCTAACAGTTATAATTATCCTTATTAGAAAAAGAGAATGGAAATGTTTATTCAGTCTATGGATTTGGATGTGAGAAATGTGATATTAGATAGCCTTAATGTTCCATATAAATTATGAGAAGGAAAATTATTAATCAAGCCTAGAGATGAGCGGAGTGATAAGGATAAGGAACTAGTCCAAACAAATTGTAAGGCATATAATAGTCTTTTTTATGCTTTGAGTTCTAGTGAATATAATAAAGTCTCTATGTGCGAAAATGTCAAACAAATTTGGGATACTTTAAAGACCACATATGAGGGAACTAACCAAGTAAAAGAATCCAAAATTGGACTGCTTATCCATGATTATGAACTATTTAAGATGAAAGAGAGTGAATCAATAAGTGAGATGCTTGAAAGGTTCACGAGTATTATACAAGGTTTGAAAGATCTAAGGAAAGACTTCCTAAATGCCCAACTAGTGAAAAAGATCTTGTATAGCCTACCTAAAACTTGAAGACCTAAAGTTAGGGTTGTAGAAGAAGTAAAAAATCCAAATACCTTGAAATTAGAAGAACTTATAGGATTCCCTATCACTTATGAGTTAACAATTAACCGTGAGAGTGACAAAAAAGAGTCTAGAGAGAAATAAGTCAAATGAAAGAAAGATGCCTTAAATCCATAGATAAGAAAGAGGAAAGAGTCATAAAAAATGATAGTGAGAGTGAGGAAGACATAGCTATGTTTGCTAGAAAATTCAATAAGTTCATGATTAAAAATTATAGAAATAGAAAACTTATAAAGAGATATGTGCCAAAAGTGGAGCATTCAAATGATCATTTGACATGCCATAATTACAAAAAGTCAAAAGATACCAAATATGAGTACCCAAGCAAGAAAAAAATCTCAAGAAGTTCCAAAAAGAACGCAATGATTGCAACCTCAAGTGATGGTGATAATTATCAAGATGATGGGGTTACAAATCTTGTCTCATGGTATTTGATTGCTACAATGAGGAACATGAATGTATAATGTCAAGAGTGTTGACTCTATAAGTTTTTGATGATAACAAAACATTTCTCATTCATTAATGTCTAATCTTGTTATTTAAGTGTTCAAGATTTAATTTAATACCCCTAACAAAGTTAGTAATTAAAGGCCAATCAAGAAGATTGCTAAATTTAATGAAAAGTTAATCACTTAAGAGAAAGAAAGAGCAAGGTGATTAATAAAGACAGTGTTCGTTTATACCTTTGAGCCAATTAGATTGGTCAAGGAATATATATTCTCATTTAATGCATATTTAATCACATAATTATATGTAATAGAGGTTTTCTTTCATGTTAATGCAATAATAAAGAGTTATTAAGTAATAATTGGACGAATCCCATGGAACATAAAAGCCTTGCAAGAGAATTGTAAATTTGTTATAATTATGAGATCACTATGCATCAAAGCCATGTTCCTAATATTGTTCCTGTTCATTGTATTGTTATGTAGAGAAAAATGAAAATAGAAAGTTTGTAATCGATTAGAACTTGCTATAACTAGTTAGAGAAAGTTCATTGAAGAAGAGAAACATAAAGACAGAGAACTTTTAATCGATTAGAGCTTTCTGTAATCAGTTAGAGTAGAGAACACTCTATCCTGAATACATCCCTTTTCAGGGCACCACTATGCTTTACACTCTATCCTGAATTTCCAAGTCTTGCTACACCACTTCAAATTGTGATGCAATTTTTCCCTTTTTCCAAGTTAAACTGGGTCAAATGGTAAACACAAAAGTTCTAGAACTACCTCTTATCTTTTCAATGGTTTAAGAATCATATCAACTAGACTTCTATAGTGAAGATATTTTCGAAATACAAGAACATGTGTAGTGCAAGTCTGCACCTTGAATGCATTATTCTTCATAAATTATCACCTTTTTCATTGCACACTTACAAAAGGAACAAATTAACTTAAATAATAACTAAACTTAAAGCAAAATATCATAAAATCACTTAAAGCAATTTAACCTAATACAATTAACTTAATTAAAATAAATAACTAAAATTAACAAATACTTAAACTAATTCTCAAGAATTTAGGCAAAATACATCGAAAATTGTGACCAAATAACTCTATAAAATAGACTTATCACAGCCCAAACTTAAGATTTTACTAGTCCTCGAGCAAAACATATAAAAAACCTAAAGCAAAATGAAAGCAATTTAAATGGTGAACGTAATCATATATAAACAAACTAACTAGAGACAAGTAACAGCAAATCAATGATCTTCATAATTTCCTCAAAAGTATATCTATAAATCTCCAACTCAAGGCAAATTATAGGCATCATTGAAGTTCATGTTTCAATTCAAATGTAAGGTCATTCTCGAATAGATTTTCATGTGTGTGTCTAATCTTTTATAAAAAACAATATATAATTCAGATAAGCTTTTTCCAATGCACAATTTTGAATTAGTAGTAGAATCCCATAGGTTATTAAGCTTGTAATGAATGGCTAGGTCAAGGTAGAATAAAGGTCACTAATGTGGCTTAATTCACACTAAGCACATAAGTATAGGTCCTAAATAGAGCTCTTATTCTCATTCTCTACGTAACACCTTTTCTTCAACTTTGAACTTTTCTTTTGGCCAACACTTAATTCTTTTTCTTTTTTTTATCATCATAATTTTTACAACCTCAAACTTATTTCTTTCTATTGTAAGTAATGGGGTGAATACTAAGCATATTTTGAACTTTTTTGATCAACTTCACCTTTCTACCTTATTCAACATTTAGCTCATAACACTTCCTAGAATGATTATATACTTAAAAGTGTGGGATAAAAAATTAGAAATTTAATTAAAAGGCTAGGCTAAAATAACTAGATGTTTAACGAAGAAAAGGTAACATTATGTCACATCCCATTTCCTAGAGGGATCATGACTGGCACAATGACCTAGACAGGTGTTGCCTACTAGGCCCAAGCAAGCTTTTTAACCTCAAGAAATCATCAATCACATGCAAGCATAGATAAATGTAAACATAAGCATCCATGCTTAGGTGTAAGTACACAATTATGGACTTCTCAACATAAAAGGTGTACAAGCTTTTCATTCATAAAATATTTACTCAATATAATTAGCATAGAATCTATAAAGGCACCTTCGGTGCTCATATAGGTTCGCTAGCCATCATTCACAATATTCACATAATCCCATGAAAATAATTTACCCTTCCATGGCTCAACATTCATAATATTGAAATATTATCATAAAAGTAACTTACCATACAATGGCTTAACATTTTAGTGCAAAGAATTATTTATAAACAAAATAAAAGATCGACTTGTCAGTAGATCATGACCTACTCACTAGGCATTAAGTGGCTACTAGACAACTACCAATGAAGAATGACCGGATCACGTCTCCGTGACACTAGTTGCTAGCAAAAGAGTGTTATCATTGATCTGCAATAAGAATAAATAAAAAAAACAATATGTGAGACACAAAGACTCCGTGAGAGGATACGGGAAGGGGACAAACCAAGGGATAAGAGTATTTCATAAACATGCAATATTAAACACGTATGAGTCATAAATCTTTCCTCATTACTCTAATGATCATGAAACATAGTGGATAACATAATTCATGCAATTTTACATGAAAACAACTTGATATAAAAGTTTTGAAAATCATTTACCTTGGTAGTTTTCATCAAATTTGCTCAAATAACCTTTTCTGCAATGAATCTATTGATAAAATGTATCAATACCTTTTAAAAAAATCTATCGATACTTTAATGAAATGTATCAATACATTTTACATGAAAAGCATCTTTAAGCATTCTGTTTAAATGTGTCGATACATACGCCATATGTACCGATACTTTCAATTCAAGACCTAAATATTCTGGCACAAATTCTCCATTTCTGCTAATTGTAAGTCTTCTTACCTATTGGTACTAGTTATAAGGTTGATTTGTATCTAACCAAGCCTACATTCATGCCATAGTAAATATACGTCATGATCAATACTCAATTAACATAACATACAACATTTCTAAAAAATTTACACCATTTTCAACCATAAATCATTAATTCATACATTATGATAGTTTGACCCCCATCAACCTTGGGCCGACAATGTAAAAGCCATATTGCATCTTGAGCCGATAATGTACAATCCCCATTTATGTTGCATCATGGGAATGAGAATATGGTGCCCTGGAAAGTAAGTATATTCTCTTCCTTAATTTCTTTAAATTTATTTGTAATAAAAGTACATTTTGATAATAAAACGAAGAGTTTATTTTAAGTAAGCATTCATTATCTAGTTATTAAGGTACTATGATTCTATTGAAATATTAAAATACATTTGTATGAAAAGTCATATATAGGAGACATGTATTTTAATAGAATCTAAAAATTATTTATAGCCATATAATAAAGTTGGTCACTTTATTGTGCTAAGGTTGTAGTGTCCAAATTAATTCCAACGAAACAAATATGATTAATTTCAAAGGAATGATAAGTCTTAAATCATCGAAATGGTTCACTTCGAGTATTGACATAATAACATGAATTGGAATCATGTTAGAATTAAATTTAAGTTTAACCATTAATTAAATCTTGATCTTACACTAATGCATTTGCTTATAGGAAAACCAAAATCCTGATGGATTTTGGACTCATCTTTAATCTCTTTATAATCTTTGATTTACTATGAGCATGATCATCATAAAGCATTGATCTAGACTCTATATTTTTGGATTATAATCGAGATGAACATTTAGAAATATATATCCAAATAATGGACTTCATAGCATTAATATCACTTCTAGTGATTTTATAAAAATTGGTGATTAATCTAGACCTAGAGGATTGATGAATTAGCTACTCTTCACATTTAGATACTCAAAAGATTAGATCTAGAGTATTAAATCACTAATTGGATGAAATTTAAACTAAAGGAGAAAATTGACATAACGGGTAAAATGGTAATTTCACCTTTTGTAATTGGATGGTTATGAGTATTCACAATATAAGGTTTGCAATTGGACAACTAATAACAAATATCAAGTATTGAATTATTTCTTGTAATTATAGTTAATCCAAAAGTGCAACCATGAATCTATGGTGGAGTGATTTTATGGTTAATAAGCTTGAATTATTTTTTTAATGAGATTAAAGAATAATCTAAGTTATTGGAGCTGGAATATCTATCTCCAAATAGATTACCCACTTAGCTTCATAGAATCAACTTGTTATGATAGAATGCATGTTTTATTTGATTAATAAATTGTGTACAAAAATACAATTTTAATATGTTGTCTTAATTTAGACAAGAAAACATGTTTGTCTTAATTTAAACAAAAAAATATGTTTGTCTTAATTTAAGACAAGAAAAATATTTTTTATTTTAATCTAGACAATAAAACATATTTGTCTCAATTTAAACAAGATAAAATATTTTTATCTTAATCAAAGACCAGAGTTATTTTAAATTAAAATAATACTAATAGGATTTTTGTAAAATGAATTTAAACATCCATGTTGATTAAAGGAGACTCCATATTTGACTATCACTCTTTTATTTACTATTAATTCTTTTTAAATAAAGATGGATAATAATAAAACAAGAGTTATTATTTAATAACGAGTTTTATTTTATCAAGAACTCTAAATGATAAGTAAAGAATTAAATTATTTATCCTTTAATTTTAATTTTGATAATTAAGGAGCATATTTGATGCTTCCATAACTCTAAACGGATGGTCAAGATCAATTCAAAGATATTTGATTTTGATTAAACCTTTAAGGCAAGAGTTTTACTAAAAAGAAAAGAGATTGAAAGAAAAGAAAGGAACATACTTTTCTTGAAAAAGTTTCAGCCGTCATTTCTCTCCTCATCCTCTAAACTTTGCCATATCTTTCTTCGTTTCTAGTATTCTTGGTTGAATTTTATGAAAGAAAATAGCCATTAATTTTTAGGAAGAAAATAGAGATAAAATACGTTGCCATCTTGTAGTCTAGCATTCCACACCTTATCCACTCAAGGTTCAAGTTGAAGGCATCCTTAAAGAATAAGTAGTAAACTTATTTAGTCGAGAAATTATTCATTGGTGTGGTGGTGTCTGAAAATAAGAATCTCAAAATAAAAGGTATGTTTTTTTTTACTTAATAGATTCTTACATTTTTTAGAATGTGATTATGTTACTTACAATAAGAATGATGTGTTTTTCCACTTGTATAATTAGATTGCTTGCTTCCTTTATAAAACAAAATTTTTGAAATCCATACTTTACACAATCGCATCAATCCACTAAGATCCTACTCCAACAATTGGCATCAAAACAAGAAGTATTGTAAGTTTTGTTTCCTATATTTATTTTGCATGGTTGGCACCTTTGCATATACTTAACAATCTTGATATGATCAATGTATGGTTGTATGTTATGATGTATGATTCAAGGTTTTTACCACATTAATTGTCCTAAAAAATTTTATATGTAATCTTTTTCTTTTGGCTATGTAACAAGAAGGGCGGCCTGTCATCGCCATGTTTTCTTTTTTATTTTTTTATTTTTTCTTAAATTTATGTAACTAGGAAAAGCTATGTAATTTTAATATCACTTGATATATTTGGTGCATCCATGGAAAAAGAAGTTCAAAGCCAAAAGGAAAAAGGTAATTGGGTAATATTTGGTCTCTTTAATTTTTTTATGATTGTTAATTTTTTTAAGAAAAAAGAATTTTTCTTATATCAATTTTTTTAAGAAAAAGACTTTTTCTTATATTCAAATTCTATTATTATAAAAATAATTTTTTATTAAATATTATTGTGATTTAAAAAAAAGGAAAGAGGGTTGGGGTGTTTTGCCAGGTAACATAGTCCCATGTGTGCTACAGAGCATCACACAGCATATGTGTGTTGCTGGGCAGCTCACAGTAGCAATGTGTTACTGGCAACAACTCGCCTTTGGGCTATTGGGCAACAACCCATTAAGGCGGGCCATCTTCCAAATATTTTTTTAATAAATTAATTTTTAAAAAAAATTATATATATTCTTAAAAATTTTCCAAAATTTATATTTTTTTGGAAAATTAATTTATTTTAATCTTGGATTCAAAATTATTTTGTTTTTGGAATTAATTAATGAGATTAATTAATTGAAAAAAAATAAAATTATTTTCTTAAATTGGGTTAAAATTAAAATTAATATTGAAGATTTTAAATAGTCATAAAATTCAAAAGAGTGCTAAATGGATGTGATCTGAACAAGCAATGGAAGGAAGCAAGATTAAAGAGAATTACAAGTTATAATCTTTTGTTTTATTTATTATATTTTTCTAGGATGGACATTAATGTGGCTTATTATTATATATATTTATATGTAACTATATGAATGATATTAGATACTATTTGTACGCCTCAAAACACATCATCTAAAATTAAGATGCCAACTTTTCTTAAGCAATGCCATGCATACATTATATATTTTAGTTTTAAAGCAGTTTTATGCTATGAGATACATAATGAATATAGGAAAATAAATCACATCTAGACAAGATGGTAATATGGACTTAGTAATATACTAAAAGCGTTTAGTTGGAAACATAACCAAGCCCATAATTTGACTTAGGATATTCTAAAATCCTATAAAAAGTTAATCAAAACCTTAAGTATAAAAATATTGAGTGGGTGAGGATGCTAGTAATCCCAGAGTCCATGGTCTCCATTGTTGGCCCTTTAGCATGTAAAACATGTTACTCCCTACAAGCGGACATAAATCTAGATCATGACGGACTGGGTCTCTAAAAGAATAAATCTTTTTAGGTGGATTATGAAATGAGACCTCCCATAGAGGCTCACTAAATAAGGAGCTTAAAACAATGAAACAATGGTTATTACACTCAACATGAATTTACTATTAACCTGCCTACAGTAGCTCTATTAGTAAACTTTGTGGACTAAATGGAGGCACTCCTTAACCATGTTAAGTATGAAGATACTAGGCAACATAGTTAAGTGGGAGGGTCCCAGTTTGCCTAGTAGTAAATTCTCACGGCCCATAGTCGATTAATTTATTACATAAAGGTAGATGACTGTCAAACTAGTAATATAATTTATAGGGTTTTATATATTGTCATCATGCATACACGCATCATGAAATGTTCAAAGTCCATAAATATCTAGTATGCTTATATAATTTCAAAATGTACTTTCAAAAACATATGTACATCACAAATATGAATCCACTTTCAATTTTGTTGAACAAATGCACTTTGAACGGTGATAACTACACTGAATGGAAAAAAAACCATAATATCGTTCTTAATTATGACAAAATCATATGGGTTCTTTCAGACCATGAGCCTGAAGCACTAACTTCCCAATTAACTCCACATGATACTGAATATCACAAAAAGTGGCATGATGCAAATGACTTGGTTAAATGTTATATACTAGCTTCTATGAACAGTATATTGCAAAAGCAACACGAAGGCATGGGTAATGCTACTAACATAATGCTACTACATGAGATATTTGGTACAAAGACAAGGTCTGCTAAGGTGAAAGCAATCAATGCTTTTAAAGACCTTAAGTAGAAACCTGGGAAGCCAATTAAAGATTACACGCTAAAAATGATCTCTTCTCTCAATGAGGTAGAACTAAATGGAGCTGAGATAGATGCCAAAATGCAAATGTCAATCATCGTTCATAGCTTGAATTCATCATTTTCATTGTTCAAATTGGATTATGAACTACACACTAGGGATTACACCTAAACGGGCTAACGAATGATCTCCAAAATGTGGAAGCGAATCTTGATTTGAAAAAAAAACCTGAAGCACAAGCAGTTTCCACTTCTAAGCCCAAACCCAAAGGTAAAAAAAAGATAGTTAGAAATAAAAAGACTTTTAAGGGCTTAATGGGAGCAAAGAAAAAACCCATGAAGAAAAAGACGACTTTAAAAGACAACTCCAAAGGAAAATGTTTCCATTGTGGTGTGAAGGACATTAGAAGCGAAATTGCAAGGTTTACCTTAAAGAAATCTAGAAAAGTAAACAAGGTATGGGTTTTCTAAATATGTTAGAAGCTTGTTTAGTGGTTGATTCTATGGATACTTAGATAGTAGATTCTGGAGCCACTAACCATGTTTGTAATTCTTTACAGAGGTTTCAACAAAAGAGAAAATTAAGTAAAGGGAAGTTTCGGATAAGGATGGCAAATGGAACATTCATTTCAGCATTAGCAGTGGGAGCCATTATTCTCCAATTTTCTTATGGTCATAGCTTAGTTTTGGAAAATATTTATTACATTCTAGAGACTTATAAAAAAAAAATTTTTGTCTTTTGTTTAATAAAGTCTAGATATTCAGTTTATTTCAATGAGACACTCACTGTTTATTTGAATAAGGATTTTATTTGTTCTAGAATTGTAAGATATAATCTTTATTTCCTTGAGCCTATGACTTATTCTGCAAATGCTATAAAAGCAATACCATTTAAAACTAAAAAAGTGAAAGAATCTAATATAATCAAAATTATCTTTGGCATTTGCGTTTAGGTCATATGAATCAAAATAGACTCAAAGGGATTATAAAGGATGGTACTCTACTAGACATGGTTGAGGGTCTTTTGCCAGTATGTGAGTTTTGTATTGAAGCTAAAATGACTAAAGGGCCTTTTCAGGCAAAAGGTAATAGAATGCCAAACGTTCTAGACTTGGTGCACACAGATGTGTGTGGACCAATGAACGTAGAAGCTAGAGGAGTTAATGAATATTTCATAACTTTTATTAATGACAAGTCAAGACATGGCTTTATGTATTTAATGCATAGAAAAAGTGAATCCTTTGAAAAGTTCAGAGAATTCAAAGCTGAAATTGAAAAGCAATTAGGCAAGCCATTAAAACAACTTTGATTAGATCGGGGAGATGAGTATTTATCAAATGAATTTCAGCAATACCACACTGACAATGGGATAGTTTTCAATTTGTTAGTGCTAAGAACACCTCAACATAATGGTGTAGCTGAAAGAAGAAATAGAACTCTTTTAGAAATGGTTAGATCAATGATGTCCTATGCTAACCTTTCAATCTCATTCTGGGGATATTGTATGCAAACTGTGAGTACTTGCTCAATTTTGCTCCATCTAAAGCTGTGCTTAAGACACCAAGGGAGCTGTGGACAAGGTGCAAATCATCTGTACATCATCTATGAACTTGGGGGTGTCCTGCACATATTTTAAAGCTTGAGTCCACAAAGATGGAACCAAAGACTGAGCTGTGCTTGTTTATAGGATATCCAAAAGGAACCAGAGGTTATTACTTTTATAGTCCTGAAGATAAGAAAGTTTTCGTTAGTGCAAATGTCATATTTGTAGAGAAAAAGTTTGTGAGAAATCACAAACCTACAAGTAAAATTGTCTTAAAAGAATTATCTGATCCTTTAGACTTAAAAGTTAATTCTGAAGATGTCATAACACAGTCTGATTCAAGGGTTAAAATAGAAAAACAAACTGAACATCAAATAGTGGTTCCTTAGCATAGTGAGAAGGTTGTGAGACAACTAGAGAGATACATGGTTTGGGAGAAAACATGATTGCGCTCTTAAATGAACATGAATCTGACTCTATTATGTATAAAGAAGTTATTAACGATATAGATGCTAAAGAGTGGCATAAGGCAATGAAATCTGAGTTGAACTCCATTGATTCCAACGAAGTTGGGACTCTAGTAGATCCACCTAAAGGGATAAAACCTATAGAGAGCAAATGGATTTACAAGAGATAAAAAAAGAAGTGATGGGAAGGTGGAGACCTCCAAGGATAGACTAGTGGCCAAGGGTTTTACCCAAAGAAAAGCGATTAACTATGAGGGAACCTTCTTGCTGGTTGCAATGCTTAAGTCCATTAGGATCCTCCTATCCGTAGCTGCATATCTTGATTATAGGATATGGAAAATGTATGTCAAGATCGCATTTTTAAATGGAGATCTTGAAAAGTGTATTTATATGGCTCAACCAGAAGGTTTCATTAAAAAAGGCCATGAGCATAAGGTTTGTGAATTACATAGGTCCATTTATGGACTTAAACAAGCATCTAGGTCTTCAAACATAAGATTTGATAGTATTATCAAATCATATGGTTTCCAGCAAAATGTTGACAAACCTTGTGTCAAATAAAAAGATACAAGATAAAAAGGTTGTTTTCCTAATCCTTTATGTTGATGACATTATACTCATTGGGAATGATATAGGAATGTTATCAACAGTTAAAGGTTAGCTGAACCAATAATTCAATACGAAGGATTTGAGAGAAGCTAGCTATGTTCTGGGGATCAAACTTATAAGGGATCGTAAGAATAAGGGATCATAAGAACAAGCAGATAGCATTATCTCAAGATCCTATAGAGACAATATTTTGGGCAAGTTTGCTATGCCAGATTCCAAGAAAGGTTTTATGCCCTTTAGACATGGAATAAAACTTTCTAAGAAGATGTCACCTAAAACTCTAAAAGAAGTTGAAAGCATAAGATGAATTCCATATGCATTTGCTGTTGGAAGTCTCATATATGCTATGTTGTACATTAGGCCAGATATTTGCTATGCAATTGGATTGGTTAGCAGATTTCAATCAAACCCAAGCATGGAGCACTGGACTGCAGTCAAGTGCATTTTTGAATATCTTCGTAGAACGAAGAATTACACGCTTGTATTTTCAAGAAGTGACCTTGTAGCAACAGGGTACACTGATTCAGACTTTTAGTCTAAAGTTGATTCTAGAAAATTGACATCAAGATCTATTTTCACCATTAGAAAAGGAGCCATAGTTTGGAGGAGTGCAAAGCAATTTTGTACTGCAGACTCTATTATAAAGGTAGAGTATGTTACGGCTTGTGAAGTAGTAAAGGAAGGTATATGGCTCCATAAGTTCATTATGGACCATGAAGTAATTCCATATTCGAACAAGCCTATTACACTCTATTGTGATAATAGTGGAGCGGTAGCTAACTCAAAAGAACTACAAAATCATAAAGTAGCAAAACATATTGAAAGGAAGTATCATCTGATTCGAGAGATCGTACAACTTGGAGAAGTATTTGTGAAGAAAATTCCAATAGAGTAGAACCTCGCCGATCCATTCACAAAGACTCTAACACAAAAGAGTTTTGATGGTCACTTAGAAGGTCTTTGAATGAGGGATATGTCATACTTGCTTTAAGGCAAGTGAGAGATTGTTAGGAATTTTGAGAATATGATGCCTTGGAAAGCAAGTTTATTCCCATGCTTAATTTCATAAAATTTATTTGTAATAAAAGTACATTTTGATAATAAGACGAAGAGTTTGTTTTACTAAGCATTCATTATGTAGTTATTAAGGTACCATGATTCTATTGAGATATTAAAATTCATTTGTATGAAGAGTTATACATATGAGACATGTATTTTAATTGAATTAAAAATTTTTCACAGCCAAATAATAAAGTTGGTCACTTTATTGTGTTAAGGCTATAGTGTCCAGATTACTTCCAACGAAACGAATGTGATTCATTTCAATGGAATGATGAGTCCTAAATCATCAAAATGGTTGATTTTGAGTAATACACTATAACATGAACTGGAATCTTATGAGAATCAAATTTAAGTTTTACCGTTACTTAAATCTTGATCTCACAATTATTCATTTGCTTATAGTAGAACCGAAATCTTGATGGATAGTGGACTCATGTTTAATCTCCTTATAATCTATGATTTACCATGAGCATGATTATCATAAAGTGGTGATCTAGACTCCGTATTCTAGGATTATAATTGAGATGAACATCAAGGAACATATATCCAGATAATGGAGTTCATAGCATTAACATCACTTCTAGTGATTTCAGGAAGATTGGTGATTAATCTGGGCCTAGTGGATTGATGACTTAGCTGCTCATCACATCCAGATACTTAAAAGATTAGATATATAGTATTAAATCACCAATTACATGAAATTTAAGATTGAGGGATAAAATTGACATAAAGGGTGAAAATGTATTTTCACCTTTTGTCATTGGATAGGAATGAGGGTTCACAATATAAGTTTTGCAATTGAACAACTAATAATTAATATGAAGTATTGAATTATTTCTTGTAATTATAGTTAAACCAAGAGTGCAACCATGAGTCTATGGTGGAGTGATTTCATGGTTAATACGCTTGAATTATTTTTAAAGAGATTAAGAATAATTCTAAGTTTATTAGAGCTTGAAATATCTATGTCAAAATAAATTCCCCATTTAGCTTCATAGAATTCAACTTGTTGAAGTTGGAATGCATGTTTTAATTTGATTAATTAAATTATATACAAAAATGGCAGCTTTAACATGTTTGTCTTAATTTAGACAAGAAAACATGTATAGTCTTAATTTAGACAAGAAAATATTTTTATCTTAATTTAAAATAAGAAAAATATTTTTTGTCTTAATCTAGACAAGAAAACATATTTACCTCAATTTAGACAAGATAAAATATTTTTTTCTTAATTAAAGACAAGAGTTATCGTAAATTAAGAAAATGTTAGGAGGATTCTAGCAAAATGAATCTAGACATCCATGTTCATTAAAAAGAGACTCCATATTTGACTACCACTCTTTTATTTATTATTAATTTTTTTAAAATAAAGATAGATAATAATAAAATAAGAGTTATTATTCAATAAGGAGTTTATCTTATCAAAAACTCTAAATGATAATTAAATAATTAAATTATTTATTTTTTAATTTTAATTTTAATAATTATGCAGCATGTTTGATGCTTTCATAACTCTAAATGGATGGTCAAGATTAATTCAAAGGTGCTTCATTTTAATTAAACCTTTGAGGCAAGAGTTTCAATAAAAAGAGAAGAGATTGGAAGAAAATAAAACAGCGTACTTTTTCTTGAAAACGTTTTAGCCGTCACTTCTCTTCTCCTCTTCCAAGCTTTTCCAAAGAAAGAAGAAACAAAACCGGCTGCCATCTTGTAGTCTTGCATTTCACACCGTGTTTACTCAAGGTTAAAGTTGAAAGTATTCTTAAAGAATAAGTGGTAAACTTGTTTGGTCAAGAAGTCATTCATTGGTGTGGTGGTGTCCGAAAGTAAGAATCTCAAAATGGAAGGTATGGTTTTTCTTACTTAACAGATGCTTATTTTTTTAAGATGGGATTATATTACTTGCAATAATAATGATGTATGTTTCCGCTTGTGTAATTAGATTGCTTGCTTCCTTTATAAAAGAAAATTTTAAAATCCATGCTTTACACAATCACATCAATCCATTAAGATCTTACTCTAACAGGTCACCAACCTCAAACTCCAACACTTGACATCTATGGTCGGTATATGTATTTTTGGAGACTTTATAACGTTAGCATCCTCTCTCTAATCAACTGTATCGTGTTGGTGGTCTCTTGAACTAATTCCGACCTAAGTAACTTCCACTCACTAACCTCAAACCAACATATAGGTGATCTACATCTCTGTCTGTATAAAGCCTCATAAAACGCCATTTGAATGCTAGCCTAAAAACTATTATTATAGGCAAACTCCATCAACGGCAAGTGTCGATCCCAAGAAACTCCAAAGTTCACGTCACAAGCCCTAAACATATCCTCTAATGTCTAAATGGTCCTCTCAGACTGTCCATTTGACTGTGGGTGGAAAGTAGTGCTAAAATTTAACTTAGTTCTCAAAGCCTCATGTACTTTCCCCCAACATCAACTAGTAAACTACAGGCCTCCATCTGCCACTATAGTGACTAGGACTCCAAGTAATAACACTATCTCATCAATATACAACCTAGTATACTATGTCGCTCCATAGGTGGTACTCACAGGTAAGATATAAGCAGACTTAGTCAATTTATCCATAATCACCTGTATAGAATCATACCCCTTACTTGTGCAAGCTAACCCAATCCCAAAATCCATAGAGATATGCTCCCACTTCTATTCAAGGACCGATAATGCTTGTAGCAATTCGGCATGCCTCTAATGCTCTACCTTAACTTGTTTGCACACTAGACACTTAGCCATAAACTGGACTACATCCCTCATAAGGCCTTCTTAGTTGTACATTTCCCTAAATCATTATACATACTTAGTGGTGCTTGGATAAATAACATATACTGCTACGTGGGCCTCTTCTAAGAACTCTCATCTCAAATCATCAATATTTGGCACATACACTCTAGATCCATAGCAGAGTAATCCATCACTACCTTTAGTAAACATTTTCCTTTTCTTCCCTCTAAAGCTCTAGTCATAAAATCATCCTTGTGTTAGGCTTCCTTGATGCGATCCATCAACATCAGTCTCACTTTAGAATGGGCTAATAATGCATCAGTATCATCACCTTCAAATTGAATGCCCATATTTCCCAACTCATGCATAAACTGTATCAGTGATCTCTTCTCAATTGAAATGTGGGTTAAACCTCCCATAGACTTCTGACTTAAAGCATCAGCCACCACATTGGCTCTATTAGGATGATACATAATAGTGCAGTCATAATCCTTAAGCAAGTCCATTAATCTATGTTGCCTAAATTTAAGATCTCTCTACTCAAAGATATACTTGAGACTCTTGTGATCCATGTAAATCTCACAAGTCTCACCATACAAGTAATGCCTCCACATTTTCAAGGCAAATACTATACCAACTATCTCTAAATCATGTGTGGGGTAATTTTGCTCATCTTTCTTATGTTGTCTCAATGCGTACACTATCACCTTTCCATGTTGCATCAACACACACCAAAGTCCTACTCGCGATACGTCATAATAAATTGTATAACCCCTTAAGCCACATGGCAAACTCAACACTAGAGTTATGGTAAGTAAAGTCTTGAGCTTTCCAAAACTCTATTCACATGCATCTGTCCATGTAAACTTGATACCTTTTTATGTCAACTTAGTCATAAGAGCAATAATCTCGGAAAAATCCTTAACAAATTTCCTATAGTATCTAGCCAACCCTAAAAAACTCCTTATCTTAATTATCAAGGTAGGCCTTGGCCAGTTCTTTATGGCCTCAATCTTATTCAGGTCCACCATTACACCCTCTTTAGATACTATGTAGCCCAAGATGCTAACACCATCAAGCCAAAACTCACACTTGGAGAACTTGGTATATAACTCGTGCTATTTCAAAATCTAAAACACTATCTTCAAATGCTGCTAATGTTCCTCTCTACTCATCGAGTATATCAATATATCATCAATAAATACCACTAAAAACTTATCCAAGTATGACTTGAACACTCGACTCATCATATCCATAAAAGTAGTTAGGGCATTCGTAAGCTTGAATGACATCACCAAGAACTCGTAATGCCCATACCTAGTACAAAAGGAAGTCTTAGGTACATCCTTTTGCCTAATTCTCAAATGATGATAGTCTGACCGCAAGTCAATCTTAGAAAAACATTGGGCTCCCTAGAGCTGATCAATAAATCATCAATGTGTGGTAAAGGATACTTATCCTTCATTGTTGACTTGTTCAATTGTTGGTAATCTATACACATTCTCATTGATCCATCCTTCTTCGTTACGAATAACACCAATACATCCTATGGTGACACACTAAGATGAATATACCCCTTGTCCAACAAGTCTTTTAGCTAATCCTTAAGCTCTCTAAGCTCAACTGGGGCCATTCAATATGGTGGTATCGATATCATACTCATACCCTATACCAAGTCAATGCAAAATTCTACATCTCTGTCTAAGGCAATCTTAGCAACTCCTTAAGAAACACATCAATGAACTCCTTCACAATTGGCATATTAGCCACCTCATTCACCACCTCATTCACCACCATTTGTGTGTCCTTAACCACCATTTATGTGTCCTTAACCATTGCCAAGAATCCTTGACATCCATGATCAATCAATCTTTTAGGTTTTAAGGTTGAAATCATGTTACCCATCACTGTACTACAATCTCCTAAGATATTAAATGGTTGCTCTCCCAGATAGTTAAAGTATATCACCTTGCAGTGGCAATCAACACTAGCATAATTGGGTGACAATCATTACATAGCCAATATCGCATCAAACTCCAACATGTCTAACAAAACTAAATTTCCTAAAGTGCCCTTACTCTTAATTCGGACCATACAATCTTTATACACATGCGTTTTCACAAATACCTCTTTCAAGGGCGTGGTGACTTCCAATTCCTTTTCATAGTCAACATTAACCTTCATCCACAATGTCACGACAACACCTTATGCCATGATGAATAGTAAGCTATGGAGACTTACATTGTAACCCAAAATAAATGGCTACAATCCATACCACATCATAAATCATGATCTTCGCGATTTAACTTAGGTAATACTACCCCATATAGTTAACATTACCATAGAGTAATTCATTGTTTAATCACCATAAAGCCAACACATTACTTGTACATGGTTAGAAATAAAGCTCTATTATGGCATTATGCAATTAATACCATTTAGTAAATAGGATTGATAATATCCTTAATTGTCAACCTTGACATTTCACACTTAGACTTTCATGAGTCATCAAATTATCTATAGTGATATCCATTGAAATTTTATCAACAAAGGCTGGTTCTGTACCCATAAGACCTTTAGATTCTAAATCCTTTCTACCATGTCCTAAACACAAGATATCTATTTCAATGTGAATCAAGTAGGCACATCTTAGTCCTTTATCGACCAATCAAGCCTTTCAATTTCCTATATTTTCTCATTAGCATCTTTTATCGAGGGAATGTGTACTCCAATCCTTGAAATCATTAACAAAATTTTCATTATGCATCACATTTAAGTTAACATGAAGGTGTTGTGTATCTCTTATACACCCAAATCATTTACTAGTTCACCTTAATCTACGTTTTAATGCCATTATCAATCATCCTAATTCTTCATTTAATCATCTAAGGTTGTACTCAACCCGAGGGTCATCATCGACACCTCATGATCAAAACACATACCTTTACCTCTTTTTGCTTATGCTTTAACATTTCTAGGAGTTTTACCCCTCTATTGGGTCATTAGAATTCAAACATACGACCTTATCGTTGCATTATTAGGAGTCTCTTACTCCTAAAATTTTCTCTAATCATGACTGGATTTCTAAGCAGCACAATTGCCTAAGCTATCACACATAAATCATTGAGTTCTGACTATAGGGAACATCAACTCATCACAATCTCAACTACTACCTTGGGACACTATCCCTCTATCTGTGCACTAATAAGGGTATTGGTCCTCCCCGAACTAGCAACCTTACCTTATCTTCCATGACCTCAAGCAGTAGACATACGTGATATACCAGTAACCTTTACAGGAGCCTCGCACTGTACCACGTCTACACGGCCTCTCTCTATAGGCATATGTGGTCTTACCATAGTCTTAAAAGGAGCATCTAGCTCTACTACATCCTCTATAACCCCTAATAATGGGCATTTGTGGTTTATCTGTAGCATTTGTGCAAGTCTTAAACTTTACCAGATCTGTACTACTAGCCCGTGTCCTAGTTAGCATTTGTGGTTTTGGCATAATGTGGGTGAACAAAAAAGGAATTATATGCGAGACTCTCATTCTCGGTTTGTGCCCGAGTACACTAAACAAAAACAAGATTCCTACATACGACTCCAAACATTTCGCTGACAACCAAAGAAAATTCTAGGACTCCATGAACTTAGAGCTCTAACACCAACTTTATCACACCCCATTTTTCAAAGGAATCATGACCGACACGTGGACTCGAATGAGCATAACCCGTTAGGCCAAAGCAAGCCTCTTATCATAACCTTATTAAACATTCTTCATTATATGTGGAAGCATCTTATAGCATCCATTTACATATAAAACCATCATGGACACATTTATAATACTCATTATACAATTAAGTAACTTTTCAACTTAATTGTATAAGCTCAAGCATTTGGTGTGTGTATATATATGTATATAAAGTGCCACTATCATAGCGCACATTAACATTTGTTGTCAACAACACACCCGAGTGTCCATATAGGCTCTCGAGCCATCATCATAATCTCATACATAACATTATCAATGTAAAATGCCCAACATTGGCAACATTAACATAAACATGTTAATAGTCTATAAACGTAAACATAAAGTAAAGACTAACTCATCAGTGGAACATGACCTAACTCACTAGGCATCAAAAGGCTATTAGACACCTACTAATGAGGAATGAATGGATCATATTTCTATGACACTAACTACTAGCAAAAGAGCTATCGTTGATCTACAACAAAAATAGTGAGGAACAATAACATGTGAGCCAAAAAGATTCCATGAATGGATAAGGGGAAGGGGACAAGCCAATGGGGAAAAGTTTTGCAATAAATTGTAATTTGCAAAACAACATGATAAACTTATAAATCCTTTCAACAGTCATGAATGTATTTGATAATATTAAATGCATAAAAATAATGTCCATATACGAGCTCAACTTACAAACATTTGCAAAGAGATAACTAAAGGTAAATCTCGACCATTCAAGCTCAATAACAAACATTCAAATCAAGAATGTGTAATTCATTTAACAACTCATCTCATTAAATCCATATAAACATAATAATTATCAATCGACAAACCCAAGTGTCACAATACCCAATATACAAATAACACATAAATACATGCCGTAGCAAAATATAGGGAGAATGGGAACTTTGTCGAACTCATCACTATGGTAGTCTTACTCCTACACCAAGATTCATAAAAAAGGAAAAAGTGATATGGTACCCAACTTAACCTTGTAGTGTTCTTACCCCCATATCAAGACTAGAGCCAATATACAAAATCATGGGAAATGGAGACCTACTCAATCCACTTTACACAAAAATCATGGAAATTGGAGACTTACTCAATCCATTTTACCACAAAATCATGAGAAGTGGAGACATGCTCAATCCACTTTACGACAAAATTATGGGAATGTGGAGACCTTCTCAATCCACATCACAACACCCATCACAAGAATATAGAGACCTTTTCAATCTACATTCGCAATCCTCATACGCAAGAGCAATTCAATCAACCTCAATTATTATCTCAACTAATATCTCATACCCACACTAGCTAGAATGCTAGAGTAATCGAGGAAATTGTTCAAAACATTAAAGGGCTTCTCCCCCTTGTTGAAAACTACTACATAATAGGTATTTAATTATACATAATAGCTTTGAAAACCATTTCAAAACTTTTTCTCATCCACAAACATGTTTTTTCATAGTCAAATATTTATGGCAGCAATGCTCATAGCAAATCCATTAAATCATGAAGTCATGCTTTCAACTTTATATATTCAAATAGTTTCAAAAGTAGTGTACCCACTCACCTCGAAAGTTGATTTCTACCAAGTACACGAAAGTCTACTTTAACAAAATTTTTGAAGTTTCAACGGTTCCTAAATACCCAAAATAAATATTTTCCATCAATACTTAGTGTAAGAAACGCATAATAATCATTTTATGCTACTTCAAACTATTTGGATTTGCCTAAACTAATTCTCTAGACTAAATCTACAGCTCATCAAAATACCCATTTGTACAAACTAAAAAAATCAATATTCTTACCTTAGGTGAGCTATAGCAAATGAGAAAATCCACCCAAATCCTCTAGTTCATAGACATCAATAATTTTAACAATAAATCATGTTGTCTAAATAAAAAATCTAAGGTTTAAAGATTCAAAAGTGGGAAAAATCTCATTTTTCCTTTAAAGCCTAAAACCAAGCTCAATTTTTTCAAAAATTGTGATTTTAAGCAAAAAATGTTTGGAAAAGCTTAATAGTTAGGGTTTTACCTTCAAAATGCAGCTGAGCATTGTCAACCCTTAAAAACTATGGTATATTTATAAGTTAGGGTGTGAAAATATGTTTTTACCCTTTGTATTTTTCTAAAATCGATAAAATGTATTGATACATTGGCCCATGTATCAATACATTTGGTTTTGGAAAATCTGTTTCGACACATGTTCATCAGAAACCCTTTTTAGGCTAAATGTATCAATGCATGATGAACATGTATCGATAAATTTGAGACAAAATGCAGTTTCTAAGATAGATTGCCTATAAAACCTACCCAGCTTATTTACATTAAATACCATTGAAGTAAATGTTCTCTATACTTTTTACTCTCCATTCACTTTAGATATTTACTATAAATAAGCAAACAACCCCACATTTGGATTCAATAAAAATATCAAAAAAATCAAAATCGAAAAGAATCAAAATCTAAATTTTAGTTTCAAGAACAAAATTAAAAAAGTTCGACTAGAATTAAATTTGTGACTCCCATTTGTCATCACAAATGCACTCCAAAAATTATTGAAAAATCATTTTTGGTTATCTAAAGATAAAGGGAATCATTATCATCACATTTTTATTTCCAAAAGATTATTCAATAAAAAATCACATATTTTGACCCCTTCAAGACTTAGAAATTTTATGCTTCAAAGTGACAGACAACTTAAAGTGTCAATAAATTCTTTTGAAGGTTAAAGCTGAGTTTGACATTTAAACCATGAAATCTATACGCTAACCTAAGGATTTCCTAACGTATCCTCTTACTCAAGATGGGGTTTCACATGATTCTTTCTTCAATTTAATTTGCATAGACATCCAATAAGTTAAATGGGAGAGATACTTTATGAGAAACTTGATAAAAACTTGAAAATACTTTTGGACTCTAGGTTAGCAACTTAATCTATTTAAGTAAGTTAAGAGAGAGATACAATATTTAGATGAGGTATTGAGGGATATCATAATCTTAGGTCTGATAGTTGATTGAGTTTTTAAAATAAATTTACTGATTAATTTTAGATTTGTTTTAGTTTTAGTTTGTTAGATTTGATTTTGGTTTTTAATAATTTCCATTTGTTTATTTGAATAAGATTAGGATGTGTTAATTTTAGTAGTTAACAGTAGGAATTAATTCAATTCTTTGTGGGATTCATACTATACTTTTCATTACATTGCTTGTTTAATGATACATGCACTTGCATTCCTTGGTATTCCAAGAAGGTTTTGCTTTCTCAAATGCTTGCATCCTCTCCCTTGAAATACCAAGGAATCTCAAATCCACTAAAAGAAATGAGCTTTTTATGGGATCAAGCAAAACCGTCACACTATCTTTTCATGGGAGCAACCATAACCCTCACAAAGCTTTTTACCAAGTTCAAGGGACACCCATCCCATGGTTTTTAATGAGTTCAACCATAAACTCATGGTTTTTAACAAGTTCAACCATAAACCCAAGGTTTCTAACAAGCTCAACCATAAACACGCACTAACATTTCAAGGATGAGTTAAAACCTTTACAAGGAATAGTAAATGTGCCTCTAAAAGGTGAATTTTGCTAGTTTGGTATGATGGAGGAAGAATGCCGAACATTGGATATGAAGATAGGATATAAAGATAGGAGTAAAAGCACAAAGAAATTTTTGCTCAAAACTTTGATCCTAAAGAGTTTGGCCTTTTACTGTCTTCTTCCTTACTTTGAAATGCTTCCAAATGGATTTTTTTATAGTTGAAGAAGTCTTGGAGCCATTGAAGGTGATTAAAGCAAGAAACTAACTATTTTCCTTTTAAATTTTATGTCTAGCAGTCATCTATAGCCAAGTATATAAGTTTTTTAGTCTATCCTCTTCCAGAAAACTTGTATTTTTCTCATCAGAGCTTTAAAGGTCAACTGGTCGACTATAGCTTCATCAAGGTCGACTATGGTATTATTCCAAAATCAACAATAGGCTTTATGAGGTTGACTATGGTTGTCTCTTTTTCAAGGTTTCTCGCCTGTTCTTGTTTGTTCTTGCACAAAATTGACCTGCCTTGCTCTAGGACTAATTGGAGCTTTGTTTCTTCAAGATTCCTTAAAATTATGGAGTATAACTTTTGTCATATCTTCCTTATGAGCAAATGTTAAGTGATGACTAAGTTTCTTACCTTGAAGAAAGCTTGGTGTAGTGTAGGTTGATAGTTTTTGAATGCTTTGAGATAAACATCACCATTTAAGAACCTTTCTTGCAATTTCAACATCTTAAATGTAAATGTTAGAGGGATCATAATAACTCTTTTAAGCAAATTTAACGATCATACAATTAAGTCATTCACACTTGTAGACATTTGTAGAGGAAATGTGTGATAATTCAATAGCTTCAAGAATTCACACTACTAAAACAGCAAGCTTGTAATCATATAAAAACAAATGTATGAGAGCTAAATCTTTTTAAAAATTTATCCAGGATCATTCAAATAATGTTCAAGCAATTTTGATAATTCTATCATAATTAAAACTATAATAATTTTAAAGCTAACACCTGTATATACAATTAAAGCTTTAGTCTGATAATTGCATATACCCTGAATAGGCAATTAACTCTTACTCATCATAATTTTCATCTCATGTTTAAATTATTTATTTTATTGTAACTATTGATATTTTACAGCCTCCAAATATAACATGCTTAGTGCCTTTTGGTCACCATGTTATATTTGGTTAAGTGCAACTATTGTCTAAATGTATTATTTGTACTCAAAAGATATGCCTTCATTTTAGCTGACACTCAATTAAGTCATACATACACCTATCTTCTCAAGAAATAAATTAAGCAAACTAATTGATCAAAATCCAACTTATCCTTTTGGCTTCATTGAACCCAATTAATTAGAACCTCAATCTATTGGCAATGGGACGCCATAAAAATTATTTCAATAAAATAATTCTATTTAGCACTTAATATTTTGTTATGGGCTTTTAATAATTGTGTACCATATACACTTTGATATCTTATATCAAACAGGCATAAACATCAACTAGCCAAAAATATATATATTAAGTGGGTATAATTCTAACATGTTATCTCATAACAAGATTATTATAATAAGGATAGTTAATAAAGCAAAATCACATGCTCATACTATAATCAATAAAATATATAAAAACTATAGTTATATTACAATCTAATGCCTTTTGTTCATTCATACAATTTCATTAGGCTAACTAACATCACATGTAAGCTAATAAGAGATTTTAATTCATGAATAATAGCCATACAATTTAAAGAATTAAACAATTAGGGTAAGTCACATATAAACTTTTAACTATTGCATAAAAAGAGGCAAAATCATTAGGGCAACAAAAAAATTGCCTTTTGTCTGTAAACAATAATTAGAACAATTCTTTTCAACTATTTGGGTAATAACAATTTAAGATATCAATAATTAGGAAGATCAAGAAAGTAACAATTATCAACAAAATCATCCCAAAAATCATAAGAACTATATTTTCTGCATAGCATGGCTCTGATGCCATTATTAGTTTCTTTGTCTACAATAAATGCAGAATTTTTTTTACAATTCAATAACAACAATTGTCATCTAATATAAAAGCCAAGATCTACCACAAGAAAATTATAGATCAAGATACATGTTCTTTAAAAAGAGTTCAAGTACCTCAACTCCAAAAAGGACCAAATTTTAGATCATGATTCAAGTACCTCAAAAGCGATTTAAGTGTTTTGCCTCCAAAAGGATTCACACTTATTGTTTTTTTATTTTTTCTAGGGTTTTCTATTTTCTAAAAACTATTGCTAATTAATTCTTATGACCAACTAAGTAGCAATCATTGATTTATAGAAATACTAATGAACTTGGATCCATTAGACCTAATCATAGTACAACAAGACTTAGATATTAAACCCAAAAGAAGAATATGTGTGAGATCCTTAGAGATCTCTCTCTACAACTATGGGCTCAAGTCTATGTCATCTCATGACTAATATGTTACTTGGAATTTTATTTAATCTAATATTATCATTTAGTTTCTTAAATTAATTAAGAAACCTTATTTACTCATTAATTGCTACAATATCCATCAACACATTACGAATGACCTCTACAGAGAAAAGATTTATCGATGAGGTCTCTTTCATTGTAATCTTTTCTAATCAGTTCTTTCACGATGCCATATTTTTCATGGACTTTTTTATATATTTGGGAAAAGGAAAATTCAAACCCTACTCTTTTTTAGAGGAAAATCATGCACCAACCAATGAGCCAAATACTCAAATGCCTCATGGTTTTTATGGATAAATAACTTCTATTGTCATATCCAACCCATGTAATACCAATTCATGATTTTCATTTCCATTGGACTTTGAAATATATATTTTTAAAAAAAACACTAATATGTAATATTAATATAAATAATGTAATTCTAAAACACCTTTTAGAAAATATACTGCCCGAATTTCTTGAGCCCAACAATCTTATGAAAATCTTTAGAATATCTTTCTCAATGAAGAATGATGAATCCTTTATTGAGCATCCAATATAATTTATTTAACATATGCATAACCCAACGCACTAGGATATAGCCTTTAAATTTAGCATCGCCTATTGGTAGCATCAAAGTCATTTAAATACTAAATAAATTATATTAACATCTCAAGTCTAAGGATAATTAATAAATTGTAATAGACCTCTTTCTAAGTATTGACAGCGACAGACTTATATGAAGCTCTTTAATTGGATCATATTCAATATATGTATCTCATACACTACACTCACTTATTTACTTTAAGGTCTCTATCCCAACGTTAGAGTTAAAACATTCTATCCTTTTTTATTTAAATCATAACAAGTGTAAGCTTTAAATAGCTTGTCACATTTAGCCTAAAACAATTTTGGCAAACAAGGAACTGAAGAACTATAGCTCCCTACTTCATAATTCATCAACTATTAGCATAATTTTTTTACAATGTTACCAAAAAATTTATGATCATATCATATATGTCATAAATAAATAAAACACCTATTAAAATATAATACATATATATATATATATAATATCAAAAATTTATGTAGTAATTAGTTTATCTAATAAATAAATAATAAAATTGGTTTTTTAGGGCATACGTCCAACATTGGTTCTGTATTCCTCATCTTTGTTATTGATTGGAATGATGCTACTTGCATTAAACGTCATTTGTTCACTCTCTCCTGTCAAAAAGCAAAAAAACCAGATCTCATCTCCTTCCTTACACTCGTTTGCCGATTGAAATGCAAAGATCTTTTTTTTGTTGTATAACTTTTCAGTGGTTAAAAGGATGGGAATTGATAAAGAAACATGAGAAAATTTATATTCCAAAATAATAGATTCTTAAGATAATGGAACGGAGGCTGCAGCAATAGGGATAAAACAAGGTTAGATCTAAATGGGGTCCCCTTTTTCATGGCTTTACAAGCTTTCTACATTTCCATGAATAAAGAAGCTATCACTCCATTTATACAAAGCAAGCTAGGTGACATTATTGCTGTCGTTGCCTATCACAGTCTCGATACATGAGACTATTTCTTATTTCTTAGTTGTTCTTCAATAGACTATTTCTTATTTCTTAGTTGTTCTCCAATCAACTTATTACACATGCCAACAATCTGCTTGGAAGTGTGAGAAAGATGGCAGCATTAATATGTCCAAGAATAAACCATTCATGGTGAGATTTATTCAGCCAATAGTTTTCGAGAGTCAAATTAACATTTGAGTGATTTCTTATTTAATTTGGCAGTTACCATGTAAAACATACAAGAAAATGATGGTATGTTTTCAAATTTTATTTTTTTTCAATACGGATTAGTCTTGCCCATATTTATTTTTTAATGATTACTCTACTTTTCTTTATGTCATCTCTAGCACAATTATGAATGTAATTTCTTTTATAAATATATAATCAACGTTGCTTAGCTGATTATTTTGTTTTTACAATTTTTTATATTTGCAACAAGTCCTGTGCTCCATGCTTTTGCTAGCCTTGCAACTAACTTTGACTATTGTTATATTTTTTGTTCTTAATAAAAAAAATTTTATCTTTCCGAAATGTAGAATCTACATAGATGGACTTAAATGAGATATCTGAGGATATTATAAGCTTAGGTACTAGCAAGGAAGAAGTTACATTAGCACAATGCTCTACCACTTTCGAAGTTGAATAATCATGAATGAAAGGTTAGTAGTGTTTAAATTAAATTTTAAATTTTTATTTAAATTTTTTATTTTTATCTAATTTAATTTATACGCATTTATTATTATATACATAAGTTTTGCTTCATGGGTATGATATATGGCCGTGTGAGAGTCCTAAATCTTGGCTATCTGTGTTTACTATGCTGATAAATTATGGTTAGTAATTATTTGGATTTTATTATGATTCTCTAATGTTGATGTTGATGTTGATGGATTTATTTGAAGATTTTTAACATGCTTGATGGATATTAATTGTATTGTTATTGTTGTTTTGTAATGATTAATTTTAAATTTGAATGATGAAGTTATATTTTATTTGTATGTATATTAAAATTAAATTACTGACAAGACCCGTTTCATAAACATATTAAGGGTAGTCATATAATACATTTAATAATAGTGTATATGTTTGTATTTAGGACCTTAAAACATTTAATTGATTGTGTTATACTTATATTTATTCGTATAAATGTTAAAACTCTATGTTTACACGAAATTGTTAAAACATGCAAATATGATATTATTAATGATATTTTATACATATATATTGTGAATACCTTTCACATAATTTTTTTTCTCACAATTCAATTCACTAAATTGACGTTAACATAACTCGTGATACCAACTTGGATAAACTTTAAATATTATGAGTATGGCGGAACGATTAGACGCCCAAGTACGGTCCATACTCAAGGCTCAGTTATGGGCCTAGAGAACAGATTTGGGACCAACGAACCCAATCCAAGCAGAAATGGCACTTCTACACAGCACTGCCTAATGGAAAAATACGGCTTCTTTATATCGTTTTGTTTTGGTGTATATGCACTTATCCAGAATTTTTCTCCGAAGAAAAGACCAAATGTGGACAATAATAAGTGAAAGCAACCCAGGAAATTGCAACCATAGAGGAATTATGGTCCCCTGAAGTTTGCTAGAAATTGGATTATCTTCATACACAGCGAATAAATCCAATAGTAGAATATTCACACAAACGTCATTCCTTGTTGTCCTTGAGCAGCGATCCTCATTTATAAGCTGGGAAGTGGACAACTTCGATAGGTACATTTGTGAGATCAGATTCCCACCTTGGGCTGCCTTCTGTAGGCTTAAATCTTAATAATATTCAAGATGCATAACCCTATTCAAAAAGAGAGAAGAAGGAGCATAGCTCTATTTATTTTCTTCAACCCCATTAGACCCACTGAGTTGGTATTTTTAATTGTTGGAAATGAGCACTGAATATAGTTTCCGATACCTACTTTCAGGACAAAAGCATATAAGGTTTACAAGGAATGAATGGCCGTGAAGCATACAAGATTTTACTCTATTTGTTTTTATTTTAATAAGTTAATACCAGTTGATTTCCACCACTTGACCATTTGACGGTCACCACGGCTTCACCTACCCTCACACTCTGCCACCACCACAGAATAATAATACTAATAAACTATTTATAAATTTGGAAATACCCTTTTTAAAGGTTTTACTCACGTGTCTAAAAATACGTGAAAGAGACTGATTAAGCCATTTTTTAAATCTTAAAATACTGTTTCCTCTTATCTTTTATATAAGCAACACCATGCAACAATCTTTAAATCTAAGGTACATATAAAATTGAATATATATATATATATATATATTAATATATAAAAATATGGATGTTGAAAATTTTTCAATTAATAAAAATAGTCATACTTGTTTATTATATTTCTAAATTTGCATTCTAAATGATTTTTATTATTAAAATCAATAAGGTTTATCTAACTTGTAAGTATATAAGAAATTTAATTGGATCAAATTACTTTCATTTGAAAATATTTTTTATAAAAATATTAATAAAATTTATCTAATTTTAAATAAAAATTGTATTTGTATTGAACACTTCCATTAAAAAAATGTTTTATATTAGTTTTAATAGTATCAAATAATTCATAGATCAATAGTTTAAAATTTCAAATATTTATTATTGAAACATTAACTATCTTTTATATGTAATTGTCTTTCATTCATAAACAATTAATTTTACATTTTAAAAGCATTGGTATTTGACATATAATTGTTAATTTAAAATAAATATTAATAAATATTCACATGTAATGCACAAAACAATAAATACTAATATATATAAATGTATGTGTATATATATATATATGTATACAGGGGCAGAGCTAACCAATTTTTGTTGGGGGGTCAAAGATAAAAAAAATAAAAAATAAAAACTTTTAAAATTAATATGTTGAATTTAACCAACGATCAAAAGATTCATAATAAATAATAATTTTATATAACATCTAAATAGAAAAAAGACTTATAATAGTTATTTAAGAAAATTGTGCTCGATGATGTTTCCTAGATTCAAATTCATCATTCAATATTCTTATCTCTTTATATTTAAACTTAAAATATAAAACATAAAACTATAAGGTATAAAATATAAATAATTAAATACGAAATATAAAATTTCTTATAATAGTTAAATAATATAAATAGAAATAATAAGGTAAAAGAAAACTTTACCTCTTCTTAATTTTACACAATGGTAGTGAGTAATCTCTGTCTTCCCTTTTCCAAACTCATAAACTCATAAATATCTTTTGAAGAATAATGTATGTTTCTATGGTGAGTTACTAGAAAAGAGAAATTAAAATAAAAAGATAGAAAAGTGAAGAGAAAAAGAAAAAGAGAAAGAGGTGTAGAGAAACTTAAATTAGGGTAAAATTAGGAAGGTTTATGATGTTGTTTTATTTTTTTTATATTAATTATTAAATAAAAATTTTATTTTGAGTGGATCATTAATAATATATAATAAATAAAAAGTTTCAAAATTTTTGAAGGGTTCATTGATAAAATATATATAAAAAATAAATTTTTTAAAAATTTTAAGGGGGCCGGTGGCTTACCCTCCGCCTCTGTATGTATATAAGTATGCAAGTATATTAGGTGTATATATTTATATGGTGTCGTGTGATGGTAACACAATTCCGAGGGCATCATATATTATGCCCACCATGTTTCAAAATTTTAGATTGAATTCTTCTTCATTATTTTTCAATTTATTATTTATTGTATATTCATTTTTACCATTTACTTGTATCATATCCAATTAATAAATAGTTAAACTCATATTTATATAATAATGATTAAAATTACTTAAAAGAGTAATGAAAATTAGTTACAGAGTAGTAGAACCTCAAATTCCCTATTATCTACTCCGCTATCAAAAGCATAAAGCATTGGAGGTGTAGCGACTGGTGTGGAACCTCGTGAGGACTACAAAATAATTTGGGACATGACAGAAAGGTGATTTTGTAATATCACATAAAATTCATAAATGGATGTTGACATAAGGTCCACAAACTATTGTACCGTGCTGACACTTTAGGCACGCTTGAGGCGACCTTAAGCGCCCCTCGCAAACCGATGCTTGTCTAAGTCAGCTTAGCAACCTTTTTTCCACGCCAAAGAATGGAACCAACAAGAAATATGCGACATAAATGAGAATGAAGTGTCTGGCGGTGAGTATTGTACATTCACGGTATGAACATGTACAACAAAAACCTCTTTACAATCTATGCATACCCATGGCTATAGGGGAAAAGCGCCCTTACACCGCACACACCCCTCTACATGGCTTGGGAAAACCCCTTTTACAGCCACCACAGTTCCCCCAATGATTGGAGAGCCTTGAATTCAAATTTGAATGCCCTCAGCAATTTTTAAGGGTCTCGGGGGGTGTTGGAAGAGCTTCTTAATCGTTGATAATGACGAAGTCAATGTGATGGCAGTTGTCACTCTTAAGTTTTTTAGTTTTTAATTTTTATTAGGGTAAAATATCCTTAGCTCCTTAAATTTTAATCAAAATTTCAAGTAAGTCTATTAATTTTCAAAATGGATATTCTACCCAAAAAAAATATTTTTCACTGGGCACATAGGTCTAGCCATTAGTCAGTCATTAGTGTTTTCGTTAGTTTGATAACATGATAATATTGAAATGACAATTTTATCTTTTATAAATTTTAAAAATTATTATTATATAATTTTTATTAATTTTTCTATTAATTTAAAAAAAGAGCATCGGTTAATGCTCCTTAAGGGGGGTGGTTGGTGGGAAGCACCGATCAATACTCTTTTTAAAAAATAATAATAATAATAATAATTTGTTAAATTAATAACAAAAAAAAGGCATTTTAGTCCTTTCATCATCTTTAACTCAAATGTAAGATTATTATATTAATAAACAAATTATACTTTAATAAAATTTTAATTTTAAATAAAATAAAAAATATTTTAAAATTTTAATACAATAAATTTGATATAAATTTATGTTTTAAAAGTATTAATCTGATTCGATCTTATCCAAGTTTGACCTATCCAAACTTGACCATCAAAGCCTTTTAAGTGAAAGGTTGAGAGTTGAGTAAGGATGTCAACAAGTAGGGTACTTACTAATTTTGAAATATCCAAACCCAACTAGGAAATGGGATACTCGAATCCTATAATTACCCAAATATTTTTTAAAGAGAAAATTATAAGAAATAACCTTTCTTACAAGGTGATTTCAGACATACCCACCCATATAAAGTTATTTATATTTACCCAAATTTGGTATAAATAGGTCAAAATGCCCTTGAAAACATTTTTTGCAATTAATCTTCCAATATCTCCCTCCCGCCATCGAGAAATTAAATGCTCAGCTATTCCAACTCCCTCAACTCTCTCAACTAAACTATATCAGCTCTCCCTCAACATTTCTAAATTGTATCAGCTCTATCAATTCTCTGTTGAGCACCATTGTCATCATGCTATGGTTTATCTCTTAGCATTTGGTCATATCGTAGTCGATATACAAACCCTAAAGCAGAGATGACATCAAGGTAAGTTATTGGGTTTATTGTTGCAACAATTAATTCTTGTAACTTTGTGCGTAAATTAGAACATTGCCCAGAGCTGTTACATGGTATGCTTGTAAAAAAATATATTAAAATAAAATAAAATTACATGTTTTTGTACATGGCTTGTAGTAAAATTTGTCTATACATGAGGTGTAGTAAACATAGCGTGTAGCAAAATCATCAAAACATTGCTTAAAGTTGTTACATGCCATGCATGTAACATCTGTAATGCACATGGCGTGTAAAAAATATATTGAAATAACATGTTTTAGTACATGACATGTAACATTTTTATTGAAAATGACATGTAACACATTACCAACATGACTAGTAACATTTTTTTGAACATGGCATGCAAGAAAATTTTTTCAACATGGTGTATAACAACATGTTTTCAATAGGGCGTGTAGCAAAATTTTAGAACATGACATGTAATGTGTAAAATGACTGACTTTTTTTAAAAAAAAAAACTTTGGTGGTGCTCCAATTATGTGGCTTGTGATAAGACATGGTGGTCAGTGGGTGGATGGCATTTACAAAGGTGTTGAGTCAAGAATGCGGGGGGTTAGGACTGATTTGTCATTTACGGGCTTGATGAAGCTAGTTGAAGACGTTGTTGGGGTACACTCAGAAACTCACGAGATTGAGTTACATACATTGATGAGTACACCTGGAGAGCTATCACCTTAATTATCAAGGATGATAAGGATGTTGTATTAATTTTGCTAGAATAGAGGAATGTTTCAATAATGTACGTCACCATTAAAGAACACCATACAAATGTTATGTCACATGACAAAGCTATACAACATGGTAATCACCTCAATCAAAATGAGATTTATAGTGCTTTATAGATATAATAGCATTCGATCCTTAACCCACAACAATGCCAATTAATGTATGCACAAGAGTTTGTGCAACCCCGTAGACACATGACATTCATTGAATAGTTGGTTGCACAATTCTGATCAACATGTGCATCAAAGCAATTACTAGCTTCTGTCTAATGAATGCAACAATCAGGTGAAATTGTAGAGGGTGAAAAGCCATTTTTAAATGAGACTGCAACATTTAAGGATAACACTGCTACGTTAGAGAATAACACTATGACGCTCAAGGATAATGTCACATTTGATGATAGAAATGAGGATTTGTTCCCTACCGGTGAAGATAGATTTGATAAGAATTCAAATGACAGGCCTGATGAATGGCATGATGATGGTTTAGACGATGACTGGTTTTATGACAGTGACATTCCAAATTACAATAATGTGGAACGTGAAATGGAACATGTTAGAGGTGTTGATGTAGGAGATGTTCAGTGTGATGACCATATACAATAACCCCATTGTTAGTGACAACGACATTCGTTCGCTTGAAACATTGCTTTATGAAAGTTATCAAGAAAGGGGAAATGCAGGGATATCTCAAACGTGGCTAATTCTAAGTGTAAAAAGGTTCTCCTTCCAAATAATTACCATTGACGAGTCGAAATGTGTGGATGATTGCTTATACAAAGGAAGAATATTTTCCTTAAAGACCAAGTTGAAATGAGCTTTGAACATGTTGGCTCTAAAAGAGCAGTTTTAGATAAGAGTAAAAAGGTCATGTAATGGTCATTTTGAGGTTGCTTGCAAGGACCAAGCATGTAGGTGTGCGTGCAATGAAGTTACCTGAAGGAGAATATTGGTAAGTTCAGACATTCCACAAAATACACACGTGTACTGTCGATGGTTTGCAAGGGCGTATGAAGATAATTAGTGACATTATGTCACGCAAGCTTTAAGCTACTGGAGTAACATTAAGACCTAAAGATATAATTGGTGAGACAAGGATTCAGTGGGGATTGGAATGCTTGTATGGTAAAGCCTGGCAAGTGATGAAGTATACGAAAAGGCTTGCTTTTGGTTTCCCTAAGGAGTCATTTCAACTACCACGCTCATATTTTTATATGTTGGAATGAGAAAATCTCGGCACAATCACTACTGTGGCTATTAATAAGGCACAATGATTCAAATATGGTTTCTAGTTATATAAGGCTTATATCCGGGGGTTTGGAGATGTAATGCGTCTTATTGTTGCAATTGATGCGACACATCAAAAAGGCAGATTTAAGGATGTTTTATTTGTCGAGTATGCAAAGATGCGAACAAGTGCTTATATTTAGTTGCATTTGACATAGGCTATGTTGAAGACAAGGACTCATGGGCATGGTTTTTTAGCAAGCTGCATGATGCGGTTAGTTGTCCTAAAAATACTATATTTATTTCTGATTAGCATCCTGACATTAAGAAGCAATCCCAAATGTATACCAAAAAATGCACCATGATTTATGCGATTACCACTTAAAGAAAAACTTTAAAAATAAGTTTAAGCGTGATGACGTTTCAATGATATTTACCTTTGCTCAAGACTATTATAAGGGTTCCTATTTCAATAGACATATGAACCAGCTCAAGCAAATTCACACAGGAGCCCACTCTGACCTTATGAGAATAGGCCTTGAGAGATGGCATGTGCACAATCACCTGTAAAGTGATACCAACTCATGACATCCAACATTGCTAAATGTGCTAACTCATACTTGAAGCATGCAAGACAAATGCCAACCACCATTCTGATCGAGTTCATTAGAGACATGTTCTAACGTTAGTTTCATGATTGGTACGAGGAAGTCATCAAGGTGACCACGCCCCTCAGCCCTTGGGTTGCTAGGCAGTTGAGCAAACGGTTCAATGATGCACATTACTTTATAGTTAAACCTATGAATAAAGTGGAGTTCGAAGTTAAAAAAAGGAAGATAGATGGACTTGTAAATCTATCAAGGAATATGTGTTCATGTTGTGGGTTCTAAACAGATCTATTGCCATGAAGTCATGCCATTGTGGCAATAAGGTAAAGATATCTTTATTTCTTAATTAAACCCTAGTTAACATAGCTTTTACATTGTGCTTCGATATCTAGTTCATTAGATTTTTCAGTGAATGCAAATGTGAAGCCATTTAATTTTGTACTAACTACTACAAAACAACCTTTTTGGTAGAGGGTTATACAAGATCTATTTGCTTGATAGGGCATTTTACTGAGTAAGACTTCCCCCCTCATCTGAAATAAATTGTCATTTTACCACCACCTTGGCAAGGCCAAGCAAGAAGACCTAGGAGGAAAAGGATTCCATTAGTTGGTGAAGGCAATCGAACACGGAGATGTTCACAATGCAAGAGGTACAATCATAATAGATAAAATTATCCATCCCCGTTTGCAATTCCATCCATAAATCCGGCACCATTTCCAAGTCAATCAACGCCTCCATAACGACAACGACCAAAAGCATGTTCAACTTACAGAGAAACCGGTCACACGCGCAACACCTATCCAATGTGAAGGACAATGTCTAAGAACGTAAGGTGTCTTATAGATGAAGACAGATTGTTAGCCTAACTAAATGTATGAGCCATGTACAGTGCCTTACTCACAATTTCCTCTAAAAGTTTCTTACATTCATATTTTGTGTTTAGGGTTTAATAATGGATTGAGAAAATGTAGTCGTTGTATCCATGTGTGTACCCACTTTAGAAGGAATGGTGTAGATAGATTATGAGTCTTTCTTTTGTTGATTTATTTTGTAGATATATTATTTGATTATTTGAATTTTGTATTGTATTTAGTTTTGATCAATGAATAGAAAATTATCATATTGTTTGTTATTGAACTTGATAACTTGCTATGTAAGATCATATATTATTTAATTTTAATATTTTAATTTATGTAGATGAGTAGAATTTTTAACAAGTTTTATAATTTTAGATAAATAAGTCATGGAAAGATACTCTACAAAAAAATGATCTCACAAAACTCAAATTTCGGGCAACAACAATATTATACTAATTGTCATATTATATTGTTACACTTTCCTATAGTTAGATGTCGCTCACATCTTGTCATGACATTTTAAGTCATTGCAGTATTATAGGGTGGCACGGCATGTTCCAATTTCACCTATGTCGTTGGTATCTTGTCGTGACACGCTAAGTCATTGTAGTATTATAAAGTGACACTCTGCTTTCTAAAGATATCGTTGACATCTTGTTGTGACACGTATGAGTCATTGCAGTATTATAGGGTGACATGCCACTCTCCAAAGATGTTGTAGACATCTTATCGTGACACGTCGCCTTGTCTTGCAGTATTATAGAGTGACACACCACTCTCCGAAAATGTCATTAACATCTTGTGGTGACACACAAGTCATTGCAGTATTATAGGGTGACACGTCACTCTCCAATTACTAGATGGCATTGACATCTTATCGTGACATGTCATCATGTCGTTGTAGTATTATAGGGTGACATACCACGCTCCAAAGATTAGATGTCAGTGACATCTTGTCATGACAAGACACCTATCGTTGCAGTATTATAAGGTGACACGCCATGCTTTAATTGTTAGATAGTGTTGTAGTATTATAGGGTGACATGCCACCCTCCAAAGATGTTGTTGACATCTTGTCGTGACATGCAAGATTCATTGCAGTATTATAGGGTAACATGTCACTTTCCAAAGATGTTATTGACATCTTGTCGTGACATGCCATGTCACACATTCTCATCATGTCATGTCACATATTCCCATTATGCCATGTCACAAACTCTAAACCTTGTCATGTTACAGCCGTGTTACACATTCTTACCATGCAGTGTTACATATTCTCACAATGTCGTGTTTCACATTCCCATCATGGAGTGTCACAAACTCTAAACTTTACCATGTCACAACCGTGTCAAACATTTTCACCATGCTATCTCACACATTCTCATCATGCTGTGTCACACATTCCCACCATGCCATGTCATAAACCTATAATGTCACAACCGTGTCACATATTCTCAAGATGCCATGTCACACATTCTCACCATGTCGTGTCACAGATTTTTATCATGCGGTGTCACATGTTCTTACCATGACATGGTACAAACTCTAAACCCTACCGTGTCACAGCCGTGTCACACATTCTCACCATGTCGTGTCACAAATTCTCACCATACCATGTCACACATTCTCACCATGCTGTGTCACACATTCCTCCCATGGCGTGTCACAAACTCTAAACCTTGTCGTGTCACAGCCATGTCACATATGGCTTGTTGTAATATGACCAATTTGTGCTTTGGTTTCACATCTTCCTATTTTCGATTCACCATTGTATCAAGGATTTCTGATTTCACATCATTCTCAAAGCTTTAGGTTCATTACGATCGACTCCTCGTTTGGTTTACTATCAACCTTCACTTACTATTTGAAACCCATTTTCAATAGATTACAATAATACACATTTAACAACAAAACACTAAACCACATTCTCATTCAATATAACATTCAAATCACTAAACCCATAAAAAAATTGACATTCACTCATTGACTTACTATGTAATAATTGTAAACTTGTTCAAATACTTTTCTATCCCTGACCTTGAATCGAAAGATCGTTCAACAGACCGACAACGTAATATGCACGGCATTTTTGTTTACAGCGATGTCCAGAATATTAGAAAAACTATTTCTTGCAATATGATTTTGTTTTGCACAAGCTTCTCGAAAAAAAATGGATGTTTTGCACAAAATTAGAGGGAACAAATTCTGTGTAGATTTATTTTCCCCAATATGTGCGTGAATGAAAGTGCACATCAATGAAGAGGTCTCGTTCAAGGCATTTTTATATCAAAATCTCATCTCTTGGTTAAAAATAGATAAAATTATCTGAAAGGCTATTTTCAAAAACACCATATATTGTAGGGCTAAAAAAAATTTTAGTCTTTTTTAAATTTACTACTTTCACTCGAATCCTAATATATACCTACTATCCTATAATTACCCGAACTCGTTTAAAAACCCAATTATGTACAAAAATTATTAAAATGCTCTTCATAGGTACCTAATTACCCAAACTCAAATCCATGTCTCTATTTATATACAATAGTATTTCCATCCATATTCTATATAATTCACTAATAATTAAATTTAAAAAATAGATAAATAATAAAATTTAAATTTAAATAATCAAAAATAAATATCTCAAATATTAACTCAAATAACTAAAATAAATATCCAAATAACAACTTAAACAACATTACAAGTTTAATTAACTATATGGATTTGTTATTAATTATATTAAATTAAAAAAAAATAGCTAGGTTCTAAAACTATTCTAATCTTACAACTTCTTTTTAAGTATATATTTGATAAGTTTATATAAATAAAGATATATGTATTACAATTAATAATTTTATAAATTACAATTTTTGTAATGTTAATAAAAAATAGAAAGTAAATATATTTATATATTAAAAGTATATATATTAAAAGTATATATAAAATAGTAATTATATTTTTTATAAATTAACATAATATATAGTGCATATATATTAAAAGATATTACAAGTTAATTAATAATGATAGTTTTATAAATTAATTTAATTAACAATATAAGTTTATCTTTAATTATATAAAATTAAAAAAATATATAATCGGATTCGAATATTAAATACTAAAAAGGTGATATTGAACTTGATACGAATAATGAAATTACAATTTAAATTCGATTTTAAAGTACCTTAACTTATAAAATCATATCGAATATTCATAGGTACTCTATATAACAAATTATCTATTACTATCTCTAAAATTGAGAGAGCAATGGAGGAGGAAAACTGTGATCCTCGCACGACGGGTAAAACATTACTATTCCCCAAATGCCGAATATTTGTAAAACCTTGGCTGTTTCCAATTATTTACTCTAAAGCCATCGGCCGCTGAAATTATTGCTTTGCTTTAAATTGGTGCGCGAAACAAAAACACACGAAGTCACAACAACTGTAAGGTCAGAGCTGTCAAGGAAAAATTACAAAACTACCGTTGATTCCCCTGTTTGCTAAATTCGATATTTATAGTGGTTACTTTATGGCATGGCAAGGCAAGCCAAAAGCAACCAAAGTATTTAAATTAAATTATATATTTTTATTTGATGGATGATATTTAACTTGAAAACCTTTCAAAGCTCACGTATAAAGAAGAAACCTTTCAATGTTTTAAGGAATCACTCAATAAGAAATTTTTTGTTTTGTTTGACAATCTAATAAGTGGACTGCTCACAAAAATATTAAGATATAAATAATAAATTTATGATATTTATTTTTTATAAGTAATGGAGCAATTGAATTTTAAACACTTTAATATTTAGATTTTGGTGAAAGATTTTATTTATCTGTATGTAAGATAAGAAAATATTATTTTTTAATATGTAACTTGTTAAGGATTAAATTCAAAATCTAAAAAACTCAAGGTCAAATTCATATCAAAAAACCTCGATAGGAAGAGCCCTAGATTACAATGAAGGGTAGGTGAGGTAGCCAGTGTTGGCTTTGGCGAGCTCTTTTCTACAATGAAGTCAATTATTGTATAGCAAAAACTAGTAGAGAGGAGTACAAAGAGGATACACTTTGAAGTATGAATTTTTAAGTTGATATCGTAGGGATAATACAAACGATAGAATTAATATTATGTGTTTTAATTTTAGAGATGTAAATCCACCTATAATATAATTCAAAACCTAATAAAAGTATCTGGATACAATTATTAAATCACCACGTACAAAATTTATTAATAATGTACATAACAATTTCATGCACGATAAATTTATTTTATATTAAAATTTTAAAATATTTTAAAATATTAATAGTTAATGATTTTAAATCTTTAAAAGTAAATAAAAATCAACCCAATTTGGAGTTATTTTCCATTTTTTCTCTGTTTTACGAGTACTTTTTAGGTAGGCATGACCTGAGTCATAGGAAAAATTGTAAATTGTTAATTGCCATTTGCCACCATTTCTTTTGCTTGAAAAGAGAAAAATAAAAAAATAAAAAACAGCAAAAAACTCAACCAAGGGCAAAATAGTCAAGACAATCTTAGGAATGGTGGCATCGTAGTTTCCCACAAATTTGACGTTATACACAAAACAAGAAGGCAAAAGTACAAACTTTTTTGCTTCACATATGGACTTGGGAGAGAGAAACGAAGGAAACTAATACAACCAGGAGTGGAGTAGTATATTATTATAATTAGTATTTTTTATTTATTTTTCTAGCCAAGGAGGGGAGGGTTTGTTTTCGTAATACAGCCTCTTTCCTCGCGGTTTCACCCCCGAGTCTTCAACAGACACAAGCCCCCAGGCCGCAACTCCCTTTCTTCTCCTCTAGCATTTTTTTCTTCTTGGTCATTTTCTTTCTTCACTGTTTTGAGTCAAAGAAATGGCAGAGGAGAAGAAGGCCCAACCTGCTGGTGTCTGGCCAAAGGTTAAGCCTTTTGTCAATGGAGGTGCCTCTGGTATGCTTGCCACCTGTGTCATCCAACCCATCGACATGATCAAGGTTTTCATACATCTTTACTTTCATATCTCCCTGTATTTCTGTTGGATCACTTCTTTGTTTTTCCTTTTAGTGTTAAAAGGATGCTACTTTTAAACCCAAAGATGGGGGTTTTAGATCTGGGGTTTGCTCGGATTTCTTTCAGAGTATTTGTCTATTTTTGTTGTCTCATTTCGGCTAATGGTCCTTTGTTGTTTTGGCTTGGTGTAGGTGAGAATCCAACTGGGCCAGGGATCGGCAGCAGCTGTAACCAAAAACATGCTTAGAGAGGAGGGTGTTGGTGCCTTTTACAAGGTTCTGTTCTTCAACTTCATTCAAGTTTTGATTTTTTTTCCTTTTTGAGTCATGTATGGCTGATCTACTTTTTCAGGTATTAGATTTTGTTATGGTCTTGTGAGATCTGTGTTAGAAGCTGGATCTTTTATTTGTAGTTCGTTTAACATGGCATACCAATGAGGATGTTTGAAGTTTCGAGGTTCTTTATATTTTTATTCTATGGTGTATATGACATTATTTAGTGATTTGGGTTGCCAAAATATTGGAATTCAATGCTGTTTCATGGGATTAGATGTGCTTCTTGATTTCTTTATACTTTATAGCGTATAAAAGATGATATTGACAACAATTCATGCTTTCTTTGTAGTCCAATTATCTGGAGGCTAGACTTTATACAACTTAAAACTGCAATTTGGTCATTGGTGGTTATACATAGAGATAGTGACGTTATCTTGCTGAATTCGTACTTTTTATTTTCGTAATTCAATAATATGGCTATATGTTCTCTGTTGCATTGAGAAAATATTTCTATCGTCCACAAGTCTAAGTCGTATTATTTTGGACAGGGGCTATCAGCTGGACTGCTCAGGCAAGCTACATACACTACTGCTCGACTTGGATCATTCAAGTGAGTGTCTAGAGTCTGCATATGGGATAGGATGTGAATGGTTGCGGCTTTCATTATACTCTTCAAGATACTTCCATTTTTGTTCTAATAATTAATAGTTTTGAGTCTGAAGTGTAAATTTCATTTTTGAACCTTATTAACATTTGATTTTTTTTTATTGTCTCTTTCTGACATAGTTTGCTTCTGAGACTAAATTTGAATTATCCATTTCGGTTCTGATTTAGATGTTGATTTATTTCCATTTTTTTGTATAGGATGTTGACAAACAAAGCAGTTGAAGCCAATGATGGGAAGCCCTTACCACTGTATCAGAAGGCTTTGTGTGGTCTGACTGCTGGTGCTATTGGAGCCTCTGTTGGCAGCCCAGCTGATTTGGCACTTATCCGTATGCAGGCTGATGCGACTTTGCCTGCTGCTCAGCGCCGAAATTACTCGAATGCATTCCATGCTCTCTATCGTATTGTTGCTGATGAAGGGGTTTTGGCACTTTGGAAAGGTGCAGGCCCTACTGTAGTTAGAGCCATGGCATTGAACATGGGAATGCTTGCCTCTTATGATCAAAGTGTTGAGTTTTTCAAGGATTCCCTTGGCTTAGGAGAAGCTGCTACAGTGCTAGGTAAGAGTCTTTCTGAGTAGCATATGGATGTTTTAACTATTTTGAAGTCTTTCATTAACTATCATTGCAAAAGAAAAAGGACTACTTTATGTTCTAAATTTGTTAAGGCAACTTAACCTATCCCTAAGTGCCCTAACTGATACTTTGTTGGTATAGGCAAATAGCAGAAGTCATTTGTTAGAAGTTATTGGTAACATTAGGAAAGATTGTTGAAACATGTAGTCTTGTTGGACTACCTAATGATAATTGGAGTTTATATTTTACTTCTTGTGATTAAGCACATCCCTTTTCAATGCCATGTGCATGAAAGATTGGTCTGAACATAATAATTTACCCCAACAACCACCAGGTTTTAATACTCCATTAAATTTCCTTCAAGTGAATGACTTGTTTTATTTTCCTTATTATTGCAAATGTTGGATGAAAAATTTTTAACATATCTTTCTCTTTCACCTCTGTATATGTATTACATATGTGCTAATTTCGGAGTTGTTTGTGTGAAGGTATGTATATTATCTATGTGAGCATTGCCATAATGGACTTTATAATAAAGAAAGAGTGTACTGACTAGGTTTTATGAGAAAGATAGGCTATGAGAGGACATTATTAACACATGACTTTGATGAAGACACTTTGCTGAGGAGGGTTAATAAATACTAGTCCTATGCGTACCCACTATGGGGTTGAAATAGATAAATAACTTGATTATTTAGATAAATATTGAGAGAAGAACAGAAAATAAAAGAATTTGTAGTTATCTTAATATGTAGAAGAGAGAAGTTGGAATAATTGCATGTAGAGATGTTTAGAATAGAGAAAAAGTAGGCACAGAAGTGGGTTTAAAGATATGAACTCTAACCCTACTTTCTAGGAAAAGTAATAACTAATATGGCCTTATTAATACATATATTTAATTGTGTGATTTGATTTTTTTGTCAATTTAGCAACTGAGTTGGTGTCGCTTGACTCGTGACGTCAATCTCATCAACTACTTTATTAATAGTATAGATGTAAGCAAAGTTAAATACGCACAACAAATTAGGTTTTCTTGTTTAACTAATGTATGGTTGCTAGTGCACCCAACAAAGACTTAGGCTAATAGAGTAATACTTAAAGATGAGAAGCCTTGGAGTTTTTTGATAGCAATGAAAGTATCGTGTAAGGAGATCTTAATGAAAAGAAAATAAGGATTAGTTTTAATCTTAAGAGGGAGAAATTTTGCTTTTTTGATCTTTGGGTTTGTCTATCTTTTGTGAAGCTGTTTTTACATCTCACATTTGTTTATTTTATTAATATTATTTTTTGGGGGTGAGCATGGTCAGTCAGGGAGGAGAAGGCTTGAACACTGATCCTTCTCCTTGGAGGGGAGTTATGTTTACTAATTACGCTGTGCCTTGCCTATATTTTTTGAGTAAGTTTGTTTGAAACAACCCTTTTACAGTTTCAATGATACATGCAGAGACTGTAGCAGGAATATTTGCTCTCCTTGCATTTTATTGTTTGTTAATTGGAGAACTGGTTTCTCCCACCGCATCTAATGCGTTGGTTGGGCTTATTCTGTGCTGGTTCTGATTTTGGAGGTGGCATTATTATTTGACTAAATCTCTTTCTCCATGGCTGCCTTGATGTCTTTTAGGTGAAAATGTTTGGCCTAATCTGCTTTCAGGGTAGATTTTTCCAATTCTTAAAAAGACAGCAGTGTTGATAGGCATGCATTGCTAATTGTGAAACTTGTGAACTGCCTTTCGAATTCAGCAAAGATATGCCTTTGATCTCTTTTCCCACCTCTAGTAATGCTCGTTTTCTTTGTCTCAGGTGCAAGTACCGTTTCAGGATTTTTTGCTTCAGCTTGCAGTTTACCTTTTGATTATGTCAAAACACAAATTCAGAAAATGCAGCCTGATGCTGAGGGAAAGTATCCATACAGTGGCTCTATGGACTGTGCCATGAAAACCCTCAAGTCTGGAGGACCATTCAAATTTTACACAGGATTCCCCGTATATTGTGTTAGAATTGCTCCACATGTCATGGTATTTACTCTATTCTTTCTGCATATTTGATTGTCCACTTAAACTGTAACGTGAAAGCTTAGTGAAGAGTTTGTAATTATCACTGATGACTGGATGTTCTTTCATGCAGATGACTTGGATATTCCTCAACCAGATTCAGAAGGCACAGAAAAGCCTGGGGTTGTAGAGTTCTCAGAGAAGGGAATTGTTGTTGGAGTCCATGAATTAAATAAAATCTTTATTTTTGGTTTTGTTGTAGTCTTTTTTGCTAGTTCTGGCAAATTTCACACACCCTCAAAGTCAAAACATTTTGTTTACAAATTTTGAAGTGCATTTGAAGTAGGATCTTCAAAGTTATCTTTAGTTTGTCCTAGTAAATTTTAGGGTGTGGCCGAAACAGGAGTCAACAAGTACCATTTGAAACTGAGAGTTACTGATTTGGGAGTTAACAAGGAACAAATACTTCTTAAGTAAAATAAATGTACTCTATAAACGGGTATTGGGGATTCTTCTTGATTGATAACCAAGTTCAATTCATTAAAGCTTTATACTTTGCATTTTTTCCAGTTTTTATTTGTCTCCAGTTTCGTGACAAGCGCTGGTATCCCAGCAGCATCTTAGCTTTACCTTTTCCAATTATGTATTTATTGGTTCAGCTGTCGTGTGGGCTCTCTGCTCTACTATCTGGAGTGCATGACTTGTCTTCACAGGACTTGTATGATCAGAGTTTCATTACTATTTAGCTCGCAGGGATGATGGCACTGCCAGTCGCTTTTTTAAGTATAAAAGAATTTCATGTATCGCCAAGTGTAGGGAAGCATGGTTGCCTTAAGTGCACTTTCGGGTAACCTTTCATAATAATTTATCGACTAAATGTTCAATTTGGGATTAAAATTTATGAGTTTTTGTCAGATCAAATAAATATTTTAATTTTAATAATCAGAGGTCAATGTTTTTAATTTTTTATAATTAAGGATTAAGATGAAAGGTGTTTAATGTGTGTAAGACGTACTAGATGTGAACATTAACTTATTGTGTAAGATTTGAAACGATAGTTTTGTTAAAAGTTTTTTTTATTAAGTTAAAATGGTTCAAATTATAACACAGGATTTAACAATTTTTTCATCATGACGTGTAAATTAAAATTTTCTACATGTCGTGTAACGATAAAATTTTTTATATGACATGTAATAATTATATTTTTTAACATGACGTGTAACAATTAAATTTTCAACATGACGTGTAATAATTATATTTTTAACATGACATGTAACAATTAAACTTTCAACATGATGTGTAACAATTAAATCTTCAACATGACATGTAACAACAATAACTATATTTTCAACATCACGCATAACAATTACATTTTTCAACATAGTGTGTAACAATTATTTTCAATATGACGTGCAATAATTAAATTTTAAAACATAGCTTGTAGCACTACGTCCTTCAACATAGCGTGTAGTACTATATTTTTCAACATAGCGATAATAGCATTTTTTCTACAAAAGTAATAATAACATTTTTCAATATGCCATGTCATTAGCTCATGTGATTCTAGATTTTCAACATAAAGTGTAATAGCTACATTTTCAACATGACGTGTAAGAAATATTTCTAATATGACGTATAACAACTAAATTTTAAAAATGTCGCGTAACACTACATTTTTCAACATCTTGTTAATGGCATTTTCTTTCACAAAAAGTAACAATAACATTTTTCAACATGAGATGTCATTAGTTCATGCGATTGAAAATCGCATGTAATATACGCTCCATCCACTTGTCAACTTAGTCCTTAATTGTAAAGAATCGAAAACGTTTGACTTTTAATTGTTACAATTAAAACGTTCAACCCTTCATTAAAAAAGTACCTAAATGTTTAACTTTGATTTGAGCATTTAACCATGATTTATCTTTCTCAAAACTTCATGTCAATCTTATTGGCAGAGACAACAATGGGCAAGAGAATAGGGAAGAAACGAAAAGGGAAGAAAGAAAAAAATAGTTTCTAATTATTTTTGACATGTTTTGATGTTTTCGATTTTTAAATTTAACCTACTCATTAATTTTTTTATTTTAAAGATGTTTTTCTTAAAATATAATTATAATGTTTAAAGTAAAAATAAAATGGTTATATATTTTTGAACGAACATAAAACATTTTTAAAATGTAATTAAAACTACAAATATATATTTTGTACAAATATATATTTCGTACAAATATATACAATGATTCAATATATTTTGAAAATTTAATATTTTTTTTATGTATTTATCCCACTAAGTCATCTAATTGAAATTTGGGCCAAAAAAACTATTATTTTTATTTTCTCCACATTAACAAGATTAAATAAAATATAGAGATTCTTTATGAAATATTTCCTTTCCATCCAAATGATGGTAAAATTGCACCAAAATTTTTGGTAGAGTGGTAATATTGTACCAACAAAAAGCAGAGTGGTAATTTAGAAACATAAAAGAAAAGAAAAAAAAGTAGAGTGGTAATTTCGAAATGTACAGGAAAAAAGTAGAGTGGTAATTTGGAAACATCAATTTAGTAGAGCAGGAAATTTGATCATTATTCTTATTTATTTTCATATATTTTAAGTTCTATTTGAGTTTTAAATTGTGTATTTTATTCTTTAAGGATAAAATTATAGAATAGAAATTGACAATTAAAACCTTATAAAGTGATATTTTTAACGCAACAGATTTATTTGGTGACATGGATAGAGGAATAATGATAGAATATATCGTAAGATTGTCACATAAGTAGGTAGGTGTGAAACCCCAACTTTTCATTATGTGTAACTTGATAATTTTTCAAGAATTCTGATGAGCCATTTTATACATGGGCTAGTTTTTTTTTGTTTGAAAACTTTATGCATGAGTTGTTGGATGAGTTTCCCAACCAAATACTCTCAATTTTCTCCATATATAGTGTGTTATTATTGAGGAATTAATATTGGAAGAGTGGAAGAGAAAGGAAACCAAAAAGCATATATTTTTGGAAGTTAAAGGCAAGAAGGGGTCGATCCTTAAAAAAGAAAGCTCACTTTTGCCTTTTTGGAACTTGGAGGACCAACCCCTGTAAGAAGGAAGAATGATTCTGGCATCACAAAACACTTTAGCTCTCTAGAATTTAGGGATCGAGGCTTCCAAGGTTTAAGAGGTCGATCTTTACAAACGGAACACTTTACATGAATCTCAAGAATTTGGGGATCGACTTTTGAGCATCTAAAAGGTCAATCCCTGCAACATAAAACACAGGCTAAGGCATTTTGGAACTCAAGGATTGACCTTTGAGGTTTAAAAGGTCAATCCCTGCAACCACAAGAAGAAGAAAAAGAAAGAGCTAGGGATCGGCCCCTAGGTTTAAATGGTTGATCCCTAAAGCCTAGCGAGGAAAAAAAAAATAAAACACTTAACCTAAGCCTCACTTATTCATTTCACTCTCTTTCAACCTCTTTTCATTTCCTTTCACTCTCCCAACCTATCTTTTGCAACGTTTCTCCATTTTTTGGGCTAGGACTAAGCTTCCTAATGTGAATTTAAGGTAAGATTTAGCTTATTTAAGCGTTAAAATCATAAGTTTAGGCTAATTTTCTTTCCCTATGATTTCAACCACAAATCTTTTCTTGAACTAAGGATTTTTGGGGTTTTTACCTTCCAAAGAAGTTATTCAGGTAAGGATTCTCATAGTTGAGCAATAAATGCTTTGAGTTTGAAGTTTTAAGCTTATTATAATTAAATTGAAGAGTATTAGTTTATTTGACATTTTTCCAATAACTGGGTTGCTAGGAAATTAGGAAACTTATATTGGAGTTTAAAATACTAGGTGTCATTAGAGCTCAAGGATCGTAGATCAATCAAGGTTTGCAGAATTGAGACTTGGAAAAAATATGCTTCTTGTCAAGGTGAGTGGATACACCTCTTCAAAATATTTTAGTATGTAAAGCTAAGTATGATATATAGAATTGTTTGTCTTACATGGTTTGAATGTTATATTTACAATGATAAGTTAAAATGTTTAAGTTCAAATAATTTCAAAGAAGTTTTAGAATCTATATATTTATATAAATATCTCTTTTATGTAATAGCTTTTAACAAGGGGGGAGAAACCCTTTCCAATGTTTTGCTTCAAAATGATTCCATCAAGATATGTTAGTGAATGAATTTGATTATGAAATTATGAATGTTATGGTGGATGTATGATTTTCCCACTTTAGTATTTAGAGATGAGCCTGTTGTAAGCACATGATTAGTACAAGCATGAAATAATATATGAAGTTGATGTCTATAAGTATGCTAGGGTGGATGTAAACTTTCCCACGTCATGAATTAGAGATAAGCATGTTATATGTACATGAGTATACATAGTAAAAACTAGAGATATTACATGATGTAGTTTCACGTATTAGATAATATGAGCATGATTATGCTTATGAATTATAGTGAAATATCATAACAAGTCATGACGTTGCATAATACAGACTTATTATATCTTAGTTAAGTGTGATAGCCATGATGTGGGGTAAATATCACATACAATTATATGTATATGTTAGCCTTGAGTTACATCATGTTTGATTTGACAGAAATTATATGTTTTTTTGAACTTAATATCAAGCATTTGAAGTCTCAAATATATTTTTAGTCCCCTAAAGTCAAATAATTGTTTGAAAAGCCATGCATCATTAGAAAATATTGTAAAAGCTTTCAAATAATGCATATTTAGCTAAGAAAACCAAGAACAAACATGCCTTAAATTATTATTTGATTGTAGGAACAAGGCAAAGAAGAAATAGCTGAAGAGGTGCCAAAAGGCTGAAGAAACCTTAAGACACAAGTTAAAAGTCGACCTTAGAGAAGCTTAAGTCTATACAAAGGCAGAAGAGTGCTAAACTTGAAGAATATAAAACCATAGTTAACCTTAGAGTGCCTATAGTCAACTTTGTTCCAAAAAGCTTAAGAAAAAGAAAAATTGATCAGGCATAGTTGACCCTAATAAGTCAAAAGTGTGAGAATGAGGATTTTACATAGCCATAGTTTACTATAGCAAAGGTAGTCGACTACCATTGCCTAGACTTGCAAAAAACACACTCTCAGGAGTTGTATCGAATAGAGGAAGGTTATACTCAATTATGGAATCCTAATTTGAGAAATTTGAAGAACATAGTCAACCCTAGGAGTATTGTAGTCGATCTTTAAGCTTTAGCAATGGTCATATTTGATTCAAACTCCTGTCTAACAACTCTAAACTTCACACAAGGTATAAGTAGCTGTTTTTGAGTTATTTGGAAATAAGAGAAGACTTGAGATAAAGTTACAAACCCTAAAGAGTCCTCTAAAAGCTTATCCTTACTTTCTAGCTTCATTTTAGTCTTCATCAAGCTTTGAAAAGTTCTACACTTGCTTCAATCGAGTTGACATTTCTTCTTTTCACATAATCAAGCTTAAACTACTGGGATTCGACCTTATGCTTAAATATGAGAATAATCAATAAAGTAAAAAAATAACGCAGCAAAATAATAAAGTAGCATTTAATAAGAGAAATAACCGAATCTTGCAGGATCAATGTTTGTGTTTTTCATCTAATTCTCTAATTAATTATGAATATTTATAAGTTTAAGAGTTACATATCTTGCTCTAGATATCATAATCAAGAGTTAATTAAATCAAAATCTTTGCTTTTTCACCTTTAGGATTTGTTAAATCTTCAGCCACCCAAGTGTTTAGCCTCTAATAATAATCCACATAGTGACTGAATAAGACTTTCTCAAAGGTAGGATTTTTTTACTTGTGCTAGCAAGATTTTTTTTTGAAACAAAAAGATAAAAAATTATTACCGAATCTTATTTTTGTCAGACAAAGAAAATTATTATTATTTTCTTATTTTATGAAATAGCTGAAAAGTGGCTGGAGGCTTAGAGTTTTAGTTTGCTAACATAATATATTTAGATAGCCAAACTAAGTTACAACCCTAAATACAACAATAGTATTTTAATTTAATTAAGTTTTGTGAACTTAATTAATTTCTCACTTTATTTTAGTCTTTTTCAATTAAGTCCAAGTTAATCAATTGTTCTTATTTAATCTCAATCATGTCACTTAATGTGTGTGACCCATTAGGCTTCTGACATGTTGGCAATAAATGTAAATCCTAATCAAATATCAATTTAATAATTTATATTTATAGATCATGAGTGGCATCTAGTAATACATTGTGACCACCTAAATATTTGAGAGTCAATTAAAAAATTTGACAGAGCCTTTTAGTGATAAACCTTTCAGTGCGATACGGTCCTTTCATCAAGTATTTTGGATATGTCATAAAGCGTGGCTCAGTGTCAACTTATAACATTCCATATTAGTTCTCATAATTCATGACTAACCTTATAAATTTAGGAAACTAACTTTTCTCAAATTCATCATGCTTTGGTGAAAGACTTTATACAACTTAATCAAGAATTGAGCAAAAGTGAGATACATCCCCTCATATCACTTGGGGTGATGAATCCTCTTTTGATCACTCATTCACCTTCACATGCTTTATGTGAATTAGTTGTGATATTAGATTATGCTTGTGGTAGCAAGGATCTTCAAGGATTCAAAGAACTGGGTGCATGCATGCGGGTTAATCTTAGAAGTATGGTGGTTTAAACCAAGACAAATGCTAGGTAAGTGTTTTTAACCTTGAGTTCATAAGTGGAAAGGAAATATGAAATGTGTATTGATGATTTGTGCTTGTGGTAGTAATGGTGATCGAGGATGTGAGGAGTTATTGAGTTGCATGTGGAATTCAAGGTTCAAATCAGAAGGTAAGCATGCAATGTGGGTGTGCTATGTTATATTGAATTTGGTTAATTGAAAGTTTATGGATTGCATGTTAGATTATTGTGAACAATAAGGATGAATAATGTGAATTTAGATTACAGATTCATTGGTTAAGGTGCTGCCCATAGATGTGTATAATTGAATATATACAGGGAAGTTGAGATAATGAGAGAGGTCGGTTATAGTGAGGAATTTTTGAAAGTAAAGAGAACTAAGAATATGGTATATAGAGCAGCAAATATGAGCCAAATTCTGATGATGTTTACTAAATATATTTAGTTTAATTTGCTACTATGAAGTGTATAAGTGAGGAAAGATTGCTGTGGCGGTGCACTGGAGGAGGTGATGGGTCACCGGCAAGCAAAATTAGCTAGAGACACACCTAAATTAGTGGCGAAGTAGCATCCTACCATTGTGAGATGAGTAGGGGGTGTCTAAAAGCCAAAGTTGCATAAATTATATAATGATATACATAAAATAAACATTGTTGGTTTTCTTTAAATGCAATTGTGGATAGCATGAGTTATCTTCGGTAGGTGATTTCTAAATTGATTTGCAATTAAATTGTACTCACAATTGTGGGTAGTATGTGTTGCTAGAATGCTAGGCACTTGTGAATGCCATGTTTTAGAGACACTTTGTATATATATATAAGCTGTATATGTAAAGGGTTTGAGAAATTGAGGAACAAGCTTTTTTCCATTGTTTATGTCAAAACGTGCCTTGTTTTTGTGATGTGCATTCATGAATAAGCTTATGTTCACCATGCTTTGATTTAATATTTAAACCTCATGCAAAGGTTTTACATCATGAATTCTGACAAACAGACTTATAACATTGCCATGATATGTTTTTAAAATGGATTTAAAATAAGCTTTTGAAAACCTAATTTGGTTATAAATGGTTTTCTCAAACTAGGAGATTCGAGAGTAGGTCGAATGTTACATCAGAATGTGTGACCCTTGTGCACAAGTGAGCTTTAACTAGAAAACATTTGGTTGCTGATGGGCTATTAGACATGGCTAAGCCACGGTTTGTGACATATATATGGCAAGGCCGTGGGTTGATATACGTGGCTAGGCCATGAGTTGATATACGTGGTTGTGGTCACATGATTTCTTTGATGTCGGCCAACATCGTTGAGACAGCCATGGATGTGGGAATCTAGTGGAGGGGGGCCTCCCGGATGCTATTACGTGGAAGTGGGTCCATGGGTTGATTACCTACTCGAAAGTGATATCTCTTTGGGTTTTCAAATATGTATTCTTTCGTATGTTGAGAAATATCAATTTTTTTGTAGCTCCCTCATTTATATGATGGTTTTTTGTTTAATATCTCGAGCATGAGTTTGTTTATATGCTTGTATATAAGCATCAACATTGCTTGATTTTATGAGAGTGTGTGGACTTATGTTAGTTCGATTTGGAGTAAAGGACATCAAATGATTTTGATGGTAGAAATCTTTTAAGTGCACCGATTTTAATATATTACTTGAAATGGTTACTTTGCATCACAATTCTTTGGTATATATGTAAGGCACAAATGTTCCATTTGATTTTAAATGGTTTATATATTCATATGCTTTTAATATTCAAATTTTCTATCCCTGGCTTGTTTCCCATCTACACCTTGCTTACGGGGCTGATGATCATTGAGTCTGTGAGACTCACCCCTTTATCTTTCTTTTTTTACAAATAAGTGATCAGCTTGCGTGTATTGCCTCAGCACATTTTGAGTCATTGTGACGTAAGTAATGGCATCTCTTAAACTTCCACTTTGAGTCGCTTCGTTGCATAAAGGTCATGTTTGTGTAGGATGGTCAGATGTATTAAAATTATTTTATTGAAATTGTATCAGTGAACAACTTTGATGTCATGTAATGAATTCTAAATGTGATGTCTGAATGTATTTTGAAATTTGTTAGATTTGGATATTGATATCTAATTGTCGATTTTAATTAAAGTTTCTTATTCGGTTGAAGTAAACGATCATATTTTATGCAAGTCGACAAAATTTTTAATAGTCATCACAAAGTGAAACATTATAAGGAAATTCAGGTCGTTTAATATACGCATTAAAATGTCCAGTTTAGTTAACAAGAATCTTAACTAAGGCTTGTTCGGGATCTGACAGGTTTTCTCTCAAGTCTTGGATGCCGGTAACGATAGTGAAGTGGTTGTTACAGGTTTTGCATTCCAATGCCTACATCTTCTCCCTTGATAGCACATGGAGTTTGAATCTATTATTAGCTTGCCTTTTCGACATGGTTAGGTGTAACCTTTACAACATACCTTTTGCAAGATCAAGCGTAACCTCTAAAACTTGCCTTTTGCAAGATTAGGCATCCCTTTTACCAAGACACTATCTTTTTAAGTTAAAGCACAACCTTTACACAAGATGAAGCCTTTTAAAGGATCAAGCAAAACCCTTCTATCTTTTGCTTGGAGGTATAACCAATACAATAGTGAATTCTAGTGAACTACAAAGTAAAATCCTCTAAAAATGTTGATAACGAAGATTAGGTTTAGAAAGTGTTAGAAAAGTTAGCTCAATGAAAATATTCAAGAGGGGGGTGAATTGGATTTAAAAAAATGTTTTAAACTTGAGAAACTCGAAAAGCTTATTGTAGTCGACTACAAAAAGCTTCTAGTAGACTATGCTTGTGAAGAACTTGTTTTTATGTAATTTAAAAACATTGTAGTCGACTATACTAGTCTTATAGTCAACTCTTGATCAGTAGAGTCATTTTCAAAAGATGCAAAAAGAGTTTCAAAGAGTGTTATGATGCATATGTAAATCTTTTACAAAACTACTTAATCAAATACAAGCAAATGATTAAGCTTGAGATGCTTAAAACATTTTTCAAGTGAAATCAAACAAGAGATAATCAAGTGATGATAGTTTAAAAAGACTTAGCAAAGAACCAACCTATATGTGATAAGTATAAATCAAAGCATCATAAATTTGTAAAATGAGTTTTACAAAGTCAAGTGTAATAATTTAAAGCAATGATAAAAATGAAAATAAAGACATAACAATTTATAGAGGTTTGGCTTTTTCATATGCATACATCCATTTCCTTGGCACACCAAGGAATTTCCAATCCACTAAAAGGACTTTGCTTTTAACGGGATGTGATAAACCTTACACAATCCACAAAAAAATTTTTGCTTTTTAATGAAAAGCGATAACCCTTACGATGGCTTTTTCTCGAGATCAAGTGATAAGCCACGATTTTAACGGGTTCACACAAATGCATGGTTTTTCCAGATTCACCATAAACCCATGGTTTTTTTGGGTTCACCATAAACCCATGATTTTAACAAGATCACCTCAAACCCATACACTGACTTTTCAAGGCCAAGTCAGAACCTTTACAAGGAATAGCAAATGTGCCTCTAGAAGGTGGATTTTGCTAGTTTGGTAAAATGGAGGAAGATTGCCTAAATTTGGATATGAAGATTGGATATAAGGATGGGAGTGCAAGTAAGGAATTTTAACTCAAGAAGTCTTGGTTTCTCTCATTTTCTTTCATGAGTTTACCCTTTTTCTTTCGTCTTTCTTAATTTGAAATGCTTCCCAATGGTCTTTTTTATCGTTGAAAGTGTCTTGGAGTTGTTGGAGGTGATTAGGGCTAGAAACTAGCTGTTTTCTTTTGAATTTTATGTCTAATGATCACTTGTAGTCGAGTATGAAAGTTCTTTAGTCGATCATCTTCCAGCAAGCTTGTATTTTTGAGATTTGGCTTGGTGTAGTCGACTACCACTTATTTAGGATCGACTGTGCCTTCATAAAAGGTTGGATTTCATGTGCTTACTTCCTTAGCTTTGACTATAGGAGTTACAGGGTCAACTATGGCTAACTCTTTTTGAAAACTATAGCAGTCTAGCCTCGTCTGATGATATTTTAACCTTGATTTGATTTGAACTGGCAAAGTGATAAACATGAAAGTTGTATCCCTATCTCTTAACTTTTCAAGGTTTAAAAATCACATTAATTGGACTTTTGTAGTGGGAGTTATGATCAACATACCATAGCACGTACAAGAAACACACCTAGCTATATTTGCATGATTTATTGCCATGGGATCAACGTGACTTGCTTCAAGATAGATTAGAGCTTTGTTTCTTCAACATTCTTTGAAATTTTGGGTACTTAACTTCAGCTAGTTCTTCCTTGGTTTTTCCTTGTGATCAAGTTTTGAGTTGAGAATGAACTTCTTGGCTTCGAGATAACCTTGGTGTTCTTTGAATGCTTTAAGATGAACTTCACAATTTTAGAACCTACCTTGCAACTTCCACATTTCAAAGATAAATGTCTTAGGGATCATAAATAGAAGTCTTTCAAGAAAATTTAACACTCCTACAATTAAGTCATTCAAGCTTGTAGGCATTTGTTAAGCAAGTGAAAATTCAATGACTTCAAGAATTTGCACAACTATAATAAATAAGCTTGTTATCATGTAAGAACAAGTGTATGAGAGTGAAATCATTTCAAGGACTTGTCAAGAATCACTCAAATAATATTCTAGCAAATTAGGATATTTTTGTAATAATCAAAACTATAATCATTTTAAAGCTAACAGAAAGGTGAAAGTTTTCACAAAAATAAAGATGATCAAGGAAGGTCTAAGCTCAAGAAGGATCAGCTTAAGAATAAAGATGAGAACTTTTGGCTTTTTGCTTATTCAAAGATGGAAACTTTTTACTCATAGTTGTTTCTCTTGTTTTTTTTTTCGTTTTTTTTTCATTTTCAAGGATGATTCAAAATCTTTCAAAATCCTTTTCTTTTCTTTTCCTTTCTTTAACATCATCAAGATTGATATTTATAGCCTCTGAGATTTTCTGCTTGTTGGAGTGAATTTTGAATCATTTCTTTTACATTTCAACCAGCTTGCAAAAATCTATCACATCTTTAGAATTGATTCTTTGCAAAGTCCATAGCTTTTTGTCTTTGAAGAATTGATTCTTCTATTTCAAGGTATTAGTTCTTCTACATCTAGGGGTAAAATTGACACATTTGCAATCTTGAAGAATTGATTCTGTCGCCTCTAGGTTTTGGTTCTTCACTATGGACTATCACCAAAATTTGAATTCAAGGTTGAATTTTGCCACTCCACTTTTGTCCAATTGTGCCATACTTTTCTTAGTCACCAAGTTTCTAAGTTGAACTTGTGGTGTTTCAAGAACTGACTTTTTCTTCATGTGGAATCAATTCTTTCTTCCTTGCTTTTCTCGTTTTGCATTCTAGCGCTCTAGAATCGATTCTTTGTCTTTGAGGTATTGGTTCTTCACAAGGTTTGTAGCTTTTGTCTTCCAAGAATTGATAAGTCTATGATGTAGAGTTATTTGGACTTAATTTTGATAGTAATTTAGCTTAGTTATTGTTGCATAAGAATTAGTTAACTTTTATTTAATTTTAATCAAATTAGTTAATTAGGTGAGTCAATCTAATCTTAGTTAATTTTGAGCCCAATTTGATGTTATTGTGCCTAAGATAAGTTATTATTAATTAGTTAGCTGAATTTGTAAGTGTGTGATATGAAGGGAGATAAGTTGTGTGATATGAAGGAAGATACGTTGTCAAGCTAGGCGCTTGAGAAATGCAAACTTCCTTTGCACATGTTGTAGTTTTTGAGCATATCTCCCACCACAGAAGTTAAAATGACATGATTCTTGGACTATGGGAAAGCTAAGAGGTAGAGATACAATGTTATGTTTGCCACATTCCTAGTTCAGCCTAGAATGGGGTTAAAAATCATGTTGAAATGGAAAAAGTGTAGTGGAACATGGAAAATCAAGAGATGCCTTTGAGGCCGTAGCCCCTTGATTAAAAGTCATGCCTTAGACCCAGGAAACTTGAGGTTGCAGCCCTCAAAGCCCATGTCTTCTGGCCCTGACGAGAATAGCTAAAAAAAATTAAAATTTAAGCCCAAAAAGTGAGAAATTTCTTGTGCTTTTAGACTTGTATGTTGCTACAAGGTTGAGCCTTATTTAAACACCTTTGAAGAGCACTTTTAAAGCATCAATTATGCAGAAATTAAACATGAATTAAGCAAAAGTTTTCTAAAGAAAAAGAGGCATTGAAGTTAGAAAGAAAACGAGGAATCAAAGGAAGAATTGCAGATCATCAATCATTAAATCATTAGAGTTTTTTTTCTTCTTCCATTTTATTCTTAATTTCTTGTTTAGATTTGATGTCTACTTTTGTTGGGATGATGTTTTTAGATAGCATGGTTAGCTAATTTTTTAATCTATAATTGCAATTGAACCTAATGCATAGTTTGAGTTTTTAATATTATTTCTTGCTTATGATTGATAGTGTTTGAGTTGTTTATTTTAGTCTTGTTCTTAATGCTTCTAATTACCTACCTAACAACTAGATTGATTTGGAAACTTAAATAGAACTGGAAAAGAGAGTTTAGTGTAGGCCTGGATGAAATAGCATATGATTAATATCAATTGCAAGAGATGATCAGTTTGATTTGCATGTAAGGTAGGAATACATTTACAAGCCACATGTAACTAAGATTAGAATTGATACTTAATGAGTCTTTCTTAATTTCAATTTGCATAGGAATATAGTAAATTGGTTAAGTTAGATATTTTTATAAGAACATCGGAAGAGACTTGTAAAAGATTTAGAACTCTAGGTTAACAACTCAGACTTATCTAGTAAGTGAAGGAAGAATAAAAGAAATTCAGATGAAACATTGAGGGGATATTGTTGTTCTAGGCTTTTGATTTATTGATTTTAATAAATTTATTTGCAAGTTTTATTTTAGCTTAGTTTAGTTTTAGTTTTTTAATTTTTTACATTTTAAAATTTGTTTGAATAAAATTAAGGTATGAAAAGTTTAGTACTTAACAATTAGGAATTAAAATAAATTCTTTGTGGGAACAATACTCTAACTCATCACTATATTACTTATTTGCGATATGTGCACTTACATGATAAATCAAACAACAAGATTTTAGCACCGTTGATGGTGAATTGATTTTTAATTCTTTTTTGTTAATATTAATACCAAGTATTCTTAATCTTACTTTAGACTTTTCTTTTCTTTTTTTTTTGGTGTCATCAAGTATTTTTGGAAGGAACAAGTCCTTGCAAGAATATGCTATGCCTCTTGTTCATGGCCTACATTTGGGCATTTGTAAACCTCCCATCAATGTTAATACTTTGGAAATCAAACCAGCAATCATTAAGATGATCTAGACTTTCGTTCAGTTTGGGGGACTATTGAATGATGATCTTAATGCCCATATTGTGAATTTTCTTGAGATTTGTGATACTTTTAAATTCAATGGTGTTACTGATGATGCCATAAGATTAAGGCTTTTCTTGTTTTCATTAAGAGATAAGGCAAATAGTTGGTTGAATTCACTACCAGCTAGTTCTATCACTACTTGGGATGATTTGGCTTAGAAATTCTTGGCAAAATTCTTTCCATCAACTAAGATAACAAAGATGTGTAATGACATCACATCTTTTGTGCAACATGACTCTGAATCCCTGTGAGGCTTGGGAGAGATACAAAGATTTGCTTAAAATGTGTCCCCACCATGGACTACCTAAATGGTTGCAAGTTTAGACTTTCTATAGTGGTTTGCTAGGACTAATTAGAGGCATCGTTGATGTTGTAGCTAAAGGAACATATATGAATAAATCCATTGATGAAGCTTATGATTTACTTGAGGAGATGGCTGTCAGTTAAAATTCTACTATACAAGTATACATACCGAACAGATAGTATATTAGCAAGCAGAGTATCGATCCCACAGGGAATTGATCTA
>NW_018397257.1:1950475-1950639 GCF_002168275.2 Theobroma umbraticum | reverse complement strand
ATATCTATTTTAATCAAAACACTATATCCCTATGTGAATTGAAATTAAAATAAATTCATTAAGTTCAGACTCTAATTTGGCTACATATGGCCTATAGGTATGTCTCTATCTTATACGCAAATCAGGTAATATGATCATATGCTATCCCAATTTTAGTCTACACT
>NW_018397257.1:1949299-1950070 GCF_002168275.2 Theobroma umbraticum | reverse complement strand
GCTTCAAATTTTCAGAATAGTTGCTTGCTGCCTCCTCCTCAAAATCTCTGAAAAAAAGCCCTTTAAATAGGCTCTAAAGAACCCAATTTCTGAAATCCCGTTAACTTTCCTTATTTTTTGGAAAGTCGCCCAGCGCTGCGGCTCTACTTATCCAGCGCTGCAGCGCTGAGCTCTCTGGATATTTGTATGTGCGCTTCCTTTAATCAACGCTGCAGCCTTGTTCTCCCAGCGCTGTGGCAGTCTATCAACTTCAAACATGAGTTTCACCATGATATATTAGGAACTGGACAACGTAGTAAACATAAAAGTTTTATCCCTGTCTCTTAACTTTCCAATAGATCAAAAATCACATCAATTAGACTTCTGGATTGAAAGATATGCTCCAAATACTGTATCATATTTGGTCCTTGCGTACTGCTGCAGTGCTCCGACTTTGATAAATATTTTGACCATGATCCAGTCAGAACTGGGTGAATTGATAAAAATCAACATTGTATCTCTTCTTCTTAGGATTCTATTGGTCCAAGAATCACCTCAGTTGGAGTTTCTTAGAGAGAGATATGGTCAAAATACCAAAATATATATAAACGAAGTCATGGCTATACTTGCACTGATTTTCATCAAATGAGCCTTTTTCATCAATTTCCTGCAAAAGTCGTAAGAGAAATTAGCAATAACTACTCTTAAAGAATTTAAAACAAAACAACCTAAAATTTAACTAAAATAACATAAATTAATCACTTAATAAGTAATCAAACTTAAACTAAAAAA
>NW_018397257.1:1948809-1948926 GCF_002168275.2 Theobroma umbraticum | reverse complement strand
ACATAGATATTATTCAAGTTCATGTCTCAATTCAAATGCAAACTCATCATTAAGCGAAATTTCGTGTGTGTGTGCAATCTCTTCACTTAGAATATTGTACAATCTAGATAAGTTTAT
>NW_018397257.1:1948340-1948457 GCF_002168275.2 Theobroma umbraticum | reverse complement strand
ATTCTAAATTGACTTATGCACTTAGGAATGAGGGATGCAGGAATTGTTGGAAATATTAATATAAGGGTCTAGGCTAAAAATAAAGTGTTCAAACAAAGAAAAGATGTCATTAGGCTC
>NW_018397257.1:1948162-1948330 GCF_002168275.2 Theobroma umbraticum | reverse complement strand
ACTAAGGATAATTTATGTAAAGGAAGGCTACAAAAGTCTCAATCGGTCCAAAAATGACCTAAATCATCTCCTTAACTAAGTATAGCCTGGGATTTCGCCTCGAGAGAGAATCAAATAAATTCTAGAACTTAATACATAATTCAAAAATTTGCATTCACATAAACCTTT
>NW_018397257.1:1947915-1948062 GCF_002168275.2 Theobroma umbraticum | reverse complement strand
TTGATGAGATAAATGGCAAGAATGTGGTAGATGATGAAGATAAAGTAGATCAAGTTAACACTTCCACCAATCAAGTTCGAGATGAAAAAATTGAGCAAGAGGAGGAAGTATTTACACCACCACAAGTCAAGCCATATGTGCTTCCTA
>NW_018397257.1:1947475-1947683 GCF_002168275.2 Theobroma umbraticum | reverse complement strand
ACCAAAAGTGCATTATCCAAGAAGAACTCAATTTGAGAAGTTAGGTAAAAGTCAACCTATTCCACCATCCCTGGAGATGTAACGCCGCAGCGATGGAGAAGTAACGCCGCAGCGCTGCATGACTTTCCAAAAAATAAGGGAAGTTAAAGGGATTTCAGAAATTAGGTTATTCGGAACTTATTTAAGGAGCCTTTTTCAGAGATTTTGG
>NW_018397257.1:1947116-1947279 GCF_002168275.2 Theobroma umbraticum | reverse complement strand
AGATTGCAATTGAACTCACATGTAATCTAACTTTTAATCTCTTTCTTACTTATCGTTAATGGGATTCGATTTGTTTATTCCGATTTGTGCTTAATGCTTTTAATTGCAAGGCCACCAATTAAATTGATCTAGGAACCTAAACAAACTTGGGAAAGGGAGTTTA
>NW_018397257.1:1946184-1946760 GCF_002168275.2 Theobroma umbraticum | reverse complement strand
ATTGTTCTAATTTTAGTATTTAGTAAAATTTTAGATCAATTCCATGTGGGATCGATACTCTGCTTACTAATATACTATCTATTCAATACGCATACTTGCGTAGTAGAATTTTAACTGACACAACCATTCCAACTAAACTATGTTGTATGCATCATATTCATTTGTCACTTTTCATTGTGCCATCCACCCTTTTTAAATTTTTTCACTTTCTTTGTATACACATTGCATCCCATGTAATTGTATCACCGAAGAATTGTATTCATTCCTATTAACCTCTTCATGTGTATGAGATAAATACATTTGTACATTCTATTAAATCTAACCCTTTGGATCCCATTTAATAGAGCAAAGTGTATAACTCCAATGAAAAACATATTTAGTAAATTCATCTTATATGAATAATACATCTCCAATGTATCCTACTAAATTCATGGAGTTTTCATACATAAGATTATGCATCTTTATGCAAAATCTTAAGAGTTAGATTCCAATGTGACCATATGATATTAAAGAAACTCCTTTCTTGGTTTCATCATGCTCCCATGAAATCCAAGATCCTTTGTGAGAGTAATATTC
>NW_018397257.1:1944666-1946174 GCF_002168275.2 Theobroma umbraticum | reverse complement strand
GAATATTCCATGATGTTACATACATACATCTCAATGTATGTTTGGAATCGTATTGGTTTCGAATAATATAATTGGCTACATATATTGGAGAAATATGGGCCAAATCATATCACTATATGAGTTTGCTTTCTTCTTTGAGCAAACATCTTTTTGTTCTATTCATAAGAAAGCTTTATTCCACATGAATTTACATTCATCTTTAGAATGATTAATTAATAAGAGTAATCTTCACTAAGATCGTATCTTATTAACAGTACTTCATACTATATAGCTTATATGATATTCTCTTTGAATTCTCTAAGAATTTCAAGAATTCATATTAGATTTCTTTAAGAATACAAGACAAAATCTCAATTTGGTCTTGTGTAAACTTAATGAATTAGGAGCATTTGCCATATCATTTTTTGTTCAATGGTTTATGTACATTTATATGTGTAAGACTTTTTGAACATACCAAGTCATTCACTTTTGCATGAAAACTTATTTGATCATGTAGATAAGAATTTCTAGCTCCTTATGATTCCCAATCAAAAGAATCTAAGTGTCTTGACACTCTAATTCTTACTTCAATGACTAAGACTCAAATGCCATAATCAAGATCATATGCAATTAGTTTTCTTGACATTTATATTGAACATTGACTTACTAGTATTGTTTTGCACTTTATATCATTATTTAAATGCATTCAACATCCAGTATCTGATACTTATGATGTTAATACAATAGTAGTAACTTCTAGCTTAATCATAATCTTTGACAAAGTAGAAGCTTTTGTAAGCTTCTTCTTCTTTAACTCAGTCAAGGAAACATTTTTTTTCAGTCCTTCCTTTGTCCATCTTTACCATAAAAATGTTTGAGAACATTTCCAAGTTAGTGCCTTTATCATGGTTGTCTTCCTAATTCATAATTAAGGCAATGTAAATTCCATCTCATGGAAGCTTACTCCTAATTATGAATTATATTTGGTAGAGATTATAAAACGAAGTCGGTACTTAGTTCATGATAAACACATTGCTCTAGCTTTACCATAAAACCTAGCAACCTTAAATCTTTCTTCTAATAGAACTATTTTTTATCTTCTTGCATAGAAACAATTTCTATGTTTTCTCATACCTTTATGTATGACCTTAATTATAGAATAATTCTTTTGATCACAAAGTCATTCATGTTGCACAAATGTTTTCATGTTGCTTTTGAAGCTTTGTAGTCATAATAGCAAACATCACATATGTGGTTTAACAAGTCTAATGAGCATCCCATGCTTTATCACCATTTGACTCAACATAAGCTTATGGTAAAGCTTCTTATAGATAGACAACCTTTTGCTTGAGAACATTTCTCAAGTCTTAGTACCTTTTAAAAGGGTTTGGTCTAGTGAGTTTAATTTACATCCAAGATGCACCATAGTGATAGAATTTTAACCATTTGCATTGTATACAAACATGTTTGTATAAATAAAGCAATTGATAAATAACATGCATAAACTATTTAAAACAAGGTTTTAAAAT
>NW_018397257.1:1944332-1944566 GCF_002168275.2 Theobroma umbraticum | reverse complement strand
CTCTATTTGCTTCGGGAACCAAATTAATGGCGTTATTGCCATTGTTATTGTTATTCTCAACCATTATCTGATTTAAAGCTGCAACTTGGAAATTCTCCATTCAACGTCTTTTGAAAGTTATTTCTATGTCAGGATCAAAAGGAACAAGATTCAAGTTGTTTCTTCTTTGCATAAAATGAACAAAGATATCTGCGAACAAACAAAATCTAATATTAAAACAAGAAAAATAAAATT
>NW_018397257.1:1940832-1944299 GCF_002168275.2 Theobroma umbraticum | reverse complement strand
TTCTAGAAACAATTCCCGGCAACGGCGCCAAAAACTTGTCAGTTAAAATTCTACTACATAAGTATACGTATCAAACAGATAGTATATTAGCAAGCAGAGTATCGATCCCACAGGGAATTGATCTAAAATTCACTAAGTACTAAATTAGAACAATTTAGTTTATTCAAATAATTAAAATCTGAATTCTAATTGAACTAAAAATTACTCAACTAAAACTAATTTAATTAAAAAATTAAAGCAAGAAGATAATTGGCAAATAGCAAATCAAACAAGCCTAGGATTACAATATCCCTCACTTCATCTAAATCTTACCTCTCTTCCTTAACTTATTTCAATGGGTTGAATTGCTAACACTGAGTCCTAAATTATGTATAAGGGTTCCCGACTCATCTTATAAAATATCTATTTTAACCAAAACACTATATCCCTATGTAAATTGAAATTAAAATAGATTCATTAAGTTCAGGCTCTAATCTAGTACATATGGCCTATAGGTATGTCTCTATCCTATACGCAAATCAGGTAATATGATCATATGCTATCCCTTTCCCAAGTTTGTTTAGGTTCTTATATCAATGTAACTGGTGGCCAAGCAATTAAACAATTAAGCTAACTGTACTTCTTAAAGACTTAATTAAATTGTTTAGTCATATTATTAGATTAATTGGTAATTACAAAATAGCTATGTAATTAGGATTTAAAATTAATCCAAGGTATAAATACCTTAATGGGATTAGCCCTGCAGCTAATTAGGATTAGTTAAGGCTTCATTTCAATCATGCAATAATATCATTCATGTTGAATGATTAGAGGTTTTCTTTCATCAATAAGACATTAACTATAATGGGTTATAAGTCTAATTGGATGAAGTCCATGAGATCAATATGCCTTGCAAAGGAACTGTAATAGGTTACAATTATCAGATCCCTATGCATTAAAGCCTAATCTCTAAATATTATTAGTCAATGTATCACTGAGACTAAACATCAATGATACTCAGAAGCTAGTACATTATATGTTTCTTACTAGAGAAGTAAGCAATCAATCTCATAGGTTTAAGTATAGAGATACTTGAAACTAGAATGTAGGTGCTTGCCTAGCAGAGTAAGTTCATTGAACATGACCTGCCATGAGAAGTTCATTTGGTATTTCACTCAAGTGTCTATGCAATACTTCTCATGTGTCAGTTGTGTAAATACTCCTTAAACTTGAGACACTAATTTGTCTTATGTGTGGAGTGCTATACTTTGATTTCATCCCTACGGGTGCCTAACCAAAGATGCCAAAACAGGATGCTTTTGGGAATAGCACAAAGCATGTGAAGGCAAATTACTGGTCAAGAAAGAAATCATCACCTCAAGTGCTTTAGGGGACATATTCTAACAGCTCTTGATTGATATTAGGTTGTTAAAATCCTTGGCCAAGGAGACTTGGAGATCATGCAAAAGAGTTTCATAAGTCTCTATAAAATTAATGATCTAACTTTAAGAACAAATATGGAGATAAAAAAAAGTAGACGTTGCACCATGCTCTTACAATTTCCAGGAGATATGATGAAGGAATGAATTGCACTAATAGATTATACACTGAAAGGTTATCAAAGAACTCCTTGACCCTCCTAATCATTGGGTGGTCATGATGAATTGCTAGATGCCAATCCTGGTCTATGGAATTGAATTAATTAATTTAATAAAAATTATAATTCAATTTCATTGCCAACATGTTAAAAACCTAATGAGTCACACACAATAAGTGGCATTATGAATTAAATTGGGAGTGTGATGATTTAAGTTGGACTTAAATCATACATTCGGCATTTAACTTCTAAGGACTTAATTAAAATAATTTAATTAAGTATTAGGCCAATATTATAATTAGTTATAATATTAAAGCCGTAATAGCAAACAAATAAAGTAAATTAAATTTAATTTTAATCTATAATGACTTAATTAAAAAGGTTTAATCAGGTGTTAGGCCAACATTATAAGGGTTCATGATATCGAGGCATTATTTTCAATTTAAGAAGTTAATTAACCTATATATAAATATTACTTTTCAACTACTGCTCATAATACAAGTGAAAACACAAAATTTTGGTTTTTGGGTTATCAAAAAACTAACAAAAAAAGCCTAGCTGCACACTTTCTTGAGTGATTTGAAACATAGTTTTTCAACTTTGTGATTTGGCTAGGAAAAGTGTGATTGTGTGCACAAAATAAGTTGTCCACCTTGCTAGCTCAAAGGCATAGTTGAGAAAGCTCCTTCCTTGTGAAGGTTCAAGTGCAACTGTGTGTGAAACCGTTGGAGGCCAAACACTTGGGTGGCTTGGGTTCTTTCTCCCTTTATGGTGTACATAGGCTAGAGCTGAAATAAGAGTAGTGTCCTGTCTTCTCTCAATCAAGAGGATTTGCCATTGTGATTACGACATCACTTGGCTATGTAATATTTTTTATAACTCAATATTTTGTTTATATTAAAATCACCAAGGTGATCCATGAGTGGTGGCATGGCATGTTATGTTTAAAATTTTATTTTCCTCTGCATATGATCATTATTATCTATGAGTTTCATGCCATTCCAGTAGTGGTATTAGAGACACCCTTGGCTCATTTTAATACAAAAAATGTCTCATTGTGCTTGATTCAATGTTCATATTTGATATGAGGTGTTCAGGTTTAAGCTAGTAAGGATTTGAAATTTTTAAAATCTGCTTTGGAGTTGCTCAATTTTCTGGACAGATTTAATTGGTGAATTTTAAATCTTATTTTAGATATACCAATATGAGTTTTAGTGTCTTGATTTGGCCAGATTAGAAGTTCATAAGATGCACAAATTAACTTCACAAAATCATATTCAAGTTCATGATGCTTTGGTGCAGTTTAAAGGGCAAAATTCGATTCTGTCCAGCAGTTGTTGTTTGGTTTCGATATTAAAAAGGCATCTAATGACCTTAAAAAATTCTAGAAAAATCATGGAAGCAATGTACTTTGGAATAGTTCCAAGAGGGATTGTCGACCAAAGGTGAATAGTGGTGCAATAGCCACAAAATCATGGTTGAAACCATTGCTGCCAGAAGTTGTTTCAGGTCACGATTTTAACCAATTTTGGCAACTTTAAAAGAGCTTAAATTTTGGCAATTAGTTGCACTTATTCAATGATTTTAAGTTTTGAAAGAGTTCAAATATTGCCAAAATTCAAAGTCCAAAAATCAGGGGATTTGATCCCTAAGATTTTGGCATTGTCAATTCCACTTAACCTGTTGAGAAGGTGACTGTGTCTAACAAACATAGGTCATGGTCTTTTAATATTTTGGGCTGTTTATTTGCATCTAAAAATTATGAAAAATTAATATTGAAAGGCTCCATATGTTAGTTAACCGTAGAAAAAATTGGGGATTAAATCCCATGATTTGGAGTCAGTTTAAGGCATAGAACTATAACTGCACCATTGCTGCCAGCAACAGCAAA
>NW_018397257.1:1940539-1940822 GCF_002168275.2 Theobroma umbraticum | reverse complement strand
TTTGTGGTGATTTGACCAATCTATTTGCATCCAAAAATCATGCAAATTTGATATGGAATAGTTTCATATGTTGGCTATCAAGAAAAAAAAATTGTAATTAAAATTCCAAAATTTAAGGCCTCATAAAAACTGAAAATTGTGATTGTACAAATGCTATCTGCAGGTGCCTAATGCCACTGTTTAGGCATTGATTACTTGCCTAAATTGCATCCTTAATTGGTGCAATTTATATTACAAATTGATTATTTGAATATTATGGAAAGGTTCCATAAAAGATAATTTT
>NW_018397257.1:1939469-1940529 GCF_002168275.2 Theobroma umbraticum | reverse complement strand
GAATTAAGGAATTTGATATCTTAAATAAAGGATGTTAGGATTTAATTTGTGACACCTATAAATCATGGAATTTGATTCCTAAAGTTATAGGAGTCAATAATATTTAAATGCTGATTGGATAATTATAGAAATAGTTCCATAAAGATAATAAAATCAAATATTTTGAATTAAGGAATTTGATTCCTTAAATTAAGGATATTTGAAATTATTTCTTGACACCAAAAATTAAGGAATTTGATTCCTAGAATTATGAAAGTCAAAGATAAATGAAGGCAAGTCTTTCATCATGAATAAATTTCCTTTAGTTAAAGAAGGAAGTTTGAACAAGCTACTAATACTAAACTAAAGACTTTCTTGTCTTAGTTTTGATGTAAATTACCAAATAAAGATAGGTAATAGAAGACATGCAATCTTTAATTAAATTGGATTAGTAAAAGAATTACCTAAAGTGTTTAGGATAACAAATTAAAAATGTTTTAATTCACAATAAAATTTAATTGTAATCCTAATAAGATTAGGAATGGATAAATGACTAATTTTGATTCGTAATACTTACCATATATGAAGTTTCCATATATAGGATTAGATGGTTACCTGAAAATTTGAAATTGGCAAAATTCAAATGTTAAAAATTGCTAATCTCAAATACTTCATATGATTAACAATTTAAATGAGACCTGTCTTTAAATTTAATTTATATTGATGAATATATGTGGATGATTATAGACTTAGGCCCAACAAGATTATGTATGGTTGAATGTGTATTCTTGGTATTTTTGAAATAGGGCCTGCATGTTTGGCTTATCTCTTTATCTCGGTTTGTAAAATTCTTTCCTCATCTCATTTCCCTTAAATGTAACTCAAGATTTCTACATTTAAATGTAATTAGAATTAAGATAGATTAGGAATTGAATTTTGAAAAAATTGACAATGGAGATCTGAGGTGCCAAGGAAGACAAAGAGATTACAAGCAGATTTTAATGATTCTTATATGTAATCCCCTAGATTTGACCAAGCTAGTTTCCTTTGATGGCTCAAGGAAATTAGTATAGTTAAAGTC
>NW_018397257.1:1939281-1939369 GCF_002168275.2 Theobroma umbraticum | reverse complement strand
TAGTTACAATAATTCATCACCTCAACCAAAATTGCCTAAAAATAAAAATAAAAAAAATTTGAATCAAGACTAATTTGCTTGGTATTAG
>NW_018397257.1:1939166-1939271 GCF_002168275.2 Theobroma umbraticum | reverse complement strand
AATTCTAGAAATAATTCCCCCGCAACGGTGCCAAAAACTTGTCAGTTAAAATTATACTACGCAAGTATACGTATAGAATAGATAGTATATTAGCAAGCAGAGTAT
>NW_018397257.1:1939041-1939156 GCF_002168275.2 Theobroma umbraticum | reverse complement strand
GGGAATTGATCTAAAATTTTACCAAGTACTAAAATTAGAACAATTTAGTTCTATTCAAATAATGAAAATCTGAATTCTAATTGAACTAAAAATTATGCAACTAAAACTAATTTAA
>NW_018397257.1:1938570-1938722 GCF_002168275.2 Theobroma umbraticum | reverse complement strand
TAAAACACTATATCCCTATGTGAATTGAAATTAAAATAGACTCATTCAGTTCATTCTCTAATCTGGCTAGATATGGCCTATAGTTATATCCCTATCCTATACGCAAGTCAATTAATATGATCATATGCTATCCCAATTTTAGTCTACACTAA
>NW_018397257.1:1937950-1938144 GCF_002168275.2 Theobroma umbraticum | reverse complement strand
ATTTTTTGGAAAGTCGCGCAGCGCTACGGCGCTACTTCTCCAGTGCTGCAGTGCTGAGATCTCTGGAAATTTGTATGTGCGCTTTCTTTCATCAATGCTGCAGCCTTGTTCTCTCAGCGCTGTGGCAGTCTATCAAATTTAAACGTGAGTTTCACCCTGATATGTTAGGAACTGGGTAAAGTAGTAAACATAAA
>NW_018397257.1:1934858-1937916 GCF_002168275.2 Theobroma umbraticum | reverse complement strand
ATTTTGACCATGATCCAGTCAGAACTGGGCAAATTGGTGAACATAAACATTGTAACCCTTCATCTTATAATTCTATTGGTTCAAGAATCACCTCATTTGAAGTTTTCTAGAAAGAGATATGGTCAAAATGCTGAAACATATACAAATGAAGCTATCACCATACTTGCACTGATTTTCATCAAATGAGTCTTTTTCATCAATTTCCTACAAAAGCCATAAGAAAAATTAGCAATAACTACTCTTAAAGTAATTTAAAATAAAATAACCTACAATTTAACTAAAATAACTTAAATTAGTCACTTAACAAGTAATCAAACGTAAACTAAAAAAAACACCTAAAATGCTAAAATTCGAACCTAAAATCTCAAAGATCTAGCTACTTAAGCTCCCAAAATGAGTCAAAATAACTCTATATAATAGAGCTATCAGGTTGCAAAGAATGAAAGAAGACTATGTACATGTATATAATCAAAGTCATATACAACCTATTGAAGGCTCAAATAGGAAGATATTTAGATCATTAGTTCACAAAACTAATACAGGGTTTTAAACATTGTGAATGTAACAATGAAGCCATATTAAAAGAACCTAGGTCTTATCAGATCTAGATATAGTAATATAACATGATGTGATTAATGGACATCATGAAGATAGACAAAAGCAATTAACCACATTGAAGTGCACAAGCAAGTCTACATGGAGACACGATTGCTAGATGGATTAGATCCAGATACGATGAGGTAGCAATTGGCTTTGTGCAAGTGGGAGATGTTAGGATAAGCCTTGTAACCAATTGGGATTAGTTAAGGCTTGTTTCCAATCATGCAACAATATCATTCATGTTCAATGATTAGAGGTTTTACTTCATCAATAAGACGTTAATTATAATGGGTTATGAGTCTAATTAGATAAAGTCCATGAGATTAATATGCCTTGCAAAGGAACTGTAATGGTTTGCAGTTATGAGATCCCTATGCATTAAATCATAATCTCTAAATATTTGTAGTCAATGTATCACTAAGACTGGATATCAATGATATTTAGAGACTAGTACATTGTATGTTTCTTACTTGGGAAGTAAACAGTAGATCTCATAGGTTGAAGTGTAGAGATACTTGCAACTAAAATGTAGGTGCTTGCCTAGCAAAGCAAGTTCACGGAACATGACCCATCATGAGAAGTGCATTTAGTATTTCCCTCAAGTGTCTATGCAATACTTCTCATGTGTCAGTTGTGTAAATACTCCCTAGACTTGACATACCAGGTTGTCTTAAATGTGGAGTGCTATGCTTTGATTTCATCCCTACGGATGCCAAAATAGGATTCTTTTGGGTATAACATGAAGCATGTGAAGGCAAATGAGTGGTCAAGAAAGAATTATCACCCCAAGTGATTTAGGGGACATGTCCTAACGGTTCTTAATCGATATTAGCTTGTTGAAGCCCTTGACCAAGGCGACTTAGAGATTAAGAAAGTCTCTATAAAACTAATGATCTAACTTCAAGAATGAATATGGAGATTAATAAAAGTAAACATTGCACCATGCTTTTATTATTTTCAGGATATATGATGAGGAAATGAATTACGCTGATGGACTGTACATTGAAAGGTTGTCCAAGAACCCTTTGACTTTCCTAACAATTAAGTGGTCATGATGCATTGCTACATGCAAATCTTGATCTTTGGAATTGAATTAATTAATTTAATAAAAATTATAATATAATTCCATTGTCAACATGCTAGGAACCTAATGGGTCACACACAATAAGTTGTATTGTTGTATTATGAATTAAATTGGGAGTGTAATGATTTAAGTTTGACTTAAATCATACACTAGTTTTTTAACTTCTAAGGACTTAATTAAAATAGTTTAATTAAGTATAACGCCAATATTATAATTAGTTATAATATTAAAGCCACAATTACAAACAAATAAAGTAAATTAAATTTGATTTTAATTTACAATAACTTAATTAAAAAAGTTTAATTAAGTTTGGGCCAATATTATAAGAGGTCATAATATTTAGGCCTTATTTGCAATTTAAGAAGTTAATTAACCTAGATATAAATATCACTTTTCAGCCACTCTTCATAGTACAAGTGAAAACACAAAAGTTAGTTTTTTGAGTCCTTAGAAAACAAAAAAAAAAAGCCTACAGCACACTTTCTTTATGGTAACTCTATTATATAGAGTTATTTTGACTCATTTTGGGGGTTTAAGTAGCTAGATCTTTGAGATTTTAGGTTCGAATTTTATCATTTTAGGAGTTTTTCTAGTTTAAGTTTTGATTACTTGTTAAGTGATTAATTTAAGTTATTTTACTTAATTTTATGTTGTTTTGTTTTAAATTACTTTAAGAGTAGTTATTTTTAATTTCTCTTATGGCTTTTGTAAGAAATTGATGAAAAAGGCTCATTTGATGAAAATCAATGCAAGTATGGTGATGACTTCATTCGTATATGTTTAGGTTTTTTGACCATATCTCTCCCTAAAAAACTCCAAATGAGGTGATTCTTAGACCACTAGAATTCTAAGAAGAAGAGATATAACGTTTATTTTTATCAATTTACCCAATTCTAATTGAATCATGGTCAAAATATTTGTCAAAGTCGGAGCACTGCAGCAGTATGCAAGGACTGAATATGATGCGGTATTTGGAGCTTATCTTTCAATCCAGAAGTCCAATTGATTTGATTCTTGATCCATTTGAAAGTTAAGAGATAGGAATAAAACTTTTATCTTTATTACTTTGCTCAGTTCGGAACATGTCAGGGTGAAACTCACGTTTGAATTTGATAGACTGCCACAGCATTGGGAGAACAAGGCTGCAGCATTGATGAAAGGAAGCAGACATACAAATTTCCAAAGAGCTCACCGCTGCAGCGCTAGAGAAGTAGCACCGCAGCGTTGGGTGACTTTCCAAAAATAAGAGAAGTTAATGGGATTTTAAAAATTAGGTTATTTGGAGCCTATTTAAGGGGCTTTTTTCAGATATTCTAAAGAAAAGGCAGCAAGCAACTATTCTGGAGATTTAGAGCTAAGAACAAAGCAAGGAAA
>NW_018397257.1:1934752-1934848 GCF_002168275.2 Theobroma umbraticum | reverse complement strand
GGAGAGAGAATCAAGATCATAAAGCTCTAACTATTAGTTTTTTCTCTTTACTTTTGTGTTTTTCTTATTTTCTTTGCCTTGGATTCATGGCTAAAT
>NW_018397257.1:1934515-1934742 GCF_002168275.2 Theobroma umbraticum | reverse complement strand
GTTGTTTTTATTAGATACTATGAGCTAATTTATTTTTCTAGGATTGCAATCGAACTCATATGTAATCTAAATTTTTAATCTCTTTCTTGCTTATTTCCAATGGGATTTGAATTATTTATTCCAATTTGTTGTTAATTCTTTTAATTGCTTGGTCACCAGTTAAATTGATTTAGGAACCTAAACAAACTTAAGAAAGGGAGTTTAGTGTAGACTAAAATTGGGATAGC
>NW_018397257.1:1934362-1934505 GCF_002168275.2 Theobroma umbraticum | reverse complement strand
ATTACTTGATTTGCGTATAAGATAGGGATATACCTAAAAGCCATATGTAGCCAGATTAGAGCCATAACTTAATGAATCTATTTTAATTTATATTCACATAGGGATATAGTGTTTTGGTTAAAATATATATTTTTATAAGATGA
>NW_018397257.1:1925870-1934352 GCF_002168275.2 Theobroma umbraticum | reverse complement strand
CCTTATAAATAATTTAGGACTCTAGGTTAGCAATTCAAACCATTGAAATAAGCTAAGGAAGAGAGGTAAGATTTAGATGAATTGTGAGGGATATAGTAATCTTAGGTTTGTTTGATTTGCTGTTTGCCCAATTATCTTGTTGCTTTAATTTTTAATTAAATTAGTTTTAGTTGAGTAATTTTTAGTTCAATTAGAATTCAGGTTTTAATTATTTGAATAAAACTAAATTGTTCTAATTTTAGTACTTAGTAAAATTTTAGATCAATTTCCTGTGGGATCGACACTCTGCATGCTAATATACTATCTATTCGATATGTATATTTGCATAGTAGAATTTTAACTAACACTTAAGTGACTTGAAAAATGATTTTCCAACTTTGTGATTTGGCTAAGAGGAGCGTGATTGTGTCTAGAGAATAAGTTGTTATCCACCTCACTAACACAAAGGCATAGTTGAGAAAACTCCCTCCTTATGAAGGGTTAAGTGCAACTATGTGCAACTATTAGAGGCCAAGCACTTTGGTGGCTTTGGTTCTTCCTCCCTTTGTGGTGGACACAAGCTTGTGTAGAAACAAGAGTAGTGTCGTATCTTCTCTCAATCAAGAAGATTTGCCATCGTGATTACGACATCACTTAGCTAGGTAATATTTTTTATTATCCATTATTTTGTTTGTATTAAAATCACCAAGGACTCACATTTACAGAAGGACTCACATTCACTCTATAGTTGTGTATTGAAACTAGTATGTTTGTTCACTATTTATAGACATATTAGGGATATAAAGACATGATATTATATTTAAATTTAAACAAATTAAATTTAAATATAATTAATCTTTATTTATATTTAAACAAATTAAATTTAAATTTATATCTTATCTCAAATTATTTTTTTAATTATTCAATTAAAAAATATCATAATAATATCTAATATTAATTAATTGAATATCAGTTAATTATCCATAAATAATTAATAAAGTTGCATGCAATGTGGACGCACCACATTTAAATGCAACATCTCCCACTCGTACACATTAGCATCAACTTATACCATTCTCGATTTAACTCATTCTCCATTCATTGTCATATTGGGAAAATGGAACATGCAACCAAAGAGAATATAAAGGTATTGGTAATTAGTGAGATATTAAGTTACCATCTTACTTATATAACACCACTTGAGTTCTCGTCATACCCTAAATCATTTTAATCACACAAGATTTTGGATCTGTGATCCCTCCTACATGTAAGAGCTATGCAGAATCTCTTTATGTGTCTAAACTCATGGTTATATCTAACAATTAATGTTTTTATAACAGCCTGAGCAATGAGTTATAGACCCCATCACTTCTGGCCCTTAGATTTCTAGTTTTTCCCTTATTTTATTATCTCTTTCCCTAAGGAACATACCTTTTGCGATTTCCAACTTGAGCTATTAGAGCAAAGCTAAGGATAGCTTCTCTACACTTTGCCTCAAGCTCTAAATGGCGGGAAATATCATCAAAAGTCTTTATCCCTTCATAATGTATTAATACAAGTTTGACATGTCCTCATGAGGACTTGGGAAGTGGCATGATGATAGCTACGACTTGTTGTTTATTTGTGAAATCATAACCAGCTGCTTTCATCTTTCTTATCATGGATGACTTAGCCTTTAAGTGTTCAGCCATAGTGTGCTTGGAGTCCATCACATATTGATTGAAACTAAGTGTCAAGTCATGAAGCCTCGTAGCTATGGTTCCACCATACTTCAATTTCAGTTGTTCCCATAACTGTTTGGCAATTGGGAAGTTCTCAAACTCCTCGATGAGATCATCATGCATGCAGCTTAACATGGCAAAAAGTGTAATACAGTCTCTTTTATTCCAAGTGTCGTAAGCCTCTTGGTCACAGCGATGCTAGGCAGTGTTTCTAGTTTTAGGTGGGTTCATCTCTTTAGTCAGATGATCGAGCAACTCTTGCTCATTTAGAAGATACTGAACCTTCTTATGCCAGATATCATAGTTTTTGCCATCAAGTTTGGCACCTTTGGTCCAATCAGCAATAATTTGTTTTGAAGCCATATCACTACATCATTGCATAAGATTTAATTAGGAACATATCTAATTTTCTAATCAATTAAGATTAGACATTTTTAATTTTTACCAATATTACTAATTCAAAAATTTCACATGCATGCTAGTAATCATCTCCAATAGTATAAGCATTAATTAAAATATCTAATTTAATTTAACTTTAGATTATGAGAACAAGTCCCACTATTCTTAAGTATGAAAACAACTCCCACTTACCACATAATATAATGAGTTCTACTAAAGAACCCTATTGATATTTCCTATATCCAAACTAATATTATATATAAAGTAAGCACAAAATTACATCCCTTTATATGGACTCAATAATTAATACAAACTTAAAATAAATTACATCATAAGGAACCTACTACATCAAGCTATACAAAAATTGGGATGTTGTGATTGCTTATACATATTTATTATTTTGGATCATTGAAAACTTCTATATAAATATTATGTACACAAAAATAGCATTAAGTAGATATTTTCATATGCCTCCAAGAAAGACAATAATAGTCTCCTCGACAAAGCACCCTACTTTTGTAGTAATTTCCAAGAAGGTTGGAAGAGTTAGAAACGGTTTCTCTTAAAACCTAGTCTCATTTGACAAAACTACTGAGACATATAATTATCATATTGTCTTTTTGCATACAATGTTCTTAACAAATAAGTAAAATAATTGCATCATGCATTTATAAATTTTACCTAACAAATAAGTGAAATAATCATAAAGTATACTTATATGGTACATAGTATTTTGCAACAAATATAAAATAATTGAATTAACAAACATTTGCTTAATTTATATATATGTTTTCGAAAAAAAAATAATTTCTAGTGTACAACATATAAGAAAAAAAATGTGGTTAATTACCATATTAATTAAATATATTTATAATGCATGTGAAATTAATAAAATAGTAACATGCCAAAAGGTTAAATAATATTTTGATTTTTTTTTGTGAAATTTTAATTACCAAAAAAAACTTTTGGGGTCATTTTCTAAAAACAAAAACTTATAGGCAAAAAATGCAATTAGTAAAAATATATCCTTTGACACCATGTGGCTACCTTGTTAGGCCCTTTATGGCAGTGTCTAGACCCTTTTGGTCTTTATTATTTGCTGCACTTTCATCTCAAGAATGTTTCCTTGGCATAGTGGTTAAAAGATTTTTTTAAAGTCTCAATGACTTTCTCAGTGCAGGTTCAAATCCTACTAGTCACATTTTTCTTAGTGCAGGTTCAAATCCTACTAGTCACATTTTCTTTCCTTATTATTTTTTTGTTTTGCTGCCATCGATAAGGGGCCACGTGGCCTTAAACCAATGCACTTGTTTGCACTGGCTTAAAATCTACTCCTTCCCCATATCTGTTTCAACAACTTTTACAGATTTATATATAAAAATCAACACCGGTAATTTAAATTAAATAAAATTATAATCAAAATACGTTTTAAAAATATACACAGATTAAAAAGATGAAAGCAAGTCAAAACCTGCTCTAATACCACTATTAGGAGGTGGGCTTACCTTTTCAAACAAATATTCCTCCGTTTCTGATTGAAGAAGCTTGCATTATAAATCCTCCTTCGTGCAAAATAATTTCTTCACTCTTGTTGTTGTGGAGTAGTTACTAGAGTCCTTCGCAAGAAATTACACGTTCCAAAATTGTCTGCTTTTTTATGGTGCCTCAAGAATGAAGAGAAAAAAAAGAGAAAAGAGTTTTTGGTTTTTATGACTTACAGAAGAACTCCTATTTACTCTTTGGTTGTGTTTTGAAACTAGTACACCTGTTCACTATTTATAGATGTATTAGGGATATAGAGATAGAATATTATATTTAAATATAATTAATCTTTATTTAAATTTAAATATAATGGATAAATAATGTGAATTTAAACAAATTAAATTTAAATTTCTATCTTATCTCAAACAATTTTTTTAATTTTTCAATTAAGAAATTTCAGAATAATATTCAATAGTAATTAATTGAATATCAAGTAATTATCCATAAATAATTGATAAAGTATGTGGATGCAACACATTTAAATGCAATAGTTATCTATGAATTTCATACCATTCCAGCATACCTTGCTATAGCCTCTAAAAAAAAAAAGAGAGAGTGGCTAAAAAATTAGAAGAACGACACATTAGAAATTCTTTTTGCCTTGCCGCTCCTTGTGTGAAGAAAAATAGTTTTTCATTCACTTGATTTCTTTTGTGTGTTCAGTCTCAAAATTTTTGTGTGGATTATGAGTTTATGAAACTCATTTATGCTAGCACATTGACAAAGCATAGAACTCCCAATCCTTAAAGAAGGATTTTCTAACTTATTGGTGTGGATCACCATTAGAGACTGCACAAGGCTTTCTTGGACAACTGTGGTTTACAATAATCGAGCTAAAGTGGTTGAGATTTTTGAAGGCTGATCTGGTGGTTTAACAAAGGTTTCATCAACCTTTGTTATTTAGGTAAAGTGATATTATCATATAATTTTTTTAATTTAATTCTATACTTAATTTGGCATGGAAAAGAATCCAAGAGGTTGAGGTGTAATTCAATTTTTTAAATTTATTTTCGCTGCATTTTATTTGTATTTGATGCATGATCAACCCTCACCCAACAATTCTCATATGCATAACTACTATATAGATATACATATTTACATAATATAAATATATGCTAAAGCAGCTAAAGAGACATGCTAAGATATATATCAAAATACTTTGAAAATATTATGTTTACTCACCTCAAGTGTAACACTTGAATGGCCACAAACAATTAACTAATACATTACCTCAAATGGAATCTTGAAGTTTCAAAAGACACTATAATTGCTGCAATCAACATGAAACTCAATTAAATTCTAAATTTTTTTTCGAAATTATTGAACTAATCAACAAAACTCTATCTCAACCTAACAATAAACCAATATTTTCCCTTAATTTCTCTTCTAGAACTCATACCCATAGTCTCTTCTTTTTTTTGTTTAATAATTGGGGGAAGAGGGATTTGAATCTTACTCTTTAGGCAAGAAGATCATATACCAACCAAAGAGTCAAATGATCGGGTGCATACCTATAGTCTAAATAGCCTAAATTTAAGTTTATCTTATTACCTTGGATAGCTTGTAGGAGGAAAATCAAGCAAAACTTAACGTTTTAGGGAGAGAAACATTAAAATCTTAGAGAGAGGAAGTTCAAAAATTGAAACCCATAAATATAAATATCAAGAAGCTGAAATCCTACCTTGAATGAGCTAAAATTTGAAGATTTGTGGTTAGATTTTGAGCAAGCATGAAAGGATGAAGAAAGAAAGAAAAGAGTGAAAAAAAAAGAAAGAGTGAAGGAGGAAAAGAAACAAGGGTGGTCGGCAGGAAGCTTTGACCAAGTCAAAGAAAAAACTCAACAAAAGTGAATAAAATTACCACTTTACCTTTATCCTAAAATACATTTGTTTTTTGATTTTTCTCATTCTTTTTTCTTTCAAATCTATTTAATAACTTGAAACTATAAATTTGTCAAATAATAATATTTAAAGTATTTAGTTGAAAAGAATATTTTATAAGCTTTACTAAGGAATTTACTATTACTTTTGTACTAAAATCCTGAGTTTTACATTACATGATTAAAAGTTGCAACCCCAAAATTGGATTCAATTGCACAACTGATGCTCCTTTCTCGACTCACTCTCCTCTTTCCTTGACTTTTGCTACTCAATGTTCTCATATTAGTCTTCTTCCCCTTCACTACCCTAACTTGAGAACACTCTTAGTCCTTTACTACATATCACCCCATCTTGTTCCTTACAACCTTCATTCTTTCCTAACTCTCTACGCTCGCTCAGTACTTTCTCTTCACTCTCTGCGATTTCCCTCATTAACGTTTAGCCCCCATATTATCCTTATCTATCTTGCCTCTTCCTTTTTTGTCTACTTCACATTCTAGTTGTGTTATTCGTCAACCCTGTTCCTTCCTAAGGTGCATGGGACTTCATTTTCCCTGAACAGTTACTCTTTCGAGACATTCTTGGCGCTCTAAAGCTTGGGAGCTCTTTTCTTATTTTAAGCTTCAATAGTGTTGCATTCCTTCACTGATGTTACCCTTTTCTCACCTTTAAGCATCGATGATGACCTTTATTCCTCAGAAAACTTGTTCCCCCTTATAATTTTCTTCTTTCATTCTTTTTTCCTTCCCCCAGAATTAGTTTTTTTCTTCCTTTCTACATTCCCTTGCTTCTTCTTTTTTTCCCTTTTTTTAATCTCTTAAGCCTTAATGAAATTTTATTATTTTCACAAAAAAAACATTATGATTAATTAAATGGATTAGGCAGATCATGACTGGATTAAGTGGATTGATTAGTCTAAGATACTTATTTTTTTCATCATCCTTACCAAACACAAAAAATTAAAAAGAAATTTTCTTCATTTCTTTCCCATCTTTTTCCCTTCCCTTGATTTTTCTTTCTTCCTTTGATAGTGTTAGGAAAAACTATATGTTTGGTAGGACAAAAGGAAAATATAGGGAAAGGATAAAGGTGAGGAAATAAAAACTAATGAAGAGGAAGGAAAGTTGTTTTTCATTATAATTGGTCAGAAGGATGGAAAATAGAATGAATGAAACCAAAAATTAAAAAGGGTAGAGTTGTACATTAATTGTTTAACATAAGTTGAAAGAGTCATTTCCTTCGACATTTAGAAGAATTAGATTTGAAAAGAAGAAAAAAGTACAAACTCACTCATTTTCTTCTCTCGTTTTTTTTTTTTGAAAGTTAACTCGCTCATTTTCATTTCCTCCTCTTATTTCCCTCCTATATATTGAAGGAAGGAAAAGAAAAGGAAAAAACATATTGTGAATGACTTTAATCCTTCTTTCAAGTATCCTCAAATTTTCTTAATCCTTTTTTCAAGTATCCTCAAATTTTCGTTAAGCAATAAAATGACAAAACATAATTATTTTCGTTAAGCAACTAAATACTAGGTTGATTAGTTGGTTGTCGTGTGTGATATATATAAACTGGCATCACTAATCACATTTCTAAGTTTTCTTGGAAAATATGAAGACTCGCAAAACCTCAAGATACAAAAAGGAGGGAGCCTACTCGCTTCCCATGTCCCCATTCTTACGTCCAAAATTTTAATATAAAATCTTGGAATTGGAATCTCCCATTTTAACCTTGGTGGATAGTCTCATTGGGAACACACTGGATTGATGTTGGTAATTAAATTATGTTTGATTATTAAATGATGTAGTTTATCAATTTTTGTAAGATTTATTTATTAATTTAGTAATATCTTTGTTTTTGTAAGACAAAACTAATGTCAATATAATATATATATGGGTGTGTGCGAGTGTGTGGGTTGTATGTTTTATATCTATGTTCTATTAGTACTGGATTCAGCTTTTTTGTTGAAGATTTAGAAAGAAAAATGCGAAATTCTAGAAACGAGTTGTTTACGTAGTAAAATCTGTTACTGTTAAAAATAGCATATATTGAAAGTAAAGGGATGAAATGAAAGGAAGGGCGTAATGTAAGGATCTCGAGTGAAGAGTGAGCACAGGGATATTTGCGGGAGTTGCGTGGTTGACAATACATGTGCAGGAACGGATCCCCTGTATAAAAAGGCATGAGCCAAGAACCCATTCAGTTCATAGATCATCAAGGCAAACAAAATCTTCTTCCACTAGGGATAAACAGAGTAATCACGAAATTAGCTCTTTCGAGACGATTTTACAGAAAGCAGGCAACGAGAGAAAAAAGGGACGATGAATGGAGTGATGTTAATATTGTTGCTATGCCTCTGGGCTGCATCAATGTTGGCGGTCCGTGGCGAAGACCCTTACCTTTTCTTCACTTGGAACGTCACCTATGGTACCATCTCTCCCACGGGTGTTCCCCAGCAAGGCATTCTTATCAACGGTCAGTTCCCAGGGCCAAATATCAACTCTACCAGCAACAACAACGTAGTGGTCAATGTCTTCAATAACCTCGATGAGCCATTCCTTCTGACATGGTAAACAATTAGTACAATTCAAGATCAGATTGATTAGACTTCTTTTCTCTGAACTAGTTCTTTAGCTATGCAGAAATCGAGTTAATTGTATGACAATGGAATTGGTTGCAGGACCGGCGTACAACAGAGGAAGAACTCCTGGCAAGATGGTGTGCTCGGAACCAACTGCCCTATCCCCCCTGGGAAGAATTACACCTATCACTTCCAGGTCAAGGACCAAATAGGTAGCTACATGTATTATCCGTCGACAGTTATGCATAAGGCAGCCGGCGGTTTTGGAGGCCTTCGTATTAACAGCCGCTTGCTCATTCCTGTCCCCTATCCTGATCCGGAAGACGACTACACTATCCTCGCAGGAGACTGGTTCAGCAAAGGACACACCACACTCAAGAAAA
>NW_018397257.1:1925387-1925770 GCF_002168275.2 Theobroma umbraticum | reverse complement strand
ATAAACCTATATTATTCATAAAAAAAAAAAACCTTGTAGCAATATGAAATTACAAGATAAATACTTAAAATGATATAACTTTATAAGTTTATATATATATACATATATGTATGTATGTATTTATATAAGATATTAAATATCCTACATATATATATTAACATGTTTCAATTACTTCATATATGTTTTATATGTAAGCTTATAGTAAATTTTATTTATATGATTATGGTTAATAAGTTTATTAGTTATGACCTTAGTTTTTATAAAATTATATTTACAATTAATTATACAAACTTTGTAATATATATAACATTATAAAATAGAATTTGTGTCATTAATATATATACAATAAATTAAGTAATATAACATTATGTTTTACATTGATT
>NW_018397257.1:1924580-1925043 GCF_002168275.2 Theobroma umbraticum | reverse complement strand
AATTACAAGTTACATATTTTAAATGATATAACTTATATGTTAATATTAATAAATGATAGTAAATATGTTACATATTAATATGTTATAATTATTACACCTCAGTAATATCTTATAATAAAAAATGTTATGCATATATATATTTGTATAAATATTATATATATACATACATTTAATTAAATGTTATGAATATATATATGTATAAATATTATATATATACATATATTTAATTTATAAATAAGCATTACTATAACTTATAATAAATTTTATTTTTTGTATGATTGCATTTAATAATTTTATTAGTTATCACCTTAGTTTTATAATATATTATTTATAATAAGGTTTTTTATGCAAAATTTGATATAAAATATTATAATATATATGTGATGTCATTAATTTTGTATATATATATAAGTAATACATATAAATATATACTATATAAAATTAACATATTACTTATACTTAT
>NW_018397257.1:1917273-1924480 GCF_002168275.2 Theobroma umbraticum | reverse complement strand
GAACCGTGAAACAGCCATTCAGTCCTGGCACTTGTCAGGCTATTCATTCTTCGCTGTGGCGTAAGTAGTGTTATCATTATTGAATGAATTGCGTGTTTTGAAAGTTTAATGTATATAGGCACAGGCTTTAATTAAAAGATTAATTTGTGCTACTCATTGCTTGGCAGCGTCGAGACTGGGACATGGACTCCAGAGAAGAGGAAGAACTACAATCTTCTGGACGCGGTGAGCAGGCATACCATTCAGGTCTTCCCCAATTCATGGGCTGCTATCCTTTTGACTTTCGACAATTGCGGAATGTGGAACATCAGGTCCGAGATATGGGACAGGCATTACCTTGGCCAACAGCTCTATGCGAGCGTTCTCTCCCCGCAACACTCCTTGAGGGACGAGTACAACATTCCGGATAACGCATTACTTTGCGGCGTCGTGGAAAGCATGCCCAAGCCTCCGCCCTACAGCATTTGATTGAACTCATTAATTTAATCACTATTCCAATTCCGCTCAAATACATTTATTGGGAGTGAGAGAGGGAGAGCTAGCTGCTTGAGATCAACAATGCTTTTAAATACGTAATTCATTGTACGCAATTTCCTAGGCGGACTGCCAAACAAAATGGTGACCAATAAAGCGGTTGGAACATGCATGTATGTTTCGATTCCTCCAAAATGCCATGACATTTTTGTTCTCTTTTATTATTTTGTTTTTAATATAAAATGTTATTAATTTGTCCTTACGTGGAACTACGTACTTTTTAATCCTTCTTTATTGACGTAATGATTCTCAAAAATTTAATATCATGTAGAGCTGATAAATGGTAAATTTCATCAAATAACTATTGTAAAGTTGTTGGAAATGTAGGATTTCGCATTTTAGTCCAACTAAAGTAAAGGTTTATTAGCAATTAATTCTCGTAGCATTATGTATATTTGGCAATTTTGGTTTCTATTCATTCACATCAACATGAAAAGGCTTGGGCAATTAAGAATTCTATTTTTTTAAAAAAAAATTATTTGATTAATTTTTTTACTTTATAACTAAGATTTTTTTTTATTTAATATGAGGTGTTTTGACTTCACAAACCAGGATTTTTTATGTTAAAGAATATGAAACTTTAGTAAAGTTAAAACTACCATTTTTGTTTTTTTAATTAATTAAATTTATTTTATATCTAATAAATATTTTTATCACTTTTTTTTTGAAAAATGGATTTTATACAATTGTTAGTCTTATTTGCTTTAAAATGATCATAGTTTTGAAATAATAAAAATGATCAAAATTTGCATTAATGATCTTTGAACTTTTAAGTAATCCTTGAATAGTCTTGAAATTATTGAACTCTCATGCACTTGCTTTTGAATATCTACAAGCTTGATTGATTTAGTTGGATGAGTGTCAAATTTCGTTGAATAAGTTTCATGACCTCCCTAATCCTTACTTTTGAGATATTGAAGTGTTTGATTTCCAAGATAGGTTCACAAAGCGAGGAGTTTACCTTAAGAAATTCAAGAAGGATCAATATTCACAATATCAAGCTTGATTCAAAGTTAAGAAAGCATGTGTGACAAAGTTACTGAACCAGGATCAACTTTGACTATTTCATACTCGATTCTATATGCACCACTGAAGAAAGAATGAGAAGAAACCTTGGGTTTAGGATTGACTTAAGATCGTGAAACTCAATCTTAAGGCAACAAGCTAAGAAAAAGTGAAGGAAGTTTAGAGGATCGCCTTTGAACAAGCATACTCAATCCCAGAAGGAACAAAAGAAGCCAAAGAGCCCTTGGAAGCTTAGAGGATCGACTTGCACATTACCATACTTGATCCTAGAGCAACACAAAAAGAAATAAAGCAAGCCTTGAGTTGAGGATTGACTTCCACTTTAAAAACTCGATCTTACAAGCATAGATTTGATGAAGGAAAAGCTTTGTAGCCATAAAAGATCAACTCCCATACTTTTATTGTCGATCATAGATATCTGTTAAACATAAATTTCAAAAGACAAACGGCTAGTATTTTCATTGAATCAACTCCAATGGCTCGAAGACCCCTCTGATTATAAAAAAAAAAAACCATTAAGAAGCATTCAAGGGGACGGAGGAAGTGAGAAAAATATCAAACACTTGAGAATCAAATCTTGCAAAACAAAGAGAGAGAAACTGAGCAAAAAACAAGCATTCTTACTTGAGCCAAAAATTTCTTTGTGCTTTCACTCCAATCCTTGTACACACTCGTTACACATTCTTCCTCCTTTGTACTTACCTAGCAAAATCCATTTCATAGAGGTATTCTTGCTCTTTAAAAAGGCATTGTAGAGGTTGTGCTTGCTCCTTGAAAAGGCATTGTAGAGGTTGTGCATGCTCCTTAAAAAGGCATTATACACCACCCAAAAACAAGTTTTTTTTTATAGAATTTTCTATTGAAAAAAGTTAAAATTCTGTTTGAAATGCCTTTCTCTGATGGATTTACAATGGAAAAATCCATTGGAAATTCCATCGGTAAAGCCTCGTTGGAAATACTTTCCATTTGAAATCCTTCAGAAATTTTTAACAAAAAATTTCATTGAAAAAAATACATAATCTGTCGACTGTACCATAGCAATTCCATTGAAAATTTTCCATGAAATTCCATCAAAAACTGCCAATGGAATTTTTTCGTTGGAAAAGCATTTCTAATGGAATTTCGTAAAAAAATTCCAAAGGAATTTTTTGTTGGAAAAACATTTACAATGGAATTCCATTGGACATTTTCAATAGAATGTTCTATTGGCGGTGTATTTTCAACGAAAATTCTTTTACTAATTTTTTATGAAATGTTTTGAAGATAATACCTTTCTAATGAAAATTGGCAATTAAAATTTCAATAATAAATTATCAATTGACGTAATTGACATTTAAAATTTATAAGAGAAACACGCATTAAAAACTAAAATTTAAAGTCAAGTTCATACAATTAAAAATCATCATAAACACACAATATCTAAAAATGTCGAACACATAAAGCTAACTATGCCATTATATGCCCATAATAAAAAAGTATCCAAGTCTAACAATGAAATAGAGACATCATATCATAAAATGTTGCATTCTTACTTGTCAAGTTTTGAGCTTGAAGTTCCCGCATTTCCTTGTTTTGAAAGTGCATTAGATACGATCATTGTTTCCATACGTGCCATAAGTTCACTTATGGTTTCCACCTTTGCATTCATAATTTCTTCACATATTTCTCCACGTTTTCCTCAAGTATCTTACCCAAGATTTTTGATAGATTTTTCACTTTTCCTTCCAATACGATTGCAGGACTAGTAGAGTTTGAGTTAATATGGTTACACCCTAACTCAAATGTTGCTGTATTGCTGTGTGTTCCATTAAGTAGAGTTGTAACAGGCACCCAAGTACTAAACCCATATGCATGAGTACGTGTAGTCTCTATCCTACAATCACTTCTGTCCAAGCATGCGGATCGAATTTTGGTTGAGAGGATAAATCTTCACCATACTTCAGTGATAAAGCAGAATTATACATTTCCTACAAAAAAATTAAAAAAGATTAGTATTTAATTATATTGTTAACTTTGAAGTAAAAATCAATTAATTTTGTACATACACTAGTAGATTTAGACTTATTGTCTATAAAGTCACTATGACTCGCTAAACGTTTATGGGTGCAGTTAAACACTTCCAAAAAGTTAGCATCTTGTTCCATCTCAATTGCCTACATTTATTTACAACTATATATACTCAATCATAATCCATATATATAAATATCATGTAAGGAAAAACCAAAGTCAAACTACATACAATTTAAATTTAGCTTAAAAGAAAATCATACATATAAATGCCAAGTAAGATTAATTCATACCATCCTTTTTGAATGAACAACAAATGGAGTTGAATCGCCAATGTGCTTTGGAATGCTTTCTTCTTTTGGCATTAAATGATTTTGCCTTGCTTTTCTCTATTTGTTTTGCCATTCTTCTATACCTCATACTATATCAATAAAGGCATCCCAGCTTTCATTTGTGATCCATTCCCTTGACATGCCATTGCAATCCCTAATGTTGTTTGTTTTGGCTTTTGTCATTGATTTATTTCTCTCTTCTAAAAATATGTCTTTTACCTGATCAAAACAAATTTTATCCCATATTTGTTGAACCAAAACATTTTGATTTGTAGGCCAAACACATTTTTCTACATTAAAATAATAGAGTAACTAAAAAAATTGATACCAATTAATTAAAAACAAAAAGTTATAATTTAATTGAATAACAAACATAGTACTTGAAATTTTTTAAGCATTAACTCTTTTACATCATTAAGGACTATCCTCCATGTTGGCCATGGATCATGGAAGTGATTTTTTATGATTCTTGTTATTGTAGCTATGAACCCTCACTCGAAAAAAGTACTTGTACAAGATAAACGAAAATTATTGCATAGTAAATTATATAACAAACATAACTATCTAATTATAATATAAGATAACATACATGTTTTCAATAGGAGTTATACGCAATATTTTTGGAAGGATTTATAAGAGTTTGTAATCCTACCCTAAGCCCTTTACCCCTTGACCTTAAGGATGTACCATCTACATGTGTACCTAAATCAATAGATGTGGATCTAGGAGAATTAAGAGTAGATGTCTCATTATCTACTTGCTTTGCTAATGCACCCAGCAAAAAGGGTGGTTCGAAAGGCACATCATTGACCTGTTACATCTGTGGTTGAGTGGATGGATTAAGAAACGCATAGGCATTTATAGATGATGACATAATTTCAAAGGCATTTGTTGCTTTGGTCTCGATTTGGAATGCTTCCCTTTAATTGTTCCTGCATTTTTTTTTGTTAAAATTCACACACAATTTTTAAAAAAATTGAAACAAAATATAAAAATCATCAAATTCCAACAATCAAGGGTAATTCCTAATCATGTGCACAATAAACGATGCCATTATAAAGTATTCATTTTAACAATTGAAAATATAAACTATAATAATTTTATAACATGTCAAGATCTTCCAATATTAATAACTACGTTAAACAACTATGTAACAAAAGATACAAAACCAATATCATATATGTCTACCATCATCAATCACTTTCAAAATAAGCAAACTCATGTTCTTCATTATTATTACTACCATCACTAAAAGTTTTTTCGTCTTTGTCTTCAACATTTTCTTCATCTTCATCTTTATCTTCAACATTTTCCTCATCTTCATCTCCTCCCATGTCATCTTTTCATCTTTATCTCATTGCATGTCATCTTTTTCATCCTCAATCAAGAGATTAATCTCTTCATAATCATCACTTGCTAAAACTATAGAGCTATCAAGTTCTTCCAACGGAGTAACATTAATTGGAATAAACATATCATCTTCTTGGTATACTTCTTCATTCAAACCAATTTCATTTTCTCTATCTCCACTACTTAGAAAGTGGAATATACTCCTAGCTTTTGTTTTAAATACTGCCCACCAATCACGTCGATCTTTTTTGGTTGATGGATAACTACTATAATAAACTTGGTAAGGTTGTCCAACTAAAACAAATGGTTCGTTAATGGCAAGTATTGATTGTTGTGTTTAATTTCAACAAGACCATGAAAATGGTCTACCTTAATACCTTTTTCAATGTCAAACTAATGACATTTAAATAACACACCTATGTTTTCAATACCAAAATACTCTAACTCGATTATATCCACCAAAATACCATAAAAGTCACACTCATAATCATTGTAAGAACTCCCTTTTATGCATACCCCACTATTCATTGTCTTACGATTTTGCTTATAGTCTAGGGTGTGAAACTTGAAACCATTTACAAAGTATCTTTTGTAACACCTTATTAGATGTCCTGGACCATGAGAGATTTCAAGTACACATGGGTCTGTTTCATTTTTATGTTCCTCAACCTGCAAACATATAATAAAAAACAAAAATTGATTAATTTACACAAGTAATGCACATTTGTTATTAGAAGTTCACTTCTAATTTACATAAACTTACATATTCTTTAAACCATTTCATGAATCTTACATCACATACTTTCTCCAATTCAACTTCCAATGTATGCACAACATCTCTTTTTACCATTTCATCAAATATCTTATCATCATATCCACAATTTACAAATTAAGTTCATTCTTATGATCAATCATTTGGGTTTATGGTAGAATGATACTTACTCAAAATAAGGGAGCATCTTTTCACAATTCATTAAAACATATATTTCAACAGCATAAAACTCATCCTCATCTAAAAATGAACAAAAGCTCACTCAAGATGAGTGAAAATCGAAAGATGACCAAAAGAGTCCATGTCTGCCCCATCATCATTATATGGCACTCGATTTAATCTTGTTTGCACAGTAGGTTTAAAATATAATGAGCAAAACAAGGAGATTTATTTGATCATATAAGACTTATATATAGATCCTTCAACAAAGGCTCAATGTTTTTACTTTTTTCTTCAAATGTTGAAAAAACCTAAAGATCATGACATTCATAAAACTTAATAAGTACCTTAAACTCTTTTAATAAACAATTTGAAAACAAATAACAAGAATAGTACCTCTTAAATGGATACGCCTATCGATACTAGACCGGTCCACCAACCTTTGCCAAGTAAGGTAAATGAATCAGCAAATGCTTCATAGAGTCAAAGAAACTAAGATGAAAGATCTTTTTTAGCTTGCATATAGTTTCACATATTTTTTCTTCCAAATATTCCATGTGATCTACAGGTGTTTCAGTTGAGTAATAAATCTAAAAAAATGAGATATCTTAGCAATCCAATCCCAAATTGAGTAAGGCACCATATCACAAAAGACAATTGGGAGCAATCATTCCAAAAAATCATGACAATCATGACTTTCATCCCATAAAATTTGTAATCGATCTCGTTAACACACCGAGATATGTTTGATGGAAAGCTATCAGGTAATCTCAATTGTTTCACCTAAGTACAAAGAATTTTTCTTTCCACCTTATTTAAAGTGTAAGAAGCCTTAAGCTTGAAAATTTTTCCATTATTTTCAACTAATTCCAATTCTAGACGCTTTCATATAGCTTCAAATATTGCTATGCCTTTAAGTTGTCTTTTATCTGTTGGCCCCAAATAAATGTGCTATAGGGGGCTGAATAGCACTTTTTAGCTCTTATAAAAATTGACCTCTATTTGGTGGCAAGTTTAAGTTCAATGA
>NW_018397257.1:1915512-1917173 GCF_002168275.2 Theobroma umbraticum | reverse complement strand
TTCTTCTTGAGTTTCTCCATATAGTTCTTCTAACTTTTCCCATATCTCTTTAGCACTTCCACAATTTGAGACTTTCTTGTACTCTCTATCTCCAAGTGCACTAAAAAGGATATGTAAGGCTTGGGCATTAAGTTGTAGCATGTTTAAATCATTTGTATCCCAATCACTCATTTCTTTTTCTATCTTGTGTGGACCATTTTCAATTAGCTTCCAAGCTTCATAGTTATTTGCTTGAATGAACTACTTAATTATGTTCTTCCAATAAGCAAAATTTCTGTCGTCGAAATGGGGAGGCTTTAGATGCAATTATCCTTCACTAAGGATTGGTTCAAGAGAAGTTGTGGCCATGTCTTGGAGCTAAAAAAGATTACTTAAAGGCTATTAGACCAACAAAATTGAGTCCAAGATCTACTACCAATTGTTAGATAGTGTTAGTTCAATTGTAATGAAAAGAAAATGTCAAAGAAAAGAGTGAATTGGATATTAAAAATTTTATTTTTAATAGAGTTTAATCTTTTTGACGAATTTGAAGAAACTCTTGGTTTTTCACAAAAGAAGTGCTAAGAAGGTTTAATTCATAACTTGAAGATTTTATGAGTTGAAAACAAGTTTCCAAAATGCACAAGATTGGTGAAATGAAAGTTTTTTATTAAACCAGAGTGATTTTGTTAGCAAGGTAAGATATGTAAGAGCTATAAACAATTTTCCTAAAACTTTTTGGTGCAAAGTGCTGAAATTTAAAGAGATGAAAAATGAAGAGAAGAAGCATAAGAATTTTTATAAAGGTTCGACCTTCTCAGAATGCCTATGTCTTTTCCTTTAGCAAGATAAAGAATTTCAAATACATTCTGAATGTACTTTTCCAAGACTCAAGCATAACCTTCACAATGCCTTTTCATGGGACTAAGCACAACCAGATCTACAATGCCTTTTCAAGGAGCAAGCACAACTTCTACCACTACAAAAAAACACATTTTTTTTTTAACGAAAAAATTCCATTGAAAATTTCCAATGGAATTCCAATAGAATTTTATTTTGACCTTTTTTGACTGATTTTCATCAAAATTTTCCAACGAAAAACTATCCGTGGGAAAATTTAAGGTGCCAAAAAAATTTAAAGCCTGTTAAAGATTCCAGTGGAATTTTCGATTGGAAAAGGCTTCTACCAATGAAAATATTCCATTGGAAAATTCTATCAATAATACTATTTTTAAATTTTTTTTATATAAAATATATTAAAAATTTTATAAATTTTATTAATCCTTTCTGAAAAATATATTAATAAAAGTAAATATATGCATACTAAAGTTTATAATATTAAAAATTTAAATATGTTTCCTTTGCTTATTTTTTATATTTTTGAAAACTTTATTGAATCATAAATCACAAATTAGTAGCTCCAAATTCATTAATTTTATAAAATTAAAAAGTTTATAAAAAGAACATAAAATTTTTTTAATTTTATAAAAATAGATGATAAGATCTATTAATAAAATAAACAAAAAGCAATAATACTTTATGAATGCACTAATATTAGTTAATATAAATTAAGAAGACAGATATATAATAAACTTATTAATATAATATATTTAAAATATATTAGTTTGTTATATGTATGCATACAAATTAGAATCATAGCTATGGAATATATATATATATAT
>NW_018397257.1:1908227-1915412 GCF_002168275.2 Theobroma umbraticum | reverse complement strand
AATGGCAGTTAGACAGATTCTGACCTTTGAAAATAGTTTGGGAGCAATTCTGCCCATTACTTTGTCTTTTAGCATTCAGTTCAAACTACCAGACAGAATGCTCTTAGTTGACTAATTGTTATCACTTAGTCGACTAAGTCGTCTTTGTCTCTAAACTCAGTTTCTGACAATAGGCTTTGTCTTTGAGCATTTCTGGTAGTAGTTTCTTAGTCAATTAACAAAACTTCTTAGTTAATTGAGTCGTTTTTGTCTCTGAACCCAGTTTTTGACAGTAAGCTCTTAGTCGACTAACTCTATCTCTTGGTCGACTAAATGCTCCCTGTTTCATGATTTGCTTGAACCCGCCAGCTTCTCTTTTGAGTTTTATCCAACTAACTCCCTTGATTATTCAACTTAGAGGCTTCTCATTTCATTGCTCACTTGCAGCTCCTTATTCTTATTATTTTGATATTGTCTTTTGAATGATAACTAATTATTAAATATATTTGTCTTGCACACTTAAGTAGAAAGGTTAGACATAGATAAATGGGAATGTTTTATTATCATCAAAAACTAATACAGCCAACATCGTCGTCCTTTTAACATCCATCATCATGTTGAATACATTCTTAAACACATGACGTTCAATATGCATCACATCTAGATTGTGACAAATAAAATGTGTATGCCAATAAGGTAAATCCCAAAATATACTTTTTTTCACCGAATTATGACTTACACCATAAGTCGAAATCTTCTGCTTATCACATTTTGTTCCAAATGGGATATGAGGCGGTGAATTCAACCGTGACAATATTTCTTTACTTCATAATCAAGGAAATGAAAAGTCACGCTCAGCTCTTTTCTTTTAAGAAATTTATCTCTCTGCCTCCTAAAGGATGATTAGGTGGAAAGAATTGCTGATGACAATAAAAAAAAAAGATTTCTTGCCATGATCCAATATGAAAAGCTTAGAATGTTACATGTAATAGGGACATGATAATCGTCCATGAGTACTCCACCCTGACAACATATTGTAAGCAAGAAAATCATTAATTATTCATAATAATGCTGCCCTTAGTTGAAAATTTTGTTTCCTATATGCATCATATGTGACAACACCCTTGGTCCATAATACTTTCGACTCATTTATCAAAGGTTGCAAGAAAACAACTATGTTTTGGCTTGGATTTTTCTTCCTTGGATTGACCATTTTAAGAAATATATATGGTTGTTTCATACACATCCATTGGGGTAAATTGTACACATAGAGCGTTACTGGCCAAACAGAATAAGGTTTTGCAATCGATCAAAAAGGATTGAAACCATCAGCTTATAACCCTAGTTTGACATTTCAGGGTTCACTTGCAAATAACTCATGTGTGCAGTTGAAGTATTGCCAAGCCTCAACAGGGTGTCTAAGGACTCCATCATGACTTTGGTTTTGTGCATGCAACATAATGTGTTCATTAGTTTTGCATGACATATAAAGCCTTTAAAACCTTGGTATAAGTGGCAAGTAACGTAAAATCTTGTAAGGCATTTTCTTTTACCTTTTCACAGTTGATTTCCTTAGTTTATATCGAGGATGCCCACATATCAGACAATGCTCCAAATCTATAGTTTCCTCATAAAATAAGATGCAATTATTTTTGCAAGCATGAATTTTGATATATCTAAGTCCAAGTTTCACTACTTTTTTTTCATTCTATAGAAGTCAATAGGTAAAGTTTCATCTGATGGCAAAATATGCTTTATTATCTCCAATAGCTAATCAAAACACGATTCACTCAAATTAAACTCTAACTTAACATTTTAAAGTTGTGACATAGCTGAAAGCGTTGTGTGCTTTGTGCAACTTGACCACAAAGGTTCATCTACATTACTTGACAAAAAGTAAAAGCTAGCTGCATTTAGATTTGGATCTTTTTTCACAAACCTTGACTCATTATCATGACTATAATTGAAAGTAACTTTTGGACCCATAGCATCCCTAACCATTCTAGCATATGGATTTTCTATTTCCTTTTCATATGTAGATCCTCCATATTCCACATGTTCCCCATGACTAGCATATTGTTCAACTCTATCTCTATTTCTTGATGATTGTCCAACATCATATTCCCCATGTAAACTCCATATTGTGTAACCACCAGTAAAACCCTTTTTATGGATGTGTTCTACCACCTAATTGAAATGTAGAAACTTGTTGTTGCTACACTGAGAGCAAAGGAATCTAATCTTATTCTTCCACATAAATGTAGGGTTAGAAAATGCAAAATCAATGAATTCTTCAACTCTTTTTAGAAATTCATCTATAATGAATCCATCAGAAGTTAAGTGGTTGTACATTCAAGATTGATCTCCCACCATTTTGTAATATTAAGAGTCATAGAATATAACAATAAAGAGTAATCCCCATTCATGTTTACAATTTAAATTGTTATGAAATTTTAGGATTCGACCTCCTGCTCAAACATGAAAATAATCAAGAAATTAAAAATATAACGCAGTGAAAAAATAAGCTAGTATTTACTCAAAGAAACAGTAGAATCCTGCAAGATCAATGTTTATGTTTTTTCTGCAACTTTCAAATTAATTATGAACACTCATAAGTTTAAGAGTTACATACCTTACTCTAGATATTGTCATCAATAGCTAATGAAATCTAAAGGGCTTATGATGGAATAGAAACTTGAAAAGAGAATAAGACGGTATAAAATCTAGCAATTGAAATCTTTGCTTCTCCACTTTTAGGATTTGTCAAATCTTACCCAAGTGTTCGGCCTCTAACAATAATCCACACTATAATCGAATAAGACCTTCCCAAAGGTAGGACTTTACTTGTGCAAGCAAGTCTAATATTGTTCAATTTTTTACTCACGCAAGTGCACGTATTGCAAAGATAATATAAAGATGAGTAGAGTGTCGATCTCACAGAGAATTGAATTAAGCCTTATTGTTAACTACTAAAATTAACACACCTTAATTTTATCTAAACAATTAAAATTAAAAGGGAAAATTTAATTTAATAAACTAAAAACTAAAACTAATATATTAGCAAATTTTACTTCTAGTGATTAACAGACATAAGACTATGATATCCTTCAATACTTCATCAGAATATTGTCTCTCTCTCTTAACTTAGTTTAATGGATTAAGTTACTAACCTAGAGTCTTAAATTATTTACAAGTCTGTCGAGTTTCTCATAAAAATATCTCTCTCAATTAGTTTACTATATATCTATGCAAATTATATTATAGACAGATTCATTAAGTTTGTACTCTAATTTTGGATACATATGGCTTATAGGTGTATGTCTACACTATATGCAAATCAAACCACCTAATCAACTAAGTGCATTCGATCATATGCTCTTCCATTCAAGGTCTATCTAAATCTCTTTTGTTAAGGTTTAACCTAGGTTTCCAATTCAATCTAATTGGTGATTAGGCAATTAGAAGCATTAAAAATAGAATAAAATAGACAACCTAAATCTATGAAACATAATCAAAAGAGAGATAAATAATTCAGATTACATAATGAGTTCAATCATAATCTTAGATTAAAAACTCAGTTCCCCATCAAGTCACACATCACCAATGAATAAAGCTTAACCATTAAGAATAAAACCAACAAATAAGAGAATAAAAAAAAAAGATAAAAAACCTCAAGAGTTGTATTCTTGATCTCCAAATCTCATTGAATCCTTCAAATTCTTCTTAGCTTCAATGACTCTTGTGTCTTGAATTTCAGTGCTAGTATGGTGTTTCTTCGTTCTCCTTTTAAATCCTTCGAAAGGTTGTTTTTATAGGTTTTGAAGTTAGGCCAAGTTGGGTGAAGGAAGAAGTCAATTTCAGCTCTGATTTCCTCGTCAAACTATGTGAGTCGCAACCTTGCCTAATTAATTAACAGAAATCGAAATTGCACTATGACTACTACAGTATGTTAATTTTGACAAGGTTTTAACCACGTTTTAGGCTAAACTGGGTGAAGTTGTAAACATAAATGTTGTACGTTTTTCTCTTATCTTTCCAATGGTTTAAGAATCTCTTCATTTTAGGCTATGTCGAGAGAGTTATGGCTAAAATACCAAAACATGTATAGTGAAAGTCTGCACCTCAAAATGTTCTCCTTCTTTAACTAAAATTCTTCTTTCATCAAACACCTACAAAAGCACAAATAAATCAATAACAACCTGTATTAACCACATTTACACCAAATTAAGCATTAGGTTAACTCACCTAAAATGACTAATTTAAAACAATTAAATAAAACCTCCTAATCTTGATGCCGTACTACAAGAATTAAGCTCAAATAACTCTATATCAAAGAGTTATCATCTAACTTAATTAATGATCCTTATTTAATCCCAATCACATCATTTAATATGTGTGACCCATTAAGCTTCTAATATGTTGACAATAAATATAAATCCTAATCAAATATCAATTTGATAATTGATTTATATTTATAAATTATGAGCAGCATCTAGTAATACATCATGACCATCCAAATGTTAAAAAGTCAATTAAAGAGTTTGACAAGGCCCTTCAATGATAAGCCTTTCAATGCAATATGGTCCTTTCATCAAATATCCCGGATATGCCATTAAGTATGGTTCAGTGTCTACTTATGACATTCCATATTTGTTCTCATAATTCATGACTAACCTTATGAATTTAGGAAACTAACTTTCGTTAAATTCATCATGCTTTGGCCAGAAATTTATACAAATTAATCAAGAATTGAGAACAAGTGAGATACATCCTTTCATATCACTTAGGTTAATGAATACTCTCTTGACATCTCATTCAACTTTGCATGCTTCATGGTATACCTAAAAACACCCTATTTACGTATCCGATCACTTCCAAACCCATAAGGGTGAAATCAAAGTATGTCATTCCCTAAACAAGATGACCTAGTGTCTCAAGTTTGAGGACTAGTTGCATGACTATTACATTAGAACATATTCCATAGACACTTGAATGAAATACCAAATGGAGTTCTCATAGCAAGTCATGTTCATTGACTTGTTCTTTAACAAGCACCCACATGTTATCCTCAAGTATCCCATATACTTCAATCCATGAGATCGATTGCTTACTTCCCAGATAAGGAGGCTTAACATGTACCAATCTTTGAACATTGTCAATGCCTTGTCTTGACAATACAATGACCAGGAAAAATTTTAGGAACATGGTTTTGATACATAGTGATCTCACAATTGTAACAACTTTACAATTCTCTTGCAAAGCTTTTATGTTTCATGGGCTTCATCCAATTAGTACTTAATAACTCCTTATTATTGCACTAACATTAAGGAAAAGCTCTATCACATATAGTTATGCGATTAAGTATGCATTAAATGACGATATATATTCCTTGATCAATCCAATTGGCTCAAGGGCATATACCAACATGTAATACATGCCATGATTAAATACATTTAAAATTTTTAACATATAATTAAAATAATATAATATCATGTCCAGATAGTAAAAATGATTTCATACAATTACCTAATGTTAAGTATCATTCCAATTTAATAACATATTAATAATTATAAGATCACCAAAATACATATTATGATCGGTCATTGAAAATAAACTAATAAAAAGGTATAAACAGAATCATATAATTAACACTGCTTATTCACTCAATTATCTTTGATTAACTTCAACTTTTGTGTTTTCCATTTTAGCTTTTTAGAACTACTTTATAGTGAATGGTTTCTTTCAAGCTATTTAATGGAAGATGTTAAGCATCAAGTTTTGTTGAAATTAAGGTACAATAATGACTTTCATATTTAACTTGTAAGGAATGAGATAAACAAAAACTAACATCAATTAATGAGACATTAACTATGTTTTCTTTGCATGAAATTAATACATTTTGGATTTCTCCTATTATTTTCTTCTAAAGTCAATTTTTAGTCACAATTTGGTTAAAATTTTTAGTCACATGACTGACTAAAGTTTTTCACATGAAATCCAATGATCATTTAGTACTATTAATATATTAGGTGGACTATCCTTTTAGACTAGCAATACAATTTGGATTTGTTGGCTTTTTTTTTTCTTTGTTTAAGAAAATTTCTTGACACAATAAACAAAATGTTTAATTCTTGTCAAAGGGTTAAATTTTTCCAAAGCTTTTTGAAAGTTGAACAAAAGTGCATACGGAAGCTAGTTTTCACATCAATTCAAATCATTGGATTGGCCTTCATACAAGTAATTCAATTCAAAATTGCCATGTTATTTTTCATTTTTATATTCAAGTTAATTTTATTGTCAAATAAAAAATTTTAAAATATTTTGAAATTACATTAATCTCCAAATGTCTTAGTTATCATGTAAATTTATGTCATATTAAAATTTATCTTTATTGTATTTGAACAAGTTCGATTTTTTCTCACTTCTTTCTAATATGGGATACATTCGTAGTGAAACTCATCATTTCTAACTTCAAAGTGTTGTATATCAAAGTCCAATTTGATAAAATTCAACAGTGAAAGTTCATACGAAAAGCTTGCCATAACTTGCAACAATCATCTCTGCTGTTTCAAGAGCTTGCTTCAAATCAGAAAAATATATGGCAAATATATTAAGCTCTCGGGAAAAGCGATCAGTTGACTACACAGCCAGAAAGCAAGAGTTTTGGGAAAGTGATGAGCCAAGCAAATGGGTTTCAGCCGTTTCGTCACTTGACTTCTTGTCTTTTATCTTCCATTGCATTTCAAAAATGAAAATTCAAGTTAAACGTTCGAGCTATTCAGATTTGGTCCAGTTTTCCTCCACATGTTCAAGAAAAAAAATCAAGAAAAGAAGAAGAAGAAGAACAAAAACCTTAAGCTGTAGGTCGGAGCCTAGAGGAATTGTAGAGTTTTAGGGAGTGAAACAGGGAACTTTCAACACAACAAGGCAAAAGGAGCTTCACAACCTGAGAAGGGGTAGCAAAGCAAAGAAATTTTGGGAAAGTGATAAATGAGCCACGCAAATGGGTTTCAGTAGTCTGGTCACAATAGAGAAAAGGGAAGGAAAGTAGGGAAATTTGTGGAATGTGATGAGCCATGCACATTGTCAGGGATTAGGGATTAGTATTTGAGTCACATGGGTTTAGTTTCCTGTTAGACTAAGTTGGTAAATTTTTAAATTAGTTTGAATGGGTGGTAGACTTGGTTAAAGTTTAGTTTATTTTTC
>NW_018397257.1:1885462-1908127 GCF_002168275.2 Theobroma umbraticum | reverse complement strand
TAAAATTTTCTCATGTTTTGTAAAATTGATTTCATATTATTTTTAAGGAGAAATTATTTTTTAGCATTTTTTTAAGCATAAAAGGTTTGATGTTGATGGCATGTGAAGTGGCTAATGTGGTGATTAGATTGATCTGCATAATTGCCTATTCTAGTAGCATAAATAAAGAAAGTTGAGTTTCAAGAGTTGACTTTTTGATTTCTCTATGTGTAAGATAATTCGAGAACTTGAACAACTTTGATTTGTCTTTTAAGACTTATTTGAATATTTTAAGATAGTTAAAATTAAGCATGACAAGCTTTGAGCACTTGAGCATTTCGTTCATTGGTTGGTGCATGATCCTCTTGCCTAACTAGTAAGGTTTGAATCCCTCTTTTCCAAATATAGAAAAAAAAAGTTATAAGCTTTGACTAGTTGAATTGGTACTTTAAAATCAAAATGAGCTTACATGAGAAAAGTTCTTGCCATCCATGAGGTTATAATGACTTATGAATCGAATAAGTTTGTTGCATGATGAAAATACTTACTGACTTGTTCATATAGGATGTGCATGCTTAGAAGCTTGATCGGTCATAAGGGCATTTTTGGTATAAAATTGTAAAATATTTGAAAATGACCCTTGACATGCATAAATATGATTCATTTTTCTCATTACGTACTTCATAACTCATTTAAAGCATAAGCATGTCCAAGTCAAATCTTGTATATTTCAAGGACAAATTTTGAAAAGATAAATTAAATCTTTATCAAATGACTTTCCTACAAAACCTTTTGTTCTTGTTAATTGTAATAGATTTATTGACTTTGATGATATAGCTAGCTTAAGCAAGATTGATTTGATACATGTATATAAATTGCACAAATTCCATTTTGCTTCATATTTCTATCATAATTTGTGAAATTAAATGAAAGTATATGGTTAGGCATGATCTTGAGTATGATAATTTGATATTGATGGCATTTTTTAGGCAAATGAACAAATCTCTTTGCAATGCTTGTTATCCTTGATGCCACAATGATTTCAATGATATAAAACTTGAACAAGTGTGCCTTTTGTTGAAAATGCTATTATGACATGTTCTGGTTAACGAATGCAAGAATGAATGTTCGAATGACCTCAAGGGCATTTTTATCCATTTACTGGAAAATGATTGAGAATGTTAAATTTAATGCTCACTGTGCTTAATATGCTTACTGCACATTTTATAAGTCATATGCATGCATCATGATAAAAATTGAGCATGCTTGAGAATATTCGAGACATAAATTTTGTTTAATATGCTATTCAACTATTTAGTGTTTGAAGCATAATGAGCATAGAATGAGAGCCAAATTTTGAGTTCACACATTTTAATCAAAAGATGTTAGGTATACATGTCAAAAATGATATTTTAAACATGATTGAATTGAAAATCTCTTTAGAGGGATCGACCACCCATCATGAAGGGTTGATCCCCAGTGTTTTGGAGCCAAAATTGTAACACCCCCAAATTTCAGTGTAAACTGAGTTAACTAAGGATGAGTTATGAGATATATTTGCTTTGATAACTTTGATGATATGTTAAGTATGCCAAGTGTATGGGAAAATACATATAGACACTTAGGCAATTTTATGAAAAATATGTGATAAGTCCTATAGTTTGAGGTTTGGATTTATATTTGATATTATATTGAAGGATAGATGTATATGGATTTGAATTATATGAGTTAATTGGAGTGCAATATTAACAGGGAATGAGATTGGGTGTTAGATTTGGATTTTTAGAACTTTAGAAGGCTAAAAACTGCCTATAGGGGAAATGTATCGATACATTCCATAATGTATTGATACATTCATGGCAGGATGAACATTTATCGATACATTATCCAAATGTATCGATAGATTTGAAGTAGAGAGCACCCTGAAGGCACCTAGGCAAAAAAGTATCGATACATTCCCTAATGTATCAATACATTTTGAGTAGTAAGCATTCTGCCTAAAATCTGTCGATACATTACCTCAATGTATAGATAGATTTGAATGAAATCAATGCAAATGTATTGATACATTCCAAGATGTATTAGTACATCATTGAAGGAAGGAAAAAATAAAAAAGGTCTCGGGTTGAGCAACTTTAAGCTAATCTGAGCTGGTGAAAGCCTTATTGAGGTAAGATTAGACATTTTTACTACTTAGTTTTCAATTTAATAGGTTAAATACTTAGAAATCTAATTTTTCCAGCTTTAGTTAATCTCTTTTGATTTTGCTAGAATTTGGAGCTTAGATTCATGCAATCCAGTTTCTAAGGTATGGGTGGAGCTCGTTATTGAAGGATTTGAGCTTGCTTGTTGGATTGCCAAGAATTTAGTTTTTTTTAGAAAAGTTGGCATGTTTTTGAAAGTTAGGATTTAAATTAATATTCGGATATTTTGATGTGTTCTAAGTGGGAAGTTGAGGTAATCGATTCATTGACAAGCTAAAGGACGATTGGAGGTTGAAGTTGAGTTTGGTTGTGGAGCACCTTTAATTTGTCACTGAGTGTGTATAAATTAAAATGCATGTGATGCATGATGCATAAAGGTATTCCCAATGTACTAGAATAGATTATATATGTGAATATATATATATATATATACAAGTTTGTCCAAAGGAATGTGCCTAGGCTAAAGAACAAAAATGTATGTGACTCTATACTTGTGATGGAGTTGGATAAAAGTGCATTGATGTGTTTGTGGAATGTATGCATTTCAAAAATAGGAATCTATTAAAGTAAGAAAAATGTAGCTTTTATTTCGAGATTTTTATTTTTGGACACCTAGTGAATTGTAGTAAATTCCCCACCATTTTAATGATTGACTTCTCAACTAAACAAACTTACCACTTATTCTTCAAGAATTCTTTTGACTTGAACCTTGAGTGGATAAGGTGTGGAATATTAGACTACAAGATAGCAACCAATTTTGTCTCTTTTTCCTTCCTAAAAATTAATGGCTACTTTTCTTTCAAGAAATCAACCATGAATGGGAGAAATGAAGAGAGGTGTGGCAAAGTTAGGAGGAGGAGGAAATAAGTGGCGGCAAAAACCTTTTTGAAGAAAGATACGTGCATTTTTTTCTTTTAATCTCTTCTCTTTTAATTAAAACTCTTACCTCAATGGTTTAATCAAAATTAAATACTTTTGAATCAATCTTGACCACCCATTTAAAGTTATGGATGCATAAAAAATACTCCATAATTTTCAAATTTAAAATTAATGAATAAATAATTTAATTCTTTAATTATCATTTAGAGTTCTTGATAAAATAAAACTCCTTGTTGAATAATAACTCTTATTTTATTATCATTATCTATCTTTATTTAAAAAGAGTTAATAATGAATAAAAGAGTACTAGTCAAACATGGAGTCTTTTTTTATCAACATGGATGTCTAAATTCATTTTGCAAGAATCCTCCTAGCATTATCTTAACTTAAAACAACTCTTATCTTTAATAAAGACAAAACATGTTATCTTATTTAAATTGAGACAAACATGGCTTTTTTTTTTTGTCTTGATTGAGACAAAACACATGTTTCTTGTCTTAAAATAAGACAAACATGTTTCTTGTCTAAATTAAGACAAAACATGTTTTCTTATCTAAATTAAGATAAATATGTTTTCCTATCTAAGTTATGACAAAACATGTTTTTTTGTCTAAATTAAGACAAAATTAGTTTTTTTGTCAAAATGAAGACAAAACATCTTTTCTTGTCTAAATTAAGATAAACATGTAAAAGTTACCATTTTTGTATGCAAATTTAATTAATCACATAAAACATGTATTCCACCTTAAACAAGTTGAATTCTATGAAGGTAAGTGGGGAATCTATTTGGACATAGATATTCCAAGCTCCAATAAACTTAGAATTATTCCTAAACTCATTAAGATAATTCAACCTTATTAACCATGAAATCACTCCACCATAGATTCGTGGATGCACTCTTAGATGAACTATACTTATGAGAAATGATTCAATACTTGATATTCATTATTAGTTGTCTAATTGAAAACCTTATATTATGAACCCTCATAACCATCCAATGACAAAAAGTGAAATTATTGTTTTACCCTTTATGTCAATTTTGTCCCCTAGTCTCATATTTCATCTAATTAGTAATCCAACACTCTAGATTTAATTTTTTGAGTATCAAGATGTGATGAGTAGCTAATTCATCAATTCACTTAGCCTAAATTAATCACCAATCTTCTAGAAATCACTAGAAGTGATGTTAATGCTATGAACGTTAGTATTTATATATATATTCTCAAATGTTCATCTCGATTATCATCCCAACATATGGATTCTGGATCAACGCTTTATGATGATCATGCCCATGACATATTAGAGATTATAAGGAGACAAAACACAAGTCCACTATCCACTGAGATTTCGTTTCTACTATAAGTAAATGTATAAGTGTGAGATCAAGATTTAAGTAATGGTTAAACTTAAATTTGATTCTCATGTGATTCTAGTTCATGTTATAGTGTTATTACTTGAAATCAACCATTTCAATGATTTGAGATTTATTATTCCCTTGAAATGAATAATATTCGTTTTGTTGAAAGTAATCTGGACAATACAACCTTATCACAATAAAGTGACCAACTTTATTTTATGATTGTGAATAATTTTTAAATTCAATTAAAGCACACATCTCCTATGTATAGCTCTTCATACAAATGTTTTTTAATATCTCAATATAATTATGGTACCTTAATAACTAGATAATGAATGCTTACTTAAAACAAACTTTTTTGACTTATTATCAAAAAGTACTTTCATTACAAATAAATTAAATAAAATTAAAGATGAGAATATACTTGCTTTCTAGGGCACCATATTCTTAAATTCCTAACATTGTGATTGTGTGCCAAAAGTAAACCACAGAGTGGCCTACGTTGTGTGAGCCTAGACTAGGAAGTGTAGAGGGTATGATAAACGTATAAGAGTGGATTACTTTAGACAATTAAACCCAAAGATAGATTATGACTATTCATTGCCTTAAAGGTTAAAAAGGGCACTTAGAACAATATTGAGCTTATAGACGATGCAAAGTTGTGAAATGTGATTTATAATTTGATGTGGATATATGGAACGCTAAAGGCGTGATGGCCATATTTATGGATATGTGTTCTATCCAATGGATGAATTTCGGATATTGATTTGGTTTGAGGTTGAGTGAAGTCCTATTCCCTTGTGACTTTGTTCTGTGCTTGTAGGGATGGTGGTAAGTATGGACAGTGTATTGGCCTTGCTTGTAGTTCTTGATGCCACCCATTTGAGAATACTCTGGGTGATGCCGTCCGTTGGGTGATTATTCCAGACAATGACTTTGATTCTCTTACTATGGCTTTGGCACATGCGCGATTTGTTTCTCCATTAGCTATTTTGCCTTAAAAATGATTTGTCTCTATCGATTGACCACCGTGCGTGATTTTATAATGTCTAAGGCAGGACCACTTTATGATTGTGATTTGATTTGTATGCCACATGTGATAGCCTCAAATAGGCCAAGATAAATTTAATTTGAACCTGATATGGTACTCTAGCAACTAGAGTGTACAATGGAGAGTAATTCTTAATGTCTTTAAGAATAAGCCAAGTGATATGCATGATATTTGTGGAGATTCTTTAGGGATAATGATTTTCCTTCATAATGGATATGCTTGTTAGAGTATTTTAATAGCATTAAGTGTGCTATATGTGTGTATTTATGTATATGTATATGTGTTATTTATTTACACCACTCATTGAGTATTAGACGACTTACTGATTTTTGTACCATGTGCAAATAAATAGGCCATTAGATAGTACGTGGCAAGAGTCATCCATTGATGGACCAATTTTGGTATCGGGTAGGTTTCCACCTGATATGTCCACTCCACTGCGTTTGTTGTTAGCTTCCACTTCACATTTGGCCTAGATATGTATGTAGGCATGCTGTGTCATTTGAACTTGTATTAAGAGTTGTTAGGCACGAACTTGCTTTAATGGCTAATATATGGCTTTATGATTATTATGCATGATTATGTGCTAGAGATAATGTTTTATATTTAAATTTGAATTTTATTTATGAATATTTTGGTTTCAACATCCCTTGGCTATGTGCTATGTACGTCACAGACCCTTGGATTTGGGTGATGACAAAGTTGGTTTTAGAATGCCTAGGTTTAAAATGTATTAGAGAAATGTTGGGATTAGTGTAAAGTCTTGATCATGGTTTGTGACTATAGCACAAATTATGAGCAAGAGGCAACACAAATTTCCAAGTGTTAGTAAGCCTACCCATGAATTTTGAAAATTTGAATTTGAACATGATTTTGCTTGTGTTGGCTCCATAAATTTTTGATGATAACAAAACATTCCCACTAATTAATGTCTAACTATACTACTTGAGTGTGCATGATAAAAATGTATATCAATGATAATTTAATTACTTGAAAACAAACTTCAAAGCTCATCAGAATAGGGAGTTATAAATAAGCTGCAAACAAAAACCTCTTAGTCAGATAACCAAGGGAGTTAGTCAACTAAAATCCAAAAGTAAAGTTGGCTGCTCCAAAGGCAATAAGCTCTTAATCAACTAAAGTCTTGCTTAATTCATTGAGAGAGTAAAGCAGATTGCGAGACAAAGAAGACTTAATCGACTAAGAAGTATGCTTAGCCATTTAAAAGCTCACTGTCAAAGAATTTGAGTTTGAATATGTGAAGAAAAACTAACAGCTAGAAAGGATTTTAAAATATTTTTAACGGTCTAAAGTTATCAAACTCCATTAGAGTTGATTTTTCAAGTATAAAAGACACCTCCAACAGTAAAAAAGATTACGAGATGCTTCCAAGAATAAAAAAGGCCCAAAAATAGTAAACATTCTTTCAATTCTTCTTATGTTTCACTTTAATCTTTGTACTAGAGTTTATCACCTTATCTTGCACCATTCAGACCAGGTTAGTGATCATAGGTACATCTTCGCATCTGTATTCCTTGATTGCTTAGAGTGTGTGAGGCACTCTAAAGTGATTAATCAAGCTTAGGTTAGCTTGGTTGTTGTTGAAGGTTCTAACTCATCCTTAAAAAAGTTAGATTTTGGGTTTTAGTTGATCCCATGAAAAACCATTGTTGAAAAGTTATGGCTGGGCCTGTAAAAGGCTATTGTAAAAGCTAGGCGGATGCTTGGGAAATCCACTGATTCTAGTAAAGTGATTTGAAAATCCTTGATTGAATATCAAGGTAGTGGATGTAGGTTATAGAGATTGAACTACTATAAATCTTTGTGCATTGTCTACCCTTTTTATATTTCGTCGTTTAATTCTCTTTTAAATCATTTTTCAATCTAGTCTTCAACTTTATATCATCTACTTTTAACAAGACCTTAATAAGAAGTTAAGGCTATTGACATTTAGAAAGAGTTATTCACCCCCCTCTAGCACATTCTTTGGGACTAACAAGCGATATTAGAGTTTAACCTTGATTCTTAAGGCTTAACATCTTTAGAGAAGATCTTAATTGCTCTTTAAAAATTTGTTATTGTTGAGGGACAGTTGACAAACAGACCACCTCTGTTTGATGGATCAAACTACCCCTATTGGAGCAGTAAAATGTCTATTTACATAAGAGTAATAAATTATGAAATGTGGGATGTTATCACTGATGGACCTTATATCTCCTCGACCAATGTTGTGACCAATGAAAGGATTTTTAAGCAAAAAGATAAATAGACTGAAGCTAAAATCAAAAAGGTCTAAACAAATTTTAATGCAATTAATATTGTACATTATGCCTTGACTCCCATAAAATTTAACAAATTGTCAAGCTACATCATTGCCAAACAAGTTTGGGACAAACATAGAATCATTCATGAAGGGACTTCACAAGTTAGGGAGTCCAAAATTGCTCTCTTAACCCATAACTATGAAATGTTCAGGATGGAACCTAGTAAAGATATCACTAGCATGTTTGGTAGGTTTACTAACATCACTAACAAACTTTGTCAATTAGGTAAGCCAATTCCTAAACATGAACTTGTCGAAACACTTCTTAGAAGCCTACTTAAGAACTGGAAGTCAAAAGTGACTACTATTTGAGAGGCTAAGGATTTGAATGTCATCACTCTTGACAAAATCTGTGACTCTTTTCTCACTTATGAGCTATAGTTTAAAGAAAAGAAAAAGAAGACAAGAAAAAAGCCAAAAATAAGAAAAAAAACATTGCTTTGAAAGCTAGCACTCTTGAAGAAGAGTTAAAAAATCTATCATGTGATGATGATGAAGAGTTGGCCATGGTCGCTAGAAGATTTAGAAAACTTATGGAAAAAAGAGATAGAAGACTTTCTAAGAAAAGCTACCAAAAAGATCAAAGTTCCTTATAGAAGGTCAAAAACAAAAATGAATTTAACAAGAAGGAAGTTATTATATGTTTTAAGTGCAAGAAACCTAGACACTTCAGATTGGAATGCCCATTGCTGAAAGAGGAAACTACTAAAAAAATAAAAAAAATTAAAGAAAGTTATGGTGGTTGTAACCTGATTTGACAGTGACACATTAAGTTCAAAAGTTGATGAAGAGAAAGTGGAAGAAAAAGCAAACCTATGCTTGATGGCCAAAGATGATGAATCCGAGGTAACCTCCACACTTTGTGATACTTTAATTGATGAATTTTAAGAAGAATATGAATGTCTATATGATGAGTTTGAAACACTTGCACTAAATAATAAGGCCCTAAAAAGAAAGACTACATCTCTTGAGAATGAATTAGAAAAGTTGAGATATGATTTCAATTTTTTTTTGAACAAAGAAATTTTCTTCAAACTAAACTAGAACATTCCAGAATAGATTTTGAAATCTTGAAATTGGAACTTGGAAACAAAGATAAAGCATTATAAAAGGCAGTTGATGAAAACATTGCTTTTGAGGGCTTAACATAAGAAACATCAAGAAAAAATACAACCTTTAAGAGAAATTCTGATGGTTTCTCATTTAGGTGTTATGTATGTGGCAAAATAGGTTATCTTTCTTATGAATGTCATAGAAGAAAAACACTTAAAGAATAAAAATTATTTGGATACCAAAAGGCTCTCATCTATCACTTAACCTTCAAGGACCCATCAAGGTATGGGTACCTATTAGGAAATACTAAAAATTTGTTTTGGAAGTTGAGCTAAATCGAAAGGACAAATGTTTAAAAGCTCAACTGAGGCAAAAGCAACCATGGTACATGATAGTGGTTGTTAAAGGCATATGATAGGAAATGAAATGCTATTTGCTCAATTGGATAAGAAAAAAAGTGGTACAGTATCATTTGGAGATGATTTGAAAGGTAGAATTCATGGTATAAGAACTATTGGTAAAAATTCTCATGCTTAAATAAATTATGCTCTATTTGTTAAGGGCGTAAAGCATAATCTATTAAGTATTAGTCAGCTATGTGATAAAGGTTTCAAAGTATGTTTTGATTCATATAAATGTGAAGTTACATATATTAATACCAATAAAATTGCATTTATAGGAAAAAAAATCAGAAATATGTATGTTAGACTGTGAGATATGTCTCATGGTAAATGATGAAAAAGATAATTGGTAATGGCATCAGAGGCCTGGACATACAAGCATGCATACCATTTCAAAACTAGTTATTGGACTGCCTAAAATTAAATTCGAAAAACTAGTTATTGGAGTCCCTCCATTAAGCTTGATAAAGATAAAAAATGAAAGAGTGTCGATCAAAAGCTCTATAGAGGTATGGTCGGCTCTTTACTTTGCTTAATTGCGAGCAGGCCTAACATACAGTTTAGTGTATGGTTCTGTGCATGATTCCTATCACATCCTAAAGAATCACATTTGATTGCTATGAAAAGAATCCTTAGGTATCTTTTGGGCACACAAAGTTTAGGGTATGGTATCTAAGAAGATCATCCTTTAATCTCATTAGATACTTTGACGCTGATTTTGTTGGAAGTACAACAAATAGGAAAAACACTAGTGGCACTTGTCAATTTCTTGGAAATATGCTTGTATTTTGGTCATGTAAAAAGGAAAACTCTATTGCTTTATCAACAGTTGAAGCAAAATACATATCCTCATGAAGTTGTTGTGCATAAATTATATGGATTAGACAACAGTTAAAGGATTTTGGAATAATTATGCATAATATACCCATATTTTGTGATAACATAAGTGCTATAAACATTTCTAAGAATCCGGTTCATCATTCTAGAACCAAACACATTGAAATTCAACATCATTTTATTAATAAAGAGTAAGGTATCATATACCAAGTAGTGAAAAATAAATTATCATGTGATTCATACCTAAAGTGGAAGCTTCCTTTTGCTTATTCCCTTTGATGGATCCAAAATAATCCTTGCAATTGCTCCTCCAATGCCCAAGTTTGCTACAAAAAAGACATTTGTCATTGTCTTTGTCTTTTTCCACTCCTTTAATAGGCTTTATACCTTTTGAAGTTGATGCCTTTTCATCCTTATCTTTCTTAGAAAATTTTCTTTCCTTATTTTTATTTTTCTTATAAAAGACAAGATGAATTGAAAGCTTTTCCTTCGCAATGGGGTTCTCAACTTGTGTGAGCATATTCAATAAGCCCAAAAAGGTTACCTTAATCTTGTTCATGTTAAAGTTCAACACAAACGGTGAATAGGTCTCTGGTAGCGAAGAAAGTACAAGGTTTATGCTCAAATCATGATCCATAACCCAACCCAATTTCTCAACTCGAGGATATATCCTATCATCTCAAGCACATGAGGCCTTATTGGGATTCCCTTAGACATCTTATATCAAAACAATGCCCTTTAAATGTCGAATCTCTCTGTGCGACTTTCCTTATCGAACATTTCTCTAAGGTTTAGGATAATATCCAAGGCATTCATAGCTTCATGTTGCTTTTGAAGATTTAAAGCCATTTTAGCCAACATCACACATGTGGCTTGATCGAGATCATCCATATAAACTTTATAGGCTTTATTTTCCTCATTTGTAGCATCTTCGCTAGGTTTCTCAAGAACAAGACCATTTAAGACCTACGCCTTTTTTTCTTGTTTGAAGACAATCTTGATATTATGAAACCAGCCAATGAAATTTGGGCCTGTAAACTTGTTAGCATCAGGTATGCTTCTAAGTAACAAACTATTCGCCATGATAGATTTATATCCTATATAAATCAACATATATGATTATTAGTCATTAATGCAAATTATATAATCATAAAGACAAGGTTTTAGAATATTATGTGATTATTCTCAATATTTTATCAAAATAATAGCCCTCCTTGACTATTTAGAGAAATTGAACCTTTAAACTTCTTATTGATCTAGAACCCTTTTTATCTCACCATAACCTTGAGTGACTCAACAAGCCATGATGGCACTAATTAGGTAGATAACTTAGTGTTCCAATTGTATCTTATACAACTCCTAGATCAGTTTGGTGACAACACTTTGTCTAAATGCATCATATACATTTTGCCTAACTATGCCTCTAATACTATGTGGTCATGTGTGACACATCCGAACAATATGGTACTAGTTGAATAAGGCCCACCAATAACTCAAACGTACTCGTATAAAAGTTTAGCCTTGAGTGACTCACCAAGCTTCTAATTAAAAGAGCAACCTAGTTATCTTGTTATATGGTGAAAAGTAACTTTTTGACTCAATATTTTAATGAGAGATTTTATTTATTAATTCATTAATTAAGATCTTATTGATTTGGCATTGTTGACCTACATAGCATTTATCGCTTTTCACATATATCATATATATACCAAAAATATAAATCTATCTCATGCTAACTACTAGGATGATTATGGACTTTACTAATTTTAATTTCCTCGAGCCGTTAAGGAAATCAGCTAGTCAAATTCCTAAGGGATTTACACAAACATTGTCTTCAAGTTTTACTTGTAATCTCCTTGAATCTTCATGGAGTCTTTGGATCTTCAACTTCAAATTACACAAATTTTTCTATCTAACCTTAGTTTTACACGTTGATGTAACTAATTACATTTTATAATCCAGAAACCTCAAGTTACATTTGAGGGGAGTTTGGTGAGAAAAGAATTTTACAACCCAAAGAAAATAAAGATAAAGCAGGGTGTGTAGACCTTATTTTAAAATAAATTCTATGATAAATAAATTTAACCATCCATGACCTAATCTTCTAAGGTCTAAGTCCATAATCATCCTCATGCTTTATAATCATAATTAAAAGCATAGAAATAAATGTAAGCTTAATATCACTTAGTAATCTAGCTTGTTTTTTGAGAAAAGCATCAATTAATTCACTTAAAGTGCTAAACTCAAATTATTTGGTATTGCTTTATTTCAAATAAGTGTTTAAGAAATTCCCATTTTCAAAACACTTAAAGTAAACCTTTTACTCCTTATTTCTTATTAGAAATTCATTGAATAAAACTTTCCTTTTTAAGACTTTTCATTTGAATTCTTTCCATAATTAAAAATCCTTTTAATTTTGAAAACCTCTTTATTTTAAGAAAACTTCCTAAAATATATCTAAGACAATATTTTAATTTCTAACATTTGGAACATGTATTAGTTTTCTAAATTGTATGTAGTTCAAGTTACCTAAATAGTGACTTAACAAATTTTGAAAACTTCTAGTCAAACCAAAATTTTAAAAAAAGTTCACTGCTATCACATAACTTTAGAAATTTCTTTTAAAGGAGGAAACTATTTCTTATGAATTTCTCAAATTAAAATACTATCCTTAATTTTAGAAATTTCTTTTAAAGTAGAAAATAATTTCTTATTTTTTATGAATCACCCAAAATTGAAATTCTATCATTAATTTTAGGAATTACTTTTAAAATTGGAAACAATTTCATTTTTTATGAATCACCCAAAATTAAAATATATGGCATTTAAATGCTCTTAAGACTATATAAATTATGAGTCAAACTCATGAAAAGGCTATTGAAAATCATGTCACTTAATGTGTGTGACCCATTAGGCTTTTAACATGTTGACAATAAATATAAATCCTAATCAAATATCAATTTGATAATTGATTTATATTTATAAATCATGAGCGACATCTAGTAATACATCATGACCACCCAAATATTCGAGAGTTAATTAAAGAGTTTGACAAAACCCTTCAGTGATAAGCCTCTCAATGCGATGTGATTCTTTCATCAAATATCCCAAATATGTCATTAAACATGGCTCGATGTCTACTTATGACATTCCATATTGGTTCTCATAATTCATGACTAACCTTATGAATTTAGGAAACTACCTTTCCTTAAATTCATCACACTTTGGCCAAAGACTTTATATAAGTTAATCAAGAATTGAGAACAAGTGGGATACATCCTCTCATACCACTTGAGGTGATGAATCCTTTCGTTACCACTCATTCACCTTCGCATGTTTCATGGCATATCAAAAAATACCTTGTTTAGGCATCTGATTACTTCCAAACCCATAGAGGTGAAATCAAAGTGTGTCATTCTCTAAACAAGATGACCTAATGTCTTAAGTTTGAAGACTAGTTGCACGACTATCACATGAGAACATATTCCATAGACACTTTAGTGAAATACCAAATAGAGTTCTCATAGCAAGTCTTGTTCAGTGACTTGTTCCTTAACAAGCACCCACATGTTATCCTCAAGTATCCCATATACTTCAGCCTATGAGATCAATTGCTTATTTCTTAAGTAAAGAGGCTTAACATGTACCAGTCTTGGAGCATTGCCAATGCCCTATCTTGACAATATAATGACTAGCAACAATTTTAAGAATATGGCTTTGATGCATAGTGATCTCATAATTGTAATAACTTTACAATTCTCTTGCAAGGCTTTTATGTTCAATGGGTTTCATCAAATTAGTACTTAATAACTCCTTATTATTGCACTAATATTAAGGAAAAGCTCTATCATATATAGTTATGCGATTAAGTATGCAGTAAATGATGATATATATTTCTTGGTCAATCCAATTGGCTCAAGGGCATATACCAACATGTAATACATGCCATGATTAAATACATTTAAATATTTTAACATATAAATTAAAATAATATAATATCATGTTAAGATAGTAAAAATGATTTCATACAATTGCCTAATGTTAAGTATCATTCCAATTCAATAATGTATTAATAATTATAAGATGATCAAAATACATATTACGTCGGTCATTGAAAATAATCTATTAAGAAGGTATAAACAGAATCATATAATTAACACTACTTCTTTACTCAATTATCTTTGATTAACTTCAACTTTTTGTGTTTTCCTTTTTAGCTTTTTAAAACTACTTTATAGTGAATGGTTTCTTTCAAGCTATTTAATGGAAGATGTTAAGCATCAAGTTTTCTGAAATTACAGTACAATAATGACTTTCATTAGTAACTTGTAAGGAATGAGATAAAAAAAACTAACATCAATTAATGAGACATTAACTATGTTTGCTTTACATGCTATTAATACATTTCTCCTATTATTTTCTTCTAAAGTCAATTTTTAGTCACATCACTGACTAAAGTTTTTCACATCAAATCCAACGATCATTTAGTATTATTAATATATTAGGTGGACTATCCTTTTAGACAAGCAATACAATTTGATTTGCTGGCTTTTTTTTTCTTTGTTTAAGAAAATTTCTTGACATAATAAACGAAATGTATAATTCCTGTCAAAGGGTTGGTTAAATTTTTCCAAAACTTTTTGAAAGTTGAACAAAAGTGCATACGAAAGTTAGGTTTCACATCAATTCAAATCATTGGATTGGCCTTCACAGAAGTAATTCAATTCAAAATTTCCACGTGATTTTACATTTTTATATTCAAGTTATTTTATTGTCAAATAAAAAATTATAAAATATTTTGAAATTACATTAATCTCCAAATGTCTTAGGTATCACGTCAATTTATTTCATATTAAAAAATTATCGTTATTATATCTGAACATTCGACTTTTTGATAAGTACGAGTTCGATTTTTTCTCACTTCTTTCTAATATGGGATACAATCATAGTGAAAGTCATCATTTCTAACCTCCAAGCGCTGTATATTAGAGTTTAATTTGATAAAATTCAACAATGAAAGTTCGTACTAGAAGCTTACCATAACTTGCAGCACTCATCTCTATTGTTTCAAGAGCTTGCTTCAAATCAAAAGAATATATGGAAAATATATTAAGCTTTTGGGAAAGACAATCAGCCAACTTCAGAACCAAAAAGCAAGAGTTTTGGGAAAGTGATGAGCCAAGCAAATGGGTTTCATCCGTTTCGTCGCCTTACTTCTTCTTGTCTTTTATCTTTCATTTCATTTCAAAAATGGAAACTCAAGTTAAATGTTCAAGCTGTTTAGATTTGGTTTAGTTTTCTTCCACATGTTCAAGAAAAAAAATCAAGAGAAAAAGAAGAAGAAAGAGAAGAACAAAACCCTTAAGTTGTAGATCGGAACGTAAAGGATGTGTAGAGTTTTAGGGAGCAAAACAAGGAACTTTCAACATAACAAGGCAAAGGGAGCTTCACAGACTGAGAAGGGGTAGCAAAGCAAGGAAATTTTGGGAAAGTGATGAATGAGCCACGCAAATGGGTTTCAACAGTCTGGTCATAATAGAGTAAGAGGAAGGAAAGTAGGGAAATTTGGGGAATGTGATAAGCCATGCACATTGTCCAGGATTAGGGATTAGTATTTGAGTCACATGAGCTTGGTTTCCTTTTAGACTAAGTTGGTAAATTTTAAAATTAGTTTGAATGGATGGTAGGCTTGATTAAAGTTTAGCTTATTTTTCATCTAGACACGAATTCGAGTCTTTATAGCCATAAAAATTTAAATATTTTAAATTTTATTAAGAAATCAATAATTATTAATAATAATGAAGCTTTAGCATATTTATATTAAACTAAAATCAATATTATTTTATTATTTAATTATAATATTTTGTTTATTAACTACGAACTAAATTTATTACTTTCTAAAATATTAATTACTTATTTATAATAAGTATAAGTAATATGTTAATTTCATATAGTATATATTTATATGTATTACTTATATATAAATATATATACAAAATTAATGACATAACTTATACATTATAATATTTTATATCAAATTTTGTATAAAAAACTAATTATAAATAATATATTATAAAAACTAAGGTGATAACTAATAAAATTATTAAATGCAATCATACAAATAATAAAATTTATTATAAGTTATAGTAATATTTATGTATAAATTAAATATATGTATATATATAATATTTATACAAACATATATATATTCATAACATTTTGTATTATGAAATATTACTAAGATATAATAATTATAACATATTAATATGTAAGATATTTACAATCATTTATTAATATTAACATATAAGTTATATCATTTAGAATATGTAACTTGTAATTTCATATTAATACAGATTTTTAAATAAATAAATATATAGTTAATATTAAATTACGATTATTATGATTTGTATATGTACATATAATAAACTAATATATTTTAAATATATATTATTAATTAAGCTTACAATTAATTCTTCTAAATTTATATTAACTAATATTAATATACATCAAGTATTATTATTTTTGTATACCTTATATGGTGTTATATGTATATATATTAATATATATTATTGCTTATTAATTTATAAATAGTACTCATGATTTCAATTATTAAAAATATAATATGAAACTAATCGTAGAAGATGAAGTAGTTAAAGTGATATTAAAATGATCTTATATGAATATAATCAATGTAAAACATAATGTTATATTACTTAATTTATTGTATATATATTAATGGCACAAATTTTATTTTATAATGTTATCTATGTTACAAAGTTTGTATAATTAATTGTAAATATAATTTTATAAAAACAAAGGTCATAACTAATAAAGTTATTAGCCATAATCATACAAATAAAATTTACTCTAAGCTTACATATAAAACATAGGTGTAATAATTGAAACATGTTAATATATATATATGTAGGATATTTAATATCTCATATACATACATACATACATACATATATGTGTATATATATATATAATTATAAAGTTATATCATTTAAAGTATTTAACTTGTAATTTCATATTAATACAAGGTTATATTTTTTTGATGAATAATACAGGTTTATATATATATATTCCATAGCTATGATTCTCATTTGTATACATACATATAATAAACTAATATATTTTAAATATATTATTATAATAAGTTTATTATATAGCCATCTTCTTTTTTTATATTAACTAATATTAGTACGTTCATAAAGTGTTATTATTTTTTGTTTATTTTATTATTAGATCTTATCATCTATTTTTATGAAATTAAAACATTTATTATATTCTTTTTATAAACTTTTTAATTTTATAAAATTAATGAATTTGGAATATTAATTTGTGATTTATGATTCAATAAAGTTTTCAAAAATATGAAAAAATAAGCAAAGGAAAACGTATCTAAATTTTTAATATTATAAACTTCAATATGTATATATTTACTTTTATTAATATACTTTTTAGAAAGGATTAATAAAATTTATAAAATTGTTAATATATTTTTTATAAAAAAAATTTTAAAAATAGTATTACTGATGGAATTTTCCAACAGAATATTTTGTTGGGAAATTTTTGTTGGTAGTAGCTTTTTCCAACCAAAAATTCTACTGGAATCTTTAGCAGGCTTTAAATTTTTTTGGCGCCTTAAATTTTCCAACGAATAATTTTTTGTTGGAAACTTCTGATGAAAATCCGTCAAAAAAGGTCAAAATAAAATTTTATTGGAATTTCATTGGAAATTTCCAGCGAAATTTTCTCCATTGAAAAAAATATTTGTTTTTTTTGTAGTGGTAAAAGTTGTGCTTGCTCTTTGAAAAGGCATTATAGATCGATTTGTGCTTGGTCCCATGAAAAGGCATTGTGAAGGTTATGCTTGAGTCTTGAAAAGTACATTCATAGTGTATTTGAAATTCTTTAGCTTGCTAAAGGAAAAGACAGGCATTTTGAGAAAGTCGAACCTTTATAAAAATTCTTGTGTTTTTTCTCTTCATTTTTCATCTCTTTAAATTTCAGCACTTTGTACCAAGAAGTTTTAGGAAAATTGTTTATAGCTCTTACATATCTTAACTTGCTTACAAAATCACTTTGGTTTAATAAAAAACTTTCATTTCACCAGTCTTATTCACTCTCCTCTTGGATATTTTCTTTTAATTACGATTGAGCTAACAATATCTAACAATTGTTGGTAGAGCTTGGACTCAATTTCATTGCTTTAATAGCCTTTAAGTGATCCTTCTTTGCTCCAAGGCATGGCCACAACTTCTCTTGAACCAATCCTTAGTGAAGGAAAATTGCATCTAGAGCCTCTCCATTTCGACGATAGAAATTTCGCTTATTGGAAGAACACAATTATGTATTTCATTCAAGCAAATAACTATGAAGCTTGGAAGCTAATTGAAAATGGTCCACACAAGATAGAAAAAGAAATGAGCGATTGGGATTCAAATGATTTAAACATGCTACAACTTAATGCCCAAGCCTTGCATATCATTTTTAGTGCACTTGGAGATAGAGAGTACAAGAAAGTCTCATATTATGGAAGTGCCAAAGAGATATGGGAAAAGTTAAAAGAACTATATGGAGAAACTGAAAAAGAAAGGAAATTGGAAGAAGAAGATTGTGAAAGTGAAAGTTCAAGAAGTGATGATGAATCAAGAAAATTTTGACTTTCTATCCAAAGCTATGAGGTAGGCTCTTAATCTTGTGAACCACCTTATTTTTCAAACAATGGATTGGAAAATATCTTTGAATAGCTAGCTTATAAATTTCAAGATATAACCTTAATAGATAAAGAAAAGATTTCAAAGCTTGAACTTGAAAATGAACCTTTGATGAATGAAAACAACAAGCTGAAAACTGATTTCGAAATCTTCCAAAGAAATTTTTATCATTTAGAAGAAGAAAACAAAAAATTGAAAAACAATGTAAAAGGAAAATCAAGTGATTAAAAAGATGTATACGGGGTTTTAATACATATTTTTTTTCCATATACTTGTCCAAGTAGAAGATATTTATCTAATCAGTGTGGGTTCTAATAGGAACGTTGTGTGATGAGACTAACTTTCAAGGATCCAAAGCAATTTGGATACCAAAAATCAAATGAGAAAGTCTCTTTTAAGAATGCTAAAGCAAGAAAGAACAACTTGAAGATTGGATGCTTTTTAGACACATAATGGAAAATGGGTAACCTTTATAACAAAAATCTTGTTGAATTTGAGAATTTTGCTTGATTATTGATTGATTGGTTTCTTAAGTTTGTTTACTTTTTTGATTAAAAATTTTGGTTGTGTTTATTCCTGAATATTAAGTGCATGATTCTTTGTTTACTCTCCTTTGAGCTTTATTCATAAATCTTGATCATGTAAAATTGATTTAGATATGATACATGTTATAAATTGGCCTAAAGATTCAGTGTACGTATATATTTGATCTAGAATATATCATCATGCTCATATGTATTTTTAATTTTGCATAATTGTGAAAATTATTTTGATAAAATTTTCTCATGTTTTGTAAAATTGATTTCATATTATTTTTAAGGAGAAATGATTTTTTAGCATTTTTTTAAGTATAAAAGGTTTGATGTTGATGGCATGTGAAGTGGCTAATATGGTGATTAGATTGATCTGCATAATTGCCTATTCTAGCAGCATAAATAAAGAAAATTGAGTTTCAAGAGTTGACTTTTTTATTTCTCTATGTGTAAGATAATTCGAGAACTTAAACAACTTTGATTTGTCTTTTAAGACTTATTTGAAGATTTTAAGATGGTTAAAATTAAGCATGACAAGTTGTGAGCACTCGAGCATTTAGTTCATTGGTTGGTCCATGATCCTCTTGCTTAAAGAGTAAGGTTTGAATCTCTCTCTCAATTATAGAAAAAAAAACATTATATGTTTTGACTACTTGAATTGGTACTTTAAAATCAAAATAAGCTTACATGAGAAAAGTTCTTGCCATCCATGAGGTTATAATAACTTATGAATCGAACGAGTTTGTTGCATGATGAAAATACTTATTGACTTGTTCATATAAGATGTGCACACTTGGAAGCTTGAATGGTCATAAGAGCATTTTTGGTACAAAATACGAAATATTTGAAAATGACACTTGACATGCATAAATATAATTTATTTTGCTCATTACATACTTCATAACTCATTTAAAGCATAAGCATGTCCAACTCAAATCTTGTATATTTCAAGGACAACTCAAATCAAATGACTTTCTTGTAAAACCTTTTGTTCCTGTTAATTGTGATAGATTTACGAACTTTAATGATATAGCTAGCTTGAGCAAGATTGATTTGACACATGTATATAAATTGCACAAATTACATTTTTCTTGGTATTTCTCTCATAATTTGTGAAATTAAATGAAAGTGTATGGTTAGGCATGATCTTGAGTATGATAATTTGACTTTGATGGCATTTTTCAGGCAAATGAACAAATCTTTTTGCAATGCTTGTCATCCTTTATGTTACAATGATTTCAATGATATAAAACTTGAACAAGTGTGCCTTTTGTTGATAATGTTATTATGACACGTTCTTGTTAACGAATGCATGAATGAATGTTCAAATAACCTCAAGGGCATTTTTACCCATATACCAAAATATGATTGAGAATGTTAAATTTAATGCTCACTATGCTTAGAATGCTTGTTGCACATTTTATAAGTTATATGCATGCATAATGATAAAAATTGAGCATGCTTGAGAATATTAGAGACATAAATTTCGTTTAATGTGCTATTCAACTACTTAGTGTTTGAAGCATAATGAGCATAGAATGAGAGCCAAATTTTGAGTTCACACATTTTTATCGAAGGATGTTACCTTATACATGTCCAAAATGATATTTTAAACATGGTTGAGTTGAAAATCTTTTTAAAAGGATCAACCCCCCATCATGAAGGTTTAATCCTTGGGTGCTTTGGAGCCAAAATTGTAACACCCCAAATTTCAGTGTAAACTAAGTTAACTGAGGATCAGTTATGAGATATATTTGCTTTGAGTACTTTGATGATATGTTAAGTATACCAAGTGTATGGGAACATACATATGGACGATTAGGCAATTTTATGAAAAATATGTGATAAGTCCTATTGTTTGAAGTTTTGATTTATATTTGATATTATATTGGAGGATAGATGTATATGGATTTGAATTATATGAGTTAATTAGAGTGTGATATTAACGGGATGTGAGATTGGGAGTTAGATTTGGATTTTTGGAACTTTGGATGGCTAAAAGTTTTCTATAGAGAAAATGCATTGATACATTCCCTAATGTATTGATACATTCATGGTAGGATGAACATCTATTGATATGTTATCCAAATGTATCAATAGATTTAAAGCAGAAAGCACCCAGAAGGCACCTAGGTAAAAAGGTATCGATACATTCCTCGATGTATCGATACATTTTGGGCAATAAGCATTCTTCCTAAAATTTGTCTATCCATTACCTCAATGTATAGATAGATTTGAATGAAATCCATGCAAATGTATTGATACATTCCAAGATGTATTAGTACATCACTGAAGGAAGGAAAAAATAAAAAAGGTCTTGGGCCATATTGCCCATTTAGGACAAAAACTATCCCTCTCTCTCTACCACCCAAAACCCTAAGGCCCTAAACAAATTTTTGAAGCAACTTAGAGCTAATTTGAGCCAGTGAAAGCATTATTGAGGTAAGATTTTACATTTTTACCAATTAGTTTTAGTTTAATCGGTTAAATACTTAGAAATCCAACTTTTCTAGCTTTGATGTATCTCCCTCAATTTTGCTGGAATTTGGAGCTTAGATTCATGCAATCTAGCTTCTAAGGTATGGGTAGAGCTCGTTATTGAAGGATTTGAACTTGCCTATTGGATTGCTAAGAATTTAATGTTGGTGTGTGCCCTTGAGCCAATTACATTGATCAAAGAATATATATTGTCATTTAATGTATATTTAATCACATAATTTTATGTTATAAAGGTTTTCCTTTATGTTAGTGCAATAATAAGGAGTTATTAAGTACTAATTGGATGAAGCCTATGGAACATAAAGGTCTTGCAAAAGAATTATAAAGTTGTTATAATTATGAGATCACTATACATCAAAGCCATGTTCCTAAAATTGTTCCTAGTCATTGCATTTTCAAGATAGGGCATTAACAATGCTCAAAGTCTAGTACATGTTAAGCCCCCTTACTTGGGAAGTAAGCAATTGATCTCATAGATTGAAGTATATGAGATACTTGAGGATAACATGTAGCTGCTTGTTAAAGAATAAGTTCACTGAACATGACCAGCTATGAGAACTCTATTTGGTATTTCACTCACGTGTCTATGAAAAATGTTCTTATGTGATAGTCGTGCAACTAGTCCTTAGACTTGAGACACTAGGTCATCTTGTATGGGGAATGACATACTTTAATTTCACCCCTATGGGGTTTGGAAGCAACCAAATGCCTAAACAAGGTATTTTTGGGTATGCCATGAAGCATGCGAAGGTGAATGAGGGGTCAAGAGAGGATTCATCACCCCAAGTTATATGAGGGGATGTATCTCACTTGTTCTTAATTCTTG
>NW_018397257.1:1885223-1885452 GCF_002168275.2 Theobroma umbraticum | reverse complement strand
ATAAAGTCTTTGGCCAAGGCATGATGAATTTGAAGAAAATTAATTTCCTAAATTCATAAAGTTAGTCAAGAATTATGAGAACTAATATGGAATGTCGTAAGTAGACACCGAGCAATACTTAATGATATATCCGGGATATTTGATGAAAGGACCGTATTGCACTGAGAGGCTTATCACTAAAGGACTTTGTCAAATTCTTTAATTGACTCTTTAATATTTGGGTGGTCAT
>NW_018397257.1:1855638-1885213 GCF_002168275.2 Theobroma umbraticum | reverse complement strand
TAGATACCGCTCATGATCTATAAATATAAATTAATTATCAAATTGCTATATGTTTATAATTTATACTTATTGCCAACATGTTAGAAGCCTAATGGGTCACACACATTAAATGACATGATTGGGATTAAATAAGGATAATTTAATTAAGTTGGACTTAATTGAAAGAGACCAAAATAAAGTGAGAAATTAATTAAGTTCTCAGAGACTTAATTAAATTAAAATACAAGTGTTTTATTTAGGGTTACAAATTAGGCTGGCTATATAAATATGATATATTAGCAAACTAAAAAGAAAAAGCCTCTAACCACTTTTCAGCCATTTCATAAGATAAGAAAAGAAAAATAGTTTTCTTTGTCTGAAAAAAATAAGATTCTGTAAGAATTTTAGTCCTTTTGTTTTAGAAACAAAACTTATTAGTACAAGTAAAATCCTACTTTGGAGAAGGTCTTATTCAGTCACTGTGTGGATTACTGTTAGAAGCCAAACACTTAGGTGACTGAAGATTTGAGAAATCTTAAAGGTGAAAAAGTAGTTATTTTTGGATTTAATTGGCACTTGATTACGATATCTAGAGCAAGGTATGTAACTCTAAAACCTATGAGTGTTTATAATTTATTTGAAAGCTACATAAAAACACAAGCATTGATCCTGTAGAATTCGACTGTTTCTCTGATTAAATGTTAATTTATTTTTTCATTACGTTATATTTTAATTTATTGATTATTTTTCATGTTTGAGCATGAAGTCAAATCCTAGCATTTAATTATTTTTAAAAAAGCTGGCATGTTTTTGAAAATTAGGATTTAAATAATATTTGGATACTTTGATGTGCTCTAAGGAGGAAGTTGAGGTAATTGATTCATTGACAAGCTAAAGGACGATTGAAGGTTGAAATTGAGCTTGGTTGTGGAGCACCTTCAATTTGTCACTGTGAATGGGTTTAAATTAAAATGCATGTGATGCATAATGCATAGAGGGACTGCCATAGTACTGGAATAGATTATGTTCGTGAATATATATATATATATACATGTTTGTATAAAGGAATATGCCTAGGCTAAAGAATAAAAATGCATGTGGTTCTATACTTTGTGATGGAGTTGGATCAAAGGGCATTGATGTGTTTATGCAATGTATGGATTTCAAAAATTTGTCTTTCATAAAGGAAACAAGCAATCCAATTACACAAGCAGAAAAACACATCTTTTATATTACAAGTAATATAATCACATCCTAAAAAATTAAAATCTATTAAAGAAACAAAAAACATAGCTTTTATTTTGAGATTTTTATTTTTGGACACCTAGTGAATTGTAGTAAATTCGCCACCATGCCAATGATTGATTTCTTACGTAAGCAAACTTACCACTTATTTTTCAAGAATTCTTTTGACTTGAACCTAAAGTGGATAAGGTGTGGAACATTAAACTATAAGATGGCAACCAATTTTGTCATTCTTTCCTTCCTAAAAATTAATGGCTATTTTCTTTCAAGAAATCAACCAAGAATGGGAAAAACAAAGAGAGGTGTGGCAAAGATAGAAGGAGGAGGAAATAAGTGGCGGTAATTTTCAAATTTAAAATTAAATTTCCTTCCTACATTTTTTCCTTCCTACATTTTTTTTTCTAATCTCTTCTCTTTTTATTAAAACTCTTCCCGCAATGGTTTAATCAAAATCAAATACTTTTAAATCAATCTTGAGCACCCATTTAGAGTTATGGATGCATAAAAAATATTCCATAATTTTCAAATTTAAAATTAAAGAATAAATAATGTAATTCTTTAATTGTCATTTAGAGTTCTTGATAAAATAAAACTCCTTGTTGAATAATAACTCTTATTTTATTATTATTATCCATCTTTATTTAAAAAGAGTTAATAATAAATAAAAGAGTACTAGTCAAACATGGAGTCTTTTTTTATCAACATGGATGTCTAGATTCATTTTGCAAGAATCCTCCTAATATTATCTTGTTTTTTTGTCCACAAAAATGGTTTTTTATACGTCTGTAAATGTAAAACCACTCAACTTAATTCAGTAACAAAACAAGTAAGAAACCGAAATAATGGATTCATCTCATATATCAAAGTATTTCGAAATAAAGACTTTCTCTTTTTAGTTTCAATATTTGGAGTTTATACGTTAGATACAGATAGATCATATCTTGTAAATTTTCTCTACTTTCCTTTTGTCAATCGGCCCCTCCCCTTTTATCCTTTCTTTTGTGCTCCAAGTGGATTTCTTTCTTATAACGTAATGATAAACGTAATGAGAACTTTTCTGTCTTTTTTTGTCACTCATTTTTGATCATCATAATATTTTTCATAATTTTTTTTTTCAATTATTCCTGGACTATAGACTATATATAGTCTAGATAACCCGCGAAAATTTTTCGACATATTTGATATTTTGATATAGACAGGGAGCTCCTTCGTCTCAAAATCTGAATAGAATAATCTTTATTATTTGAAGCGGTTCTTTCGGGCAGTTATCGAAAGAGGGCAATTGCTTCGAATTTGATCAATTGAGATATCTGGAAACAATATATATATATTTGATTCGAACATTTGAATTCGAAGTGGATTCTTATTTTCTATTTCTGTATTCTTTTTTGATTCAAGGACTAAGCACTGAATCAAAAAAAGAATACAGAGAATAGATTCATGGGCCCTACCTTATAATGAAAGTCATGCTTGATAGAAGGATTAGCTCACATAAAGTCAACTAATGAGGTGGGTTCATTACCAATTCACAGATGAAAAAATGGCAAAAAAGAAAGCATTCACCCCCCTTCTATATCTTGCATCTATAGTATTTTTGCCCTGGTGGATCTCTCTCTCATTTAATAAAAGTCTGAAATCTTGGGTTACTAATTGGTGGAATACTAGGCAATCCGAAACTTTTTTGAATGATATTCAAGAAAAGAGTATTCTAGAACAATTCATAGAAGTAGAGGACCTCTTCCTGTTGGACGAAATGATAAAAGAATACCCGGAAACACATCTACAAAAACTTCGGATAGGAATCCACAAAGAAACGATCCAATTGATCAAGATGCACAATGAGGATCGTATCCATACGATTTTGCACTTCTCGACAAATCTAATCTGTTTCGTTATTCTAAGTGGTTATTCTATTTTGGGTAATGAAGAACTTGTTATTCTTAACTCTTGGGTTCAAGAATTCCTATATAATTTAAGCGACACAATAAAAGCTTTTTCTATTCTTTTATTAACTGATTTATGTATCGGATTCCATTCGCCCCACGGTTGGGAACTAATGATTGGCTATATCTACAAAGATTTTGGATTTGCTCATAATGATCAAATTATATCTGGTCTTGTTTCCACCTTTCCAGTCATTCTAGATACAATTTTTAAATATTGGATCTTTCGTTATTTAAATCGTGTATCTCCGTCACTTGTAGTTATTTATCATTCAATGAATGACTGAAAAATGATTCACTGATTCAATCATAATCTTTCTTACTTTGTATATAAGCAAAGCATGCAAAGTCGTACTTACTTTACTCTTTCTACCCATCAGGGGAATTCAATTCCTCCTAGATTTCAGTAAAATTTTTTCAGTAAAAGTAAATAGCAAAATCGTGGATAGGGAACTATACTAGTAACCTACCTAATTTTATTGTAGAAATTTTCGGGATCAATGATTGGACCATGCAAACTAGAAATACTTTTTCTTGGATAAAGGAGGAGATTACTCGATCCATTTCCGTATCGCTCATGATATATATAATAACCGGGGCATCCATTTCAAAGACATCCATGTTTATAAAAAAAGACTTGATGTTTGACTAGTACTCTTTTATTTATTATTAACTCTTTTTAAATAAAGATGGATAATAATAATAAAATAAGAGTTATTATTCAACAAGGAGTTTTATTTTATCAAGAACTCTAAATGACAATTAAAGAATTAAATTATTTATTTTTTAATTTTAAATTTGAAAATTATGAAGCATTTTTTATGCATCCATAACTCTAAATGGGTGCTCAAGATTGATTCAAAAGTATTTGATGTAAAAGTTACCATTTTCATATGCAAATTTAATTAATCAAATAAAACATGTATTCCAACTTAAACAAGTTGAATTCTATGAAGTTAAGTGGAGAATCTATTTGGACATAGATATTCCAAGTTCCAATAAATTTAGAATTATTCTTAAACTCATTAAGATAATTCAACCTTATTAACCATGAAATCACTCACCATAGATTCATGGATGCACTTTTATTTTAACTATACTTATGAGAAATGATTCAATACTTGATATTCATTATTAGTTGACTAATTGAAAACCTTATATTATGAACCCTCATAACCATTTAATGATAAAAAGTGAAATTATCGTTTTACCCTTTATGTAAATTTTGTCCCTTAGTCTCATATTTCATCTAATTAGTGATCCAATACATTAGATCTAATCTTTTTAGTATTAAGATGTGATGAGTAGCTGATTCATTAATTCACTTGGCCAAGATTAATCACCAATTTGTCTGAAATCACTAGGAGTGATGTTAATGCTATGAACTTCACTATTTAGATATATGTTTTCAGATGTTCATCTCGATTATCATCCCAACATACGGATTTTGAATTAGTGCTTTATGATGATCATGCTCATGGTATATTAAAGATTGTAAGGAGACAAAATAGGAGTCCACTATCCGCCAGGATTTTGGTTCTACTGGAAGTAAATGTGTAAGTGTGAGATCAAGATTTAAGCAATGGTTAAACTTAAATTTGATTCTCATGTGATTCTAGTTTATGTTATAGTGTTATTACTTGAAATCAACCATTTCGATGATTTAAGATGCATTATTCCCTTGAAGTGAATAATATTCGTTTTGTTGGAAGAAATCTGGACAATACAACTTTATCACAATAAAGTGACCAACTTTATTATATGGTTATGAATAATTTTTAAATTCAATTAAAATACATGTCTCCTAAGTATGGCTTTTCATACAAATGTATTTTAATATCTCAATAGAATCATGGTACCTTAATAACTAGATAATCAATGCTTACTTAAAACAAACTCTTGGACTTGTTATCAAAATGTACTTTCATTGCAAATAAATTAAATGAAATTAAACATGAGAATATACTTGCTTTCCAAGAAACCATATTCTTAAATTTCTAACATTGTGATTGTGTACTTAGAGTAAGCCACATAGTGGCTTACATTGTCTGAGCCGAGAGTAAGAAGTGTAGAGGCTATGATAAATGTATAGGAGTGGATTACTTTAGACAATTAAACCCAAAGATGGATTATGACTATTCATTGCCTTAAACGTTAAAAAGGGCACTTAGAACCATATCGAGCTTATAGATGATGCAAAGTTGTAAAATGTGATTTATGATTTGATGTGGATATATGGAATGCCAAAGGTGTGATGACCATATTTTTGGATATGTGTTCTGTCCAATGGATGAATTTCGGATGTTGATTTGGTTTGAGGTTAAGTGGAGTCCCATCCCTTTGTGACATTGTTTTGTGCCTGTAGGGATGGTGGTAAGTGAGGATGGTGGTACTAGTCTTGCTTGTGATTTTTTCCTATTGTGCTTGATGCCACCCATTTGAAAATACTCTAGGTGATGCCGTCCATTGGGAGATTACTCTGGACGATGACTTTGATTCTCTACTTGTAGCTTTGGTACATGCGTGATTTGTTTCTCCATTAGCTATTTTGCCTTGAGAATGATTTGTCTCTGCCAATTGACCACCGTGTGTGATTTGACGATGTCCAAGGGAAGACCACATTATGATTGTGATTTGATTTGTATACCACATGAGATAGCCTCAAATAGGCTAAGATAAATTTGATTTGAACTTGATATGATACTTTGGCAACTAGAGTGTATTGTGGAGAATAATTCTTAATGGCTTTAAGGATAAACCTAGTGATATGTATGATATTTATGGAGACACATTAGGGATGATGATTTTCCCTCATAATGGAGATGCTTGTTAAAGCATTTTAATAGCATTGAGTGTGCTATATGTGTGTATTTATGTATATATATATGTGTTATTTATTTGTACCACTCACTGAGTACTAGATGACTTACCCATTTTTGTACCATGTGCAACTAAATAGGCCACTAGACAGTATGTGGCAAGAGTCATCCATTGACGGACCAATTTTGGTATCTGGTAGGTTTCCACTTGATATGTCCACTCCACTGCGTTTGTTGTTAGCTTCCACTTCACATTTGACTTAGATATGTATGTAGGCTTGCTGTGTCATTTGAACTTGTATTAAGGTTTGTTAGGCATGAACTCGCTTTAATGGCCAATGTATGGCCTTATGATTATTATGGATGAATTATGTGTTAGGGATAATGTTCTATATTTAAATTTGAATTTTATTTATGAATAGTTTGGTTTTAACATCCCTTGGCTATGTGCTACGTGCGTCATAGACCATTGGATTTTGGCGGTGACAAAGTTAGTATTAGAGTGCCTAGGTTTAGAGTGTGCTAGGTTATACCATGTCTATTAGAGTCTTGATCATGGTTTGTGACTATAGCACAAATTATGAGCAAGAAGCTGCACAAATTTCCAGGTGTTAGTAAGCCTACCCATGAATTTTGAAATTTTGAATTTGAATGTGGTATGACTTGGGTTGGCTCCATAAATTTTTGATGATAATAAAACATTCCCACTCATTAATGTCTAACTATACGACTTGAGTGTATAGGATAAAAATGTATGTCAATGATTCAAAACTTATCAGAATAAGGAGTTACAAATGAGCTACAAACAGAAGCCTCTTAGTTAGATAACCAAGGGAGTTAGTCAACTAAAACCAACAGTAAAGTTAGCTGCTCTAAAGGCAGTAAGCTCTTAATCAATTAAAGTCTTACTTAATTGATTAACAGAGTAAAGCAGATTATGAGACAAAGAAGACTTAATCGATTAAGAAGTATGGCTAGCTAGCTAAAAGCTCACAATTAAAGAATTTGAATTTGAATGTTTGAAGAAAAAGAGCTAGAAAGGATTTTAAATTGTTTCCAATAGTCTAAAGCAGTCAAACTCCATCAAAGTTGATTTCTCAAGTATAAAAGATGTCTCTAATGACAAGAAAGATTACAAGATGCTTCTAAGAACAAAGAGAGCCCAAAAATAGCAAAATTCTCTCAATTTTTCTTGTGTTTCACTTTAATCTTTGTAATAAAGTTTATCACCTTATCTTTATACCATTCAGACCAGGTTAGTGATCATATGTACATCTTCATATCTGTATTCCTTTATTACTTAGAGTGTCCAAGGAACTCTAAGGGGATTAATTAAGCTTAGGTTAGTTTGGTTATTGTTGAAGGTTCTAGCTCAGCTTAAAAAAAGTTAGATTTTGGGTTTTAATTGATCCCATGAAAAACCATTATTGAAAGGTTGTGGCCGAGCCTATGAAAAACCATTATAAAAGCTTGGGGGATGCTTAGGAAAGCCACCGATTCTAGTAAAGTTATTTAAAACTCCTTGATTCAAAATCAGGGTAGTGGATATAGGTTATAGAGATCGAACCACTATAAATCTTTGTGCATTGTCTACCGTTTTTTATTTTTTTGTTTAATTCTCCTTTAAATCATTCTTCAATCTAGTCCTCAACTTTATATCATCTACCTTTAACAAGACCTTAATAAGAAGTTAACGCTACTAACATTTAGAACGTGCTATTCACCCCACTCTAACACATTCTTTTGGGCTAACAAGTTGTATCAAAGCTTAATCTTTGTTCTTAAGGCTCAACATTTTTAGGGAAAATTCAAATGGCTATTCAAAAATTTGTTGTTATTGAGGGACAGTCTACAAACAAACCACCTCTGTTTCATAGATCAAACTACCTCTATTGAATTAGTAGAATGTCTATTTACAGAAGAGCGATAGATTATGAAATGTGGGATGTTATCACTGATGGACCTTATATCCCCTCAATCATAAATATTGTGACTAGTGAAAGAATTTCTAAGCAAAAAGCTGAATGGACTAAAGGTGAAACCAAAACAGTCTAAACAAATTTTAATGCAATTAATACTCTACATTATGCCTTGACTGCCATAGAATTTAACAAATTTTTAAGCTACATCACTACCAAACAAGTTTGGGATAAACTTAGAATCATTCATAAAGGGACTTCATAAGTCAAGGAGTCCAAAATTATTTTCCTAACCCATAACTATGAAATGTTCAAGATAGAACCTAGTGAAGATATCACTAGCATGTTTGATAGGTTTACTAACATCACTAATAAACTTAGTTAATTAGGTAAGCCAATTCTTGAACATGAACCTGTCAAAAGACTTCTTAGAAGCATACTTAAGAATTGAAAGCTAAAAGTGACTATTTTTCAAGAGGATAAGAATTTGAATGTCATCACTCTTAATGAAATCTATGGCTCTTTTCTCACTTATGAGCTAGAGCTTAAAGAAAAAAAAAAAGAAAACAAGAGAGAAGCCGAAAAAAAACAAAAAAAAACATTGCTTTAAAAGCAAGCACTCTTAAAAAAGAGTTAAAACATCTATCATGTGATGACAATGAAGAGTTGGCCTTGGTAGCTAGAAGATTTAGAAAACTTATGGGAAAAAGATAAAAGACTTGCTAAGAAAAGCTACATATGGGATCAAAGTTCCTTATAGAAAGTCAGAAACAAAAATGAATCTAACAAGAAGAAAGATATTATATGTTTTAAGTGCAAGAAACCTAGACACTTTAGATTGGAATGCCTATTGCTGAAAGAGGAAACTATCAAGAAAAATAAAAAATCAAAGAAAGCTATGGTGGCTGTAACTTGGTCTGACAGTGATACGTTAAGTTCAAAAGTTGATGAAGAGAAAATGAAAGAAAGACCAAACCTATGCTTGATGGCCAAAGCTGATAAATCCAAGTAACCTCCACCCTTTGTGATATTTTAACTGATGAATTTCAAGAAGAATATGAATGTCTATATGATGAGTTTGAAACAGTTGCACTAAAATGTAAGGCCCTAAAAAAAAAGACTACATCTCTTGAGAATGAATTAGAAAAGTTAAAATATGATTTCAACTTTGTTGTTGAGCAGAGAAATTTTCTTCAAACTAAACTAGAACATTCGAGAATAGATTTTAAAATCTTAAAATTGGAACTTGAAAACAGAAATGAAGCATTATAAAAGATAATTGATGAAAACATTGCTTTTAAGGGCTCAACATAAGAAATGTCAAGAAGAAATACAACCTTTAAGAGAAATTCTCATAGTTTCTCATCTAGGTGTTATGTATGTGGCAAAATAGGTTATCTTTCTTATGAATGTCAAAGAAGAAAAAACAATCCAAGAATAAAAATGATTTAGGTACCGAAAGGCTTTCATGTATCAACGAACCTTCAAAGACTCATCAAGGTATGGGTATCTATTAGGAAATACTAAAAATTTGTTTTGCAAGTTGAGCTAAATCGAGAGGACAAATGTTTAAAAGCTCAACCAAAGCAAAAGCAATCATGGTACATGGATAGTGGCTGTTAAAGGCATATGATAGGAAATGAAATGCTATTTGCTCAACTAGATAAGAAAAAAGGTGGTACAATATCATTTGGAGATGATTTAAAAGGTAGAATTCATAGTATAAGAACTATTGGTAAAAATTCTCATGCTCAAATATATCATGTTCTATTTGTTAAAGGCTTCAAGCATAATCTATTAAGTATTAGTCAGCTATGTGATAAAGGTTTCAAAGTATGTTTTGCTTCACAAAAATGCGAAGTTATAAATATTAGCACCAACAAAATTAAATTTATAGGAAAAAGAATCATAAATATGTATGTTATATTTCTTGAAGATCTTGAGTTAAACTGTGATATATGTCTAATGGTAAATGATGAAAATGATAGTTGGTTATGGCATCGGTTGCTTGGACATGCAAGCATGCATACCATTTCAAAACTAATGAGAAAAAATCTAGTTATTGGACTACCTAAAATTAAATTAAAAAATGATCAGATTTGTGATGCTTGTCAATTAAGGAAACAAGTTAGAATATCATTCAAAGCCAAAAAGATCATTTCAAACTCTAGACTTTTAGAACTATTGCATATAAATCTATTTGGTCTAATTAACATAACCAACTTAGAAGGTAAATCATATGGTTTTGTGATAGTTGATGAGTATGCCATATATACTTTGGTTTGCTTCCTTGCTTACAAAAATAATGCATTACCTACATTTGCAATTCACTGTAAGAAATTTTAAAATGAAAAAAGACTCCACATTGTCAACATTAAAAGTGATCATCGTGGTAAGTTTGAAGGAGAAGAATCAAAAAATGGAGTCATTAAGAGAAAAACTTGAACTTTTAAAGAGATGGCTCAAACCATGCTTTGTGAAAAAAATTTACCAAAGTTTTTTTAAGCAGAAGCTGTTAATATAGTAGCCTACATTCTAAACAGAGTTTTAATAAGGGCCATGATGTTTAAAACTCTTTATAAATTATACAAAGGTAGAAAGCTAAACATTTCTCATTTTAGAAGTTTCAGTAGCAAATGCATTGTTTTGAATAATGGAAAACATACTCTTAGAAAATTTGGTGCTAAGAGTGATGAGGAAATATTTCTAGGATATGTATTAAATTCATAAGCATATAGAGTTTTTAACAAAAGAACTTTAATGATTGAAGAGTCTATTCATGTAGTTTTCAATGAAACTAATGTTGTGAAAAAGAAAGCTTTTGTTGGTGATGATGATGTAGAGGAACTTGAGAAATAGATGGAGGAAACAAACGTAAAGAACAACAAAAACAGTAAAGAAAACTCCCATGAAAAAGAAACAAAAGTTCCATCTTTAAAAGATCTACAAAGAGTTGAAAACCAATATAATGATCTTCCAGAAAGCTGAAAATATGTTAAAGACCACCCTCTAGAGTAGATTGTTGGTGATCTTTTAGAAGGAGTTAGAATAAGAAGAGGAGTTAAAGAAACATGTGAATACTTAGCCTTCAGTTCACAAGTTGAGCCTAAAAATTTTGAAGAAGCAAAAAAGGAAGCAAGGTGGATGTTGGCCATGTAGAAGTGCTTGGACAATTTGAAAGAAACAAAGCCTAGGCATTAGTTCCAAGGCCATTCAATCACCTAATTGTTAGTATAAAGTGGGTGTTTTGAAACAAGGTAGATAAACAAGATAATGTTAGAAAAAACAAAGCTAGGTTAGTTGCTCAAGGATAAAATCAAGAAGAAGGTATTGACTATGATGAAATCGTTGCTCCTATTGCCAAGTTAGAAGCCATAAGATTATTACTTGCATTTGCACGTTTCATGAATTTCAAACTATTTCAAATGGATGTGAAAAGTGCATTTTTAAATGGCCTTATTCGAGAAGAAGTTTATGTTAAACAACGCCTTGGTTTTGAAGATTATGAAAAGGCAGACTATGTTTATAAATTGCATAAGGCCTTATATGGACTAAAACAAGCTCCAAGAGCTTGGTATGAAAGACTTTCAAAATTTTTGGTTGAAAAATGTTACATTAGAGGAAGTGTCGATACAACCCTATTTATTAAGAAATGCTTGAATGATTTAATTGTAGTTCAAATCTATGTGGATGATATTGTGTTTGGTGCTACTGATGAAGTTTTGTGTAAGAACTTTGCTGAAGAAATACAAGGTGAGTTTGAAATGAGCATGATGGGTGAACTGAAATTCTTTCTTGGTCTTCAAATTAAAAAATGTGAGGATGGTATCTTTATCAATCATGAGAGATACATAAAAGAAATGTCGAAAAAATTTGATGTAATGAAGCTGAAGTCAATTGGCACACCATTGAGTTCCTTCATCAAGCTTGATAAAGATGAAAAATGAAACAATGTTGATCAAAAGCTCTATAGAGGTATAATAAGCTCTTTACTCTACTTAACTGCCAATAGACCTGAATACAGTTTAGTGTATGCTTGTGTGCACGATTCCACTCACATCCCAAAGAATCACATTTGACTGTTGTGAAAAAAAAACTTTAGGTACCTTTTGGACACACAAAGTTTAGGATTATGATATCAAAGAGGATCATCTTTTAATCTTATTGGATACTTTGATGCTGGTTTTACTAGAAGTAAAACAAATAGGAAAAGAACTAGTGGCACTTGTCAATTTCTTGGAAATATGCTTGTATCTTGGTCTTGTAAAAAGGAAAACTTTGTTGCATTACAACAGATGAAGTAGAATACATATCCCTAGGAAGTTCTTGTGCACAAATTATATGGATTAAACAATAGTTAAAGGATTTGGAATAACTATACATAATATACCTATTTTTTGTGATAACATAAGTGCTATAAACATTTCAAAGAATCTAGTTCAGCATTCTATAAGCAAACACAATGAAATTCAACATCATTTTATTAGAGATCATGTGCTTAAAGGAGATATTAAGATTGAATTTGTTGATACTATGCATTAATTGTCTAATATCCTCACAAAACCCTTAAGTGAGGAACGATTTTGCAAAATTAGAAGAAATCTAGGGATGCTTAAAGTAAATGAGCTTTAGGTAAATATTTTAAGTTCACCTTATACAACTTAAGTAATCTATCAAAAATATTTCTTGAACTAAAGACATATATTGATTAAGTTACCAGTTGCATAATTGAACAAATTAAACAAGTCAATGGAGACTTAGTTAGTTAAGAGAGTGATTTAACTAATTAAAAGCTTTTTAGGTTGATCTATATATTCAAAGTGCTTGACTTAGTTGGTTCAATGTAAGACTTAATCAGTTAAGAAACTAAAACAATAAGAAAAGAAGGAAGGGAGAAGGGGGGAAAAGAAAACTATCTAAGTGCTGAAAGTTGAAAAAGTAAAAATAAAGGCCAAAATTTTGAATTTTGAAAAGGAGATGTTAGACTATATTTAAAGAGAGAGATTAATAACTTCTTTTAACTTTTCATATAAGTTTTATATTCTTTTTCCTTGAATTGGCCTTTCAAAACCAATACTTCTCATCTCTTCTCATCTCAAACTCTTCAAACATCTCTTCAAATCTTAAATTAGAAACCACAAAGAACAATAGCCAAATCTTCAATACCAAGTGATGTTAGGGCAAAAAAAATGGGAAATGTCCTATGGAGGACAGTCCATCACCCAAGGCTCAAAAGAAAGGGAAAAAGAACGGCTCAGTACTAGTGATTAAAAAAGTAGGAAAGAATAGAAAGAGAAAGCATTGGGATCAAAGAAAGAGGTTGAAAAGGGAAATCCTAACAAAAAAGATAACCCTGTATCCTCAAAATTTAGAAATAAAATTCATGAGGAAAGATTTAAGAAACTAGAAATTGACCCATATCGTGTGGAAAATTCATTGATTGGGATAATTGTGATGAAGTTCCTGAAATCAAAAGAGGTTTGTCGAAATATTTTGAGAAACTCAAATTGAAGAAATTAAGTGTTTTTGAGAATATATCTTATAGTGCTAGTCTTGTAAAAGAATTTTACACTAGTTTTGCACTAGATAAAATAGAGCTTGATGATTTGAAGGATTTTGTTGAGGATGGTATTAATGTGTTTTTGAATGGAAAGGATTTATGCTTATTACTACTAATTTAGGGATCTCGCTGAAAATTGAATGTAATGTAGAAGAATATGAGATTCTAAAGGAATATGATCCCTTATCTCTATGGGAAATCATTACTAGGAAAAAGAAAAGGTACTCTTCCAAGAGTTACGCAAGCTTCATCAACAGTCCTTAAACTAAGGTCTCACTCTATTTTATTGCATTAACAATTCAGGGAAGAAGCAATAGTTTTAGCTATGTAAGTCTTCAAGACATGTGGCTAATGGAACATGCACTTAATACAACTCCTCTCAACTTTGGAAGATTTATGATTGAGAGAATGAAGGGAACTTGTTGTGTAGAGAAAATCAATTTAGCTTATGGGAACCTCATTACGTTCTTGGTAAGAAAAAAGGGAATTTGGACTTCTAAAGACACCCTAAGAAATGAGAATCCTCCCTCTGCTCAGACCAAGACAATCTCCTTTCAAATTTCTAATGAAATGATTTTAAATTTATTGATGAGAATAGATGGCAAGCTAAATGATCAGTCTGATAGGATTTTGAAAATTGAAGATCAATTACAAAGCCTGGCCATTATTGTGAAAAAAAAAGGAGGAACACCATATGGTCCTACATATAAAGGCACTTCATCAGCCTAAAGTCTTATACCAGAAGGACAAACTACTAAGAATCTTGCACCTCAGATTGAAGGTGTGAAACTGAACTTGCCACAGCAAAGAAATAGCCTACTCCTAAACTCGATGAGGAAAAAGAATGCAATGATGATTAAAAGTAATTAGTTCTCTTGATGACATCATTGACAATTTTAATCTTCAACAACATCATGACGCATAGAAAACAAAGTAATCTTCGATGAATTTTGTGGAAATATTAATTATGGATGTGTTTCATCCAATCGTAAGGGAAAAACAAGCTGACAAAGAAGTAGCAAAAAGAAAAACATAGACACCCTCACTTACAAAGACTTCACTAGACTTAGTTCACATTACAAGCAAAAGTAAACCTATTAACAAAGGGAAAGGGAAGGTAACTACATCTACACAAGCTAAAATCAAACCTACTAAAAAATGAAAGAAGGCAGTGGCAATGAAAGCCAAGTTCTTTAAAAAAGAATGTCTTCTAGGTTGGCTGACAAAGCTAAATCCTCAATTGAATCTTCTAACCAAAACTTTCTTCAAGTCTCGAACACTTCTACCCCTGATTCTTGACCCCGAAAATCATCATCCTTGTCATTTCCCAAACCCATCAAAGTTTACTTTGGCATTGATAAATCCATCCTCTCTGACGCTTCTTGAATCACCCCTTTCATAAGAACACCCCTATTTTGTTGATGACAAAAAAGGGGAGAAAGTAGAAGTAACAATACAGTAATTTAGGAATCTGATTCTGATGATGCTTAGTACTTGGATGTTGATAACCTTTTGTTATGCTATTTTGTAATTTTAGTTGGCTTGTTAATGACATTTGGGTTTAGAATGGATATGGTCTGTTGATGATGATATATTGATAACATTTGGCTACAATGTTGATGATATCTTGTCACTTATTACTAACACCTATGCAAGTTTGTATGTTAACTCATGAATATGTTTTGTTAAATCTCTCATAAGTACTAAATTAATGCTTGTTATTTGCTTTGAGAAATACATAGAAATTAGCTGGCCTACTGAGTTGGAAAACAAAATAACTTGAAAATATCATGCATACATTAAGGGGGAGCACACATTAAGGGGGAGCAATTCCTTATCATGCATAAAAGGAACGAATAGACAATGTGCTATTAATCAAGGGATGTTTTGTCATCACCAAAAAGGGGGAAATTGTTGGTTCCTTAAGTTTTTATGATAACAAAACATTCCAATTCATTAATGTCTAACTATACTACTTGGGTATGCAGGATAAAAATGTATGTCAATGATAAATTAATTATTTGAAAGGAAACATCAAAACTCATTAGAATAAGGAGTTACAAATAAGCTACAAACAAAAGCCTTTTAGTCAGATAAGCAAGAGAGTTATTCAGCTAAAATTCAAAAGTGAAGTTGGCTACTTGAAAGACAATAAGCTCTTAATTGGTTAATGTCTTACTTAGCTGATTAACAGAGTAAAGCAGATTGTAAGATAAAGAAGACTTAATCGACTAAAAAGTATGGTTAGTCAACTAAACACTCAGTGTCAGAGAATTTAAGTTTTTATGTTTGAAGGCAAACTAATAGCTGGAACAAATTACTGTTTCCAACGGTTTAAAGTTGTCAAACTCCATCAGAGTTGATTTTTCAAGTATAAAAGACATCTCCAATGGCAAAGAAGATTATAAGATGCTTCTAAGAATAAAAAGAACCCAAAACAATAGTAAAAATCCTCTTAATTATTTTTGTGTTTCATTCTAATCTTTATAATAGAGTTTAGCACGCCATCTTATATCATTCAGATCAGGTTAGTGATCATAGGTACATCTTTACATTTATATTCCTTGATTACTTAAAGTGTGTGAGGCACTCGAGGGGGATTAATCAAGTTTATGTTAGCTTGGTTGTTGTTGAAGGTTTTAACTGAACATTAGAAAAGTTAGATTTTATGTTTTTGTTGATCCCGTGAAAAACTATTGTTAAAAGGTTATGGCTGAGCTTGTGAAAAGCTATTGTAAAAGCTTGGTGGATGCTTGGAAAATCCACTAATTCTAGTGAAGTGATCTGAAAATCTTTGATTAAAAATCAAGGTAGTGGATGTAGGTCATGGAGATCGAACCACTATAAATCTTTATACATTGTCTACCTTTTTTTATTTCTTCATTTAATTCTCTTTTAAATCACTCTTCAATCTAGTCCTCAACTTTGTAGCATTTACCTTTAATAAGACCTCAATTAGAGGTTAAGGCTAATGGCATTTAAAAAAGTGCTATTCACCACCCCTATCACACTCTTTGGAACCAACATCTTGGTCTTGGTATAAGATGTTGCCTAAAATGAGAGCTACCTCAAAGGCCACGAGGAGAGCAGGATGCCTTAGGTCAGCCTATGCAACCACCATAAATGTCAATGTCGAAGTAAAGTAGCCAGACACAATCATAATGTGGAACTCAGTTACATATACACTAATGATGAGAATGTGGGAGCTAGGAATGACTACCCTACAAGAAGAATAGGTGTCACCCAAAAAGATCTGGCAACAAGGCTGCAAAGTTTGGCTCATGAGTTTGTTGATTTCCACAATAGAAGCGGGGCACAATTTGAGGAATGAGTTGATTCTAGTTCCTAAAATCTAGATTATGTGCATCACTCTGAACCTCATAGAAGGGCTATTGAGGTTACTTTAGTGGATTTCATGAAGCTAAAAGCCTTTTTCATTTACTGGTTCAGTAGTAAAAGAAGATCTACAAATATTTTTAGAGCATAGAGAATGTATCTATTTAGCTTGGGATTCTTCATAGATTGTTCAGTTGAATTGATGGGATTCAATCTAAAAGATATGGGTAGGATATGGTTTGTGTCGCTTAAGAGGAGTAAACCATCTAGTTTAGCCTTGATGACATAAGAATAATTTGTTCAAGCTTTTTGGGATTGCTTCTTGCTTGAGAGCATGAGAGACACAAAGGCCCAGGAGTTTGAGACATTAAAATAGACCCTAGAATTGATGGCGATGGAGTATGATGTTCATTTCACCCAATTATGGAGATATGCTCCTGACTTAGTCCTAACTAAGCGAAAAAGGATCAAGAGATTCATTAGGGGATCAATTGAGTCGTTATTTAAAGTTCTTGTGTCTTAGAAGTTTGCATTTCATGCGGTAATGGTGGATACAACTAGAATGATTGAAACTAGGAAAATGGAATCTAGATTCAAAAGAGGAGAGGGTCAAAGAGCTCAAACACAAGGCCAATAGAGCCATACAGATTTGTGCATAACTTGGAGTGTGACATTTATTCACCATTAGAGTCATGAGGGAACCATTCTTATGCGTAAGCCACTAAGGAACAGTGATTCGTCTAGCCCACCTTTTAAATGAGTGAAGTCTAATGAAACATCTTAGGCCCCAAACTGAGGGGAGTTTTATGTAATTACAATGGAAAGGCACATTGTGGAATGTGCCATAGAGTAGTTAGGTTGTCTTTTGGATGTGGTCAACCTAAACATTTAATGAAAGATTGCCCAATGCAAAAGTAGTTAATGGAGGTTGATCAGGGATATGGGAGACAAGTGTCAAATACTCTTCCTATAACGGCAATGATTGAGAGAAATGTTAGAGTTGATAAAGGCAAGGGTCTAGCCTCATCATCTTGAGGTAGGTAGGCATAACTGGGCAATGATGGAGGAGGTCAAGCACAGATGTTTGCTCTAACAATGCAAGATGCTCAGACTTCCAATGCAGTGGTCACAAGTACAGTTTCTATTTGTCGTACTAAAGCTTTAGTTTTGTTTGATCCCGGATCGATACATTTTTTTGTGTCACCACATTTTATGCCAAAGATGCATAAGTTTTGTAGTGATAATTCTATTTTATAGAATTACTTTAGTTCAATTTTGTTATTAAATATTAAATTAGTTTAGTCCAATTTTGTTATTAAATATTAGCTAAGTCCTTAATTTTCAATTATCATTTAGTTATTTTTAGTTGTTTTTATAATTAGTTTATTTTTAAGTAAGTTATTTTAATTTTTTGTTATTTTTTTAATTTGGTTATTATTTATTAGTTTTATATTTTTGTAGGAACTAAGGAAATTAGGCTTAATTTTGGAAAGTACGGTGTTGAAAAACCTCGAAATCTGCTTACATATACTTTAGTGTTTTAGCCATAACTCACTTTACAGAACTCCAAATGATTCGATTCTTGAACCATTGGACAGCTAAGAGATAGAGCTACAACTTTTATGAAAGATTACTTTACCCAATTCTACTTAACATATAGAGAAAAGCACATTGAAAAATAGATGGATGTATTGTGGTGGCAATTGCAATTTTTTAAAGACTGACAATTGATGTTTTGGCCTCTCATTACACTCTAAAGCCCAATTAAATCATATGTCAACTTAGGGAACTATAGGTTAATTTTGTTAGTATAAATAGGATATTTTTAAGAGACATTAGGTTAAACAACTTTTAGAGATTCAAGAAGCTAGAAGTGGAGGCTGAAACTTAGAGAGCATGATTGTAATTATTTGTTTTATTTATTCCTTAGCTTTTATTTTTCTTGTTACTCTCAATGGTTGAATTATATACAATGTTATTTGTCTTTGCAATCATGAGTAGCTAATTTTCTTTTTCTAGGATTGTAATTGAGCTCACATGTAATCTAAATTTTTAATCACTTTCTTGCTTATTTTTAATGGAATTGAATTGTTTATTCTAATTTGTTCTTAATGCTTTTAATTGCCTGATCATCAATTAAATTGATTTAGGAACATAAACAAGCTTGGGAAATGGAGTTTAGTATAGACTAAAATTGGGATAGCATATGATCATATTAATTGATTTGTGTATAGGATAGGGATATACCTATAGTTAATATGTAGCCAAATTAGAGTATGAACTTAATGAGTTTATTTTAATTTCAATTCATATAAGGATATAGTGTTTTGGTTAAAATAGATATTTTTATAAGATGAGTTGGGAGACCTCTATAAATAATTGAGGACTCTAGGTTAGCAATTCAACCCATTGAAATAAGTTAAGGAAGAGAGGTAAGATTTAGATGAAGTGTGAGGGATATTGTAATCTTAAGCTTGTTTGATTGCTTTTTACCCAATTATCTTGTTTCTTTAATTTTTAATTAAATTAGTTTTAGTTAATTAATTTAGTTATTCGAATTTGATTGTTTGGATAAGATTAAATTATTCTAATTCTAGTATTTAGTAAAACTTTAAATCAATTCTTTGTGGGATCAATACTCTGGTTGCTTATATACTATCTATTCGATGCGTATACTTATGTAGTAGAATTTTAACTGACATGTAGCAATATGGATGAACCATTGATTGTGACAACTCCCTTAGAGGAGATATTTGTGGCAGAATATGTGTATAAGTCTTGTGTTGTCCGTATTAAGGACAAGGACAAGTTAGTAGACTTTGTGTTGCTACTAACTTTGGACTTTAATGTGATATTGGGAATAGACTAGTTAACATCCTACTTTGCTAAGGTAGATTGCTAGCATAAACTCATGAAGTTTAAGTTTCCAAGGGCATCCTCATTTGTGGTCCATAGGCATGATAGCCTAGTATCAACAGAGGTTATGTCAAATATAAACACTAGACAAATGCCAGGGCATGAAGGCCTAGGATATTTGGCAATGGCAAGAGATGCTTCGATGGATGGTGGGAGTATTGATTATGTACTAGTAATAGGTGAGCATTTGAATATATTTCCAAATGAATTGCCTAAATTGCTTCTCAAAAGGGAGACTGAATTTTATATTGATTTGATTTTGGATACAAAGCCAATTTTTATATCTCATTATCAAATGGGACTAGTTAAATTAAGAGAGCTTAAAGAGCAATTGGAGGATTTGTTAAACAAGGGCTTTACACTCCTAAGTGTTTCACCTTAGGGAGCTCCGGAGCTATTTGTTAAGAAAAAGGATGGTAGCCTTCAATTCGGCATAAATTACCAACAATTGAATAAAGTTACTGTAAAGAATAAGTATCCACTCCCAATGATTGATGATTGGTTTGATTAGTTGTAAAGTGTCGTGTGCTTTGCTAAGATTGATCTATGCTCCAGATATCACTAATTGAGAATTCAGAAAAGTGATATACCCAAGACAATGTTTCGTATATGTTATGGCCATTATGAGGTTTTAGTGATATTGTTTACACTTATTAATGCCATTGCAGCGTTTATGGATTTGATGAATAGAGTGTTCCAAACATATTTAGATAATTTGTGGTCATCTTCATTGATGACATATTTATGTATTCAAAGAGCCTAGAGGAACAAGAATAGCATTTGAGAATTGTTTTTTAGAACTCGAGGGAGCATAGATTATATGCTAAATCTTTGAAATGTGAATTTTGGTTGAATAAAGTATGTTTCTTGGGACACATCATGTATGAACAAGGGGTACAAGTGGATCCTGACAAGGTAGAAGCCGTGGAAAACTTGTCGAGGCCAACATATATAATAGAAGTTAGAAGCTTTTTAGGTTTGGTAGGATATTATAGACATTTATGCAAGACTCTTCTTAGATTGCATCCCTTTTGATGAGACTGACTCAAAAAGGGGTTAAGTTTTAATGATCTTATGCATGTGAGGCTAGTTTTTAGAGGCTTAAACCCTATTTCACTTTTGCATCTGTGCTAAGCTTGTTGTGTCGATTTGGAGGCTATATTGTGTATTACGATGCATCACAATTGGATTGGGTTACTTGTTGATACAACATGAACAGTTAGTAGCAAGAGCATATCAAATATATGCACATGTAAAGGAAGCAAATAAGACATTTCATTAGGTATTGTAACATTTACAAAAGAAAATTTGTAATACTATCATATAACAAATGAAAAGAGAAGCTTTCAAGAAAAATAAATAGAGCAAAATATATGCAAATTTTATGTAGTGTAGATGTGTTTATGCTTCAGGTGAATAAAAGTTAGACTCAAAGCTCTCATCAAGGTAATGGATGATTATGGAAAAGGTTTTGTTCATCCTATCATTGAGCTTTTCTCGATTGTGTGCTAAGTCTCTTTGATTGTGTACCAATTGTTTGAATGCTGCTTCAATTTTGTTGATGTTTTCTTACATATTTTTGATTAAGTAGCATCAATGATGAACAATGTTTTCGAGCAAAGGAACAAGCTTAGCAATTGTATCCATAATTTTTTGCTCAATCTACTCAATATTTTGTTCAACCATCTTTCCTCGATTTTCAATTCTAGCACTCAAGAACTGATAGGAACCTTGACTTTTATACATTGTACCAAGTTGGCTAGATGATCTTGGACTAGGTTAAGGCATACCAGTTTGTAGAGAAGAAATAGATACAATCTGTGCAGAAAGAGCATCATGTATTTGTTGTTAAGCTTGTGTTTTGTCATGCGCTTCATCATTTTTCACCCCAGTTATTTAACTCAGTACTACATTTCTATCACATTCTTCCAAGAGTGTTTTTATCCAAGCACTTGATTTTGTTTTGTATTATGAGTTTATCAGTGTTAGTGTCAACTTTCAACTTATCTAGCAACTCTGAAATTGCCATGCCATAGGCTAGATTGTTTTTGCTCCCATAATCAAAGTTATCATATCTTTGAAGATAAACTAAGCAAGATCAATTGGTGTCTTTCTTTTTATGTGGTGCATGAACCACATTTCTTCTAGTGTCACAACTACATGCTTTGAACTAAAAGGTCAAATGTTGTGAGCAACTATAATGTTAGTAGTATAAGCTCAAAGCAATATATATCAAGAGGTGGGTGAATTGGTATCTAAGAAAAATCCATTTAAAAAGAGTGTAAAAATAAAGTCTTTTGTCAACAAAAAATTTCTTTTGTGTCAAAACAAAAAAAAAAGACTTTTCTAAGGCAAAGACAAGCAATAAATCACAATATGAGCAGTTAAAATCAAGACACAGGTTTATAGTGGTTCAGCTTTCTTGAATAACTACATCCACTCCTTTGGAAACCAAGGAATTTCAAATGCATTCAAAGAAATATGCTTTTTATGGGATCAAGCATTAAACTCTCATAACACTTTTTCATGGGAGTAAGCAAAACCTTTAACAACACTTTTTCTCAAGAGCAAAAGGAACCTTTACAACATTTTTTCACAGGAGCAAGTGAAACTCTTCATAATGGTTTTTAACAGGCTTAACTACAAACCCATAAATAGCTTTTCAAGGTTAAGTTAGAACTTTTACAAGATGAGTACAAAGTATAGTAAGAATGCCTTTATAAAGGCTATGTGCTAAAGGTTTAAGCTTTGTATACAAAGAGAAGAAATAATCTTAGGATTTTCAGCTCAAGGATTTTCAAGCGAGTGAATGAGATTTTTTTGCTTTTTGAGTGCTTGATAGAAGACTAAGATGAAAGATAGAGAGAAAATATAGGCTTGAGAGTCTCTTTAGGGTTTTCAAATGAAGTGCTAGTCTTCCCTTACTTCAAAATAACTCAAATGTTGCCTTTTATAGTAGCAATGAAGTTTGTAGTAGTTGCACACAAGTTTGAATTAAATTTGAACATTTTTAAAGCTTGAGGGTCTACTACAACGCTCCTAGGATTGACCATGCTCTTCAAATTCTCAAATTAGGGTTCCATAGTCAAGTACAACATTCCTCTACATAATCCAATTCTCGAGAGCCTGTATTTTTCAAATATAGCTTGAGGAAGTCAACTATAGAGAGGCCGGGGTCGACTATGTCTTTGAAATGTCCCATTGTTCATGCATCAAACTCATTCAAGTTTACTACACTTTATGCTAGGGTTGACTACGGCTGTCCTAAAGTTGAATTGTGCTTTGCAATATGGCCAAAAGTTCGACTAAGCCTTTTATAAGGTTGACTATACCTTCTATGTTTCACAATTCTTCATTCATTTTTCAACCATTCTGCCATTGGATAGACTTGAGCTTTTCTAGGATCAACTCTTGACTTATGTCTTCAAGACTCCTTGATTTTTTGGTGCCTCTTTTTAGCTCTTTCCTCCTTACCTTGTTCTTATAATCAAATATTAATTTAAGGCATGTTTGCTCTCATTTTCTTAGGCGAAGATTAATTTTTTAAAAGCTTTTATGATGTTTTCTTATCATGCATAGATTTTCAAATGAATGTGTGACTTTAGAGGATGAACAACATGATTTACACAATTTCAAATGCTTTGCATTAAAACCAAGATAGCATGTGACTTTTGTCAAATTAAAATGTTAGTAGTTTAAGCTCAAAACAATATATACTAAGGGAGGTGAATTGGTATTTAAGAAAAATCCTTTCAAACCAAGTGTAAAAATTAAATTTTTTTGCAATTAAAATTCCTTTTGTACCAAAAGTAAGTAAAAGATTTTCCTAAGGTCAATGCAAGTAATAAATCACAATGTGGAAAATTAAAATCAAGACACAAAGATTTTATAGTGCTTTGGCTTTTCTTAGTGCCTACATCTACTACCTTAGAGACCAAGGAATTTCAAATCCACTTAAGGAAAAGTGTTTTTATGTGATCCAACATTAAGCCCTCACAATGCTTTTTCATAGGAGTAAGCGGAACCCTCAATTACGCTTTTTCATTTTAGCAAGCAAAGCCTTTACAATGCTTTTTCACTAGAGCAAATAGAACCTTTACAATGCTTTTCCATGGGAGCAAGCGGAAAACTTCAATAATGGGTTTTAATAGGGTCAACCACAACCCCTTAAGTAGCTTTCGAAGGTTAAGCTAGAACCTTTACAATATGAGTGCAAAGGATAGCAAGAATGCCTGTACAAAGGCTGGGTTCTAAGATGTTTAAGCTTGGATAGAAAGAGAATAAATATTTTCTCAAGGATTTCCAATTGAATGATTTTTCAAAGCTTGGTGGAAGACTACAATAAGGGCTAGAGAAGGAAAATAAGCTTTAGGATTTCTCTTTAGGGTTTTCCAAGTGAGGGCTAGTATTCTCTTATTTGCAAAATGACTCAAGGGCTGCCTTTTATAGTTAAAACGAAGTTTGTAGCCGTTAGACACAAGTTTGAATTAAATTTGGCTTTTGCTAAAGTTTGAGGGTGGACTACAATGCTCTTAAAACAGACTATGTTCTTCAAATTTCTCAAATTAGGGTTCTACAGTTGGGTACAACCTTCCACTACTTGATCCAATTCTCGAGAGCATGTATTTTTCAAGTCAGGTTGAGGTAGTCAACTGTGGTGAAGTCAAGGTTGACTATGTCTTTCATTTTCCCTCTTTTTCATGCATTAGCTTGTCAAGGTCTTCTATAGAAAAGCCATGGTTGACTATGTATATGTAATTCATTAATTTTTTGAGCTTTTTGCTTTAGGGTCAACTATAGACACACTAAGGTCGACTATGGCTTTGTATTCTTCAAGTTTACCACCTTTTTTTTTGCCTTTAGATCGACTTGAGCTTCTCTAAGGTCGAATCTTGACTTGGATCTTGCAGATTCCTTGACTTTTTTGTGCCTCTTTTTAGCTATTTCTTTCTTGCCTTGTTCATATAATAGAATAATGATTTAAGGCATGTATGCTCTTTGCTTACTTAGTTGAATATTCATTGTTTGAAAGTTGTTGTGATATTTTCTAATGATGTATGGCCTTTCTAACAATTTTATGACTTTAGGGAATGAAAAATAGGATTGAGACAATTTCAAATGCTTGACATTAAACTCAAGATATCATGCAATTTTTGTCAAATCAAAACATGATGTAACTTAAGGCTAGAAATCTCCCCTTTTCTGATATGACAAAAACATGAGTATATTGCATTTAAGATATCTTGAAATCTCCCTTTAACTTTATTAGTCTCTAAGACCTTGTTTTGAAAATATTTAATTGTAAGTGTGAAGGGTATAACAAATGAATAAGAACTTAAAAGAAATTCTCACCCTCAATTTATGCATAAAGTTCAAAAATGTTTTCAAAAGAAAAATTTAGCTTTAATTCATACAAAAGCATCTTAATGTGTTCATAAACATTTTCCCCCTATTTGCTATATCAAAAAAAAAAAAGAAGTGTGAATGTAAAGAACTGAAACTCAAGAAGCAATGGTTAATGAAAATTATCAAGTATAGATAAACATTAAGGCCAATAATAATCTTTAACCATCAAATCAAAACAATGAGTTATATTTCCATGCAAAGATATTCAATTAAGAGGTCAAGAAATATATCCATTCATCATAGTTAGAAAGCAATAGATCAAGATATATTTCCAGTTAATATGTATTCAAACAAAGCATAGGGAAATATATGTTTATTTAGCTTAACTTAAGAACATTATGTATTAATATCAAGAATGCCACTCACACACATAGAGGCAAAATCATGTGACCATTACATCGTTTAAGTTCATGAAAGTTTAAAAATATAAACATATATAGTCAAGCATCCAAGTTACATAAGCATAAATATAAATATAAACATGAAGATGAAATGCATGCATGAGTGAGTGAACTATAAGAGATCTAAGCTAAAGTCTTCCTTTGGAGAGGAGTTGTGCAATGTAGGCATTTAGAGATTTTTGATGTTGGAGCATGCACTGGATATTTTGGTTGATATCATCAAATTCTGCTGCCATGGCATGGTGAATAACGTCAACCTTCTTTTCAATGGTGTCTTGGAGAATATTAAGTCAACTTCCATTTTCCTTCAATGTTTCCTTTTATAGCATCAAGTCTCACGTCTGTACTCATGTTACCAGCAAAGCTAGATGACATAATGTTCAATAATGGTTTGGTTGAAGCTGTTGGAAGCATGTTCCTATTATCATTATCATTACCAACCTTTTCTAAATGTGCTCTTTTATGAACCTAAATACCTGTCTCTACATTCTCACTATAGCCATCCTTGAAATAGTAACTTTATCGAGATTCCTAATTTTGGGGTTGTGAGAGTGCATCATCAAAGATATGTCAATATGAAAATGCTTTAGTAGGCTAGTGATGACTTAACCATACATAAGGCTCGATCTAGTACCAACTACAATTTTCCTTATGGTGGCAAAAATTAAGTTGGTAATATCAATTGGAGTTATGCATTAATGTGATGTAGAAACCATAAGTCTTTTAGCCAATCACAGATGAATGCTTACTAGGTACAAGCCTCAAGGTCCAATTAATAATTAAGTGCAGAATCCTATCCATCATGGACAACCTAGAGACTAAATTAGGAGCACCAATGTTGTTCACATAAAACTCTCATTCTAAATTTTGCATAACTAGATTATCACTAATGTGGGTTATTGCATTAAGTGCACTATCAAGCTCAAATACACTTCTAATAAGCTTAGGGGTTATCTTGAATAATGTACCTATGATGTATGTGATGAAAGCACTTTAATAGGTATGAAGTGCATCATTCTCACCCTTATAATTTACACTTGCTTTACTATGGGAAACTTTGATCAGCTTTTCATAACAAGGATATTTAAACACAGATAGTTATGTTGGGATTCGGCCTCATGCTCAAATATGAAATAATCAAAAAATTAAAATTATAACACACGGAATAATAAACTAGTATTTAATCAAAGAAACAACCGAATCCTACAAGATCAATGTTTATGCTTTTCATATAACTTTCAAATTAATTATGAATATTTATAAGTTTAGGAATTACATACCTTGCGCTAAATATCGTAATCAAGAGCCAATTAAATCAAAATCTTTGCATCTTCACCTTTAGGATTTGTCAAATCTTCAACCATCCAAGCATTTGGCCTCTAATAGTAATCCACACAGTGACCGAATAAGACCTTTTCAAAGGTAAGATTTTTACTTATGCTAGCAAGTTTTGTCTTTAAAATAAAAAGATCAAAAGTTCTTGCTTAATCTTGTTTTTATCAGGCAAAGAAAACTATTTTTCTTTTCTTATTTTATGAAACAACTGAAAAGTGGTTGGAGGCTTAGAGTTTTAGTTTGATAATATAATATATTTGTATAGCCAAACTAAGTTGTAACCTTAAATATAGTAGTTGCATTTAAATTTAATTAAGTCTTTGTGAACTTAATTAATTTTTTACTTTATTTTATTCTATTCTAATTAAGTTAAATTTAATTAATTATCCTTATTTAATCCCAATATGTCACTTAATGTGTGTGACCCTTTAGGCTTCTAACATGTTGGAAATAAATATATATCTTAATCAAATATCAATTTGATAATTGATTTATATTTATATATCACGAGCAACATCTAGCAATACATCATGACCACTAAAATGTTAGAGAGTTAATTAAAGAATTTGATAAAGCCCTTAAGTGATAAACCTTTCAGTATAATATGGTCTTTTCATCAAATATCCCAGATATGTCATACAGCATGGCTCAGTGTCTGGTTATAACATTCCATATTAGTTCTCATAATGCATGACTAACTTTATGAGTTTAGGAAACTAACTTTCCTCAAATTCATCATGCTTTGGCCAAGTACTTTATACAAGTTAATCAAGAATTGAGAACAAGTGAGATACATCCCTTCATATCAGTTGAGGCAATGAATCCTCTCTTGACCACTTATTCACCTTCGCATGCTTCATGGCATATCTAAAACACCATGTTTAGGCAGTTGGTCGCCTTTAAACCCCATAAAGGTGAAATTAAAGTATATCATTCCCCATACAAGATGACTTGCTATCTCAAGTCCAAGGACTAATTGCACGATTATCACATGAGAAAATATTCCATAGACATTTGAGTGAAATACTAAATGGAGTTCTTATAATGAGTCATGTTCAGTGAACTTTTTCTTTAACAAGCACCTACATATTATCCTTGAGTATCCTATATACTTGAAAATACAAGTAATGATTTCTTACTTCCCAAGTAAGGAAGCTCAACATGTACTAGTCTTCAAGCATTGTCAATGCCCTATCTTGACAATACAATGACTAGGAACAATTTTAGGATCATGGCTTTAATTCATAGTGATCTAATAATTGTAACAACTTTACAATTCTTTTTCAAAGCCTTTATGTTCCTTGGACTTTATCCAATTAGTACTTAGTAACTCTTTATTATTACATTAACATGAAGGAAAACCTCTGTCATATATAGTTATACAATTAAATAAGCATTAAATGATAATATATATTTCTTGATCAATCCAATTGGCTCAAGGGCATCTACCAACAAGTTATACCAACCTAAAGGTCTAAAATTTTCAATATACAGGAAATCAAACTCTTGAAGAAATTTAAGATCTATTACCTAGCCATGGTAGACGGTCCTTGAGGTGAAAGAGTTCTTGTAACATTCATAAGCCTCGTTAATGAAAAAGTTTAGTGCTTGAAACTGATATGAATTCAAAAAGCTTCCCTAACTTCTTTGAGCAGTGATTTTATAATGTTTTAGTGGTGCTAGGAGAAAGTGTTTGTTGTGAAAGTTGACTAGGAAATAAGGAGAATCAACTACAAAGAAACTAAGATTGAATATGATGCTTGAAAAGTCAACTAAGTACTATTCAAACTTAGTTTTTAGGTTTTGTGGTGATTTAAAATTGAGGCAAAATACCTTATTTATAGTGGATGAAAATTTAAGAATTTTAATGGGCACTTTGTGTCACAACCCAAACTAAGGAACCATGGTTGGTGCATGGGGCGAGCAGGCAAAGCTCATGTAGCGCATCAAGCCTTAGAAAATCTTAATCCAAAATATTCAAATCCATAGGTATCATAGACACAACCTATTCATTTCATAACATAATTACAACATTCACAATAACACCCCTTGGCAGATAGTTAATACATCGCATTCTCAATGTTCTTGTAACGATCTCTCCTTGATCGCTACTGGTGTCTGAGTCTCATGAGAGAACCCACCAAGTCTCAAAGAAGCCTTAATCAAAACTTTAATCATTATGCCATCAATCCATGAAATTTCTTTGAGCCATATACCTCTTTGTAATAAGAATTGAACATAAATCATAATAAGCCATCTTATCCTTTATTCACCATAATTGTAAAAAAACATTAGAGTTTATAGTATCTAATTGCACATTTATATTAACACTATTTACAAATACTTCAAGCTATGAATGACTCGACCTCTAGCAACGGAGCGACGGAATAAAGTGTTATGAGATGCCTTTACCTACCGATGGTGGGCCATAAGTGCCAATGATTATCTCAAAAAGGAAAATAAGGGGGTGAGTCTCAAATACTCAATGATCATCGGCTCCGTGAATAGGGCGTTGATGGAAAACAAGCATAAAATAGGTAAATTTGAATGATAAAACTAGAATAAGAATAATAATCTTAGAAAAATCAAATCACCAGTAGAGTGTTTGTGCCTTGCAAAAATGATGCCGTAAAATCATAATGCAATATTTCACTTAGCAAAATGGTGCCAAAAACAAATGAAGCAAAATAGAGTTCAATCGTCGAAAACATCACTG
>NW_018397257.1:1838744-1855626 GCF_002168275.2 Theobroma umbraticum | reverse complement strand
TGAATAACAGTATAAAAGTATGCACGCTCCCAAAATGCGTGGCATGTAAAGAAATCAAAGAGTATAACCACATAAACCAACTCATGATCGTCAAGTAAGCACTGAAAGCTTTTATTCAAACAAGGGGAGCTGCAGAGAAATCTTAACTCTCCACCGTGCAAAAGAGTATGCGTCGAAAAACTCATAAGGCTCTCGAGTAGGTAAGCATCGTAATCACCGTGGGCCCACTTTCACGTAATAACACCAAAGAGCTCCACTCTATCAGATTCCCACAACCATGGTAGGCTTGACCATGTTGGCTAACATTGAGGAAATCAAGCGATCACAATCGCATATCACAACTTGTGGCCTAGCCACATATAATAACCCATGGCCTTGCCACGTATAATCACAGACTATGGCCCTAGCCACATTGAACAACCTGTCGGCAATCCAAAGGTCTCTAACTAGAGCTCACTTGTACACAAAGGTCACACAATCTCGATGTGGCATTCAGCCTACTCTTGACGTTCTCGGTTTGTCAAAGCTGTTTTCAAAACCAAATCAAGTTTTCTGAGGCTTTTCCTTTAAATCTTTTGAAATCAAGGAACGATAACCCTTCAAATTGCTTTTCACGTTAAATGGCATGGTGTAAACACTTTGTACAAAGATCGAAATAAAACTAGTGCTCAAACCTTGCATTTTAAAACATTTGACAAATGCATTTAGATATGTATATCACACAAAAATAAAAGGCACGAATTTTCATGCAAACATCATAAAAAGGTTTGTTTCTTGGTTTCTAAAACACTTTACATCTATAGCTTATCTATAGATATATCCAAAACAACTTTCAAAACAACTTTCATCCATAATTTTCTATGGTTTCTAGTAGCTCATGCTTTCCACAAATGCATTTAAAGAATACTATCAACGTTTACTATATGTATATCATTATATAGTTATGGAAATTTTGAAATAAGCACCCCCTACTCACCTTACAATAGTGGGATACTACATCACTATGAATTCTGGTGTGTATCTAGCTAATTCTACTCGCTGGTAACCCGTTACCTCACCGGCACGCCACGACTGAACACTTTCTTTACTTATACACTTCCTAGCAACCATACAAACCCGATACACTTAATTATTCACATGCATGGCAGAACATCAATCAATAAATCTGTAACCTAATTTCATAGTTAATCCCATGCTTACACACAATCATATATGGTAGCAACTTTACCAAAGAAGTCTTAAATCTTTGCATGCATAATCCTTATCCTTTACTTTCTTCAAAAATTACATTCTCACAACATCAAATCTCACAACCAATATAGGCATTTTTCCTAACCCATAATCATATAACATAAACAATCAAGGATTAGGGCACAATTTGTCTTACCTTTCCTCAATAATTTAACTTGAACTAAAACCAAGAAATCTCAAGCTCATTGGTAGCGTAATCTCACATTCCTTGCAAACCATCAACATGCATGGTTTCCTTGGCACACCACATGGTATTCTTTTGCTGCCACAAACATTTTCACACATTATAATCAGTTCAAAAAGCATGTATTCAACCAAACTAACAATTTCTATCTTCCTTACCTTGAAATCTCCAAGCCAAACTACCAAAATCTCTTTAAACTTCAACAATGGTGTGAGGGTGGGAGGAAAACCTCTCGGTTTTCTCTTTTCTTCTTCGTTCAAGCCAATTCTCTTTCTTTTTTCCTCTCCTCTCAGGTGGAAGCTCCGCAAGGCCCTCTCTTGTTCATTTCATTTCCAAATGGCCAAATCTCTCATGGAACTCACTTGTTTTCTGCACCTTTTTCTTCTAAAACCCCGAGCCCCTCTTTGCAAGTTTTTTTTCTTTTCTTTCCTTTCTCTCTTTCTTTTTCTTTTCTTCTTTGTTATGGGTGGAGCTCTCAAAGAAAAAGCCTTGAAATGGCTTTCGTTCTCATTTTTCTCTTACATGGATGGATTGCCCCAGGTTATTTCCCTTTTTCTATTTTATTTTTCCTTTACATGTCACACCATGCAATTTCCTTTCTTTGTTATTAATACCACTCCCATTGGTGGCTTGCTCATGCAATGCTTCCTTATCCATTCCTTTATCCTTTGGTTAGATTGCCTTGTCCATGCATTGGTTCACATGGTATTTTCTTTTGATTTATTTTGTTTGCATTTCATTCCACATGTATTTCTATGCATTTCTTTTTCATTTCCTTTTAATACCACCTTATCACCCAATAACATTTCATGCTATGATTATCTTTTTATTTTCAAAGCACATTACCATATTTACTTTATTTACCATGGGCTATCTTTGCCAAACCATGATTTTCTTTCACTTAAATACTCTTTATTCATTTTTTTAGTCAATTATCACATTGTGGGGTCCCACAAGTTTCCCACTTTCTCCTTTTTGCATGTAATAGTGAATTTCACATATGCATCTCATCATCTCATATAATCTAACTTCCCTTGGTTAATTAATTTTCATTTAACTTCAAATATTGTAATTACACAAAAGTCTTCAAAATTTTTCTTATTTACCATTCTACCCTTCATACTTTTCATCCTTTACAATTTGGTCCTTCAATCATTTCTTTGATTCTAATTTCCTTCTATCTTTATTCTTTTACACATGTACAATCAAAATATCAAAGTTGCACTTCATCAAGGTGTCACCATAATATTTAAATATTTATTTACCCGCTATTTCTTTGTTAAATAAAGGCACGTAGGCCCACTTATGTCGTTTTTCTTCAAAATTCTTTCCTCTTTCTTCTCCCCCACTTAGATTAGTCATATAATCCTTCTTCATGACTAATTTCGATAATAGATAAAATTTTAATATTTTAATATTATTTTATTAATAAAATATTATTTTATTCTAAAATTTTTCACTTGTCTCCTAAGGAGCCAAAATGTCTCACTTTGTCCTAGTTCGCCTCCGATTCACCTTTTAACTTGGTACTTTATCCTTGATAAAATATTATTATTATTTTATTATTTTATTACTTGTGGAATATTTTATTCTAAAATATTCCTTTCACTCTTGAACACTCTTATACACTCTAATTAACCTCAATTGGCATCCGATAAGCTCTATTAGCCACCATATCAAAGTATAGGTGTTATAGTTATCCAGTCCATACTTCGACTTTTCTAAATGGGTTTGTATCATGCAACTCATAACACAATATCATATGGCATTACAATGCCTACAACATCTTTCTAAATTTAAATACCAAGTGCAAAAGCTAGTGTAACCCAGACTTAGCAGAGTGCACCCATCAAGAAAGAACCTACCAAATGCCAAAATTTGTTTAGTAAGAGATGATGACAATCATGCAATCACATAGTTTTACTTATCTGCACATGGTACAACAAATGGGTGAGTCATCTAATATTTAGTGAGGGGGGACAAAACTGACATAGCATAATAAAGCATAAATTCATATATATATATATATATGTATACACACGTATAAGAGAATCTAGACATAAGACAAATCATAATCAAACATCTCTAAAATGAAGGTGCCAAGATCATCCTAATATCTTATATGCACATCCCATCACACTATGTTTTTGCCGATCACATCTTGACGCCATATAAGATTTGTGGGTATTTGAATCTGTGCCTCCAAATCAAGGTACATTAAATCAATGCTTACCTTCTAAAGCCATTACTAAACTAAGCTCCACAGGCAAACTCTAGTTGCCAACCATAGCTCCAAACTCAATAAATATACCTTACTAACATCAAAGCTTTGTAGCAAATATGAACCACATTCGAATTATATATTTATAACCACAAGTTCACATATTATATCAAGTCATACTTAATACATATTATCATAATCAAACATAATAAACAAGTGCTCTTCCCCTAGACAAAGTTAAATCATGTACGGTAACCAGCCAATGGTAGAGTCTAAATCATCGTATGAGGCTTTAGAAAGATACAAGGACATACTTAGGCATTGTCCTCATCATGGTCTTCCAAAATGGCTTTAAGTGTAGACATTTTACAATGGATTAAGTGCTCATGTTTAAACCACCATTGATGCCACTACAGGAAAGCTTTAATGGTGAAATCAATTGATGAGGCATACGACCTGCTGGAAGAGAGGGCTTCAAACAACTACTAGTGACTAGTAGAGTGATCAATACGTAAGAAAGTAGTTAGATTTCATGATGTGGATGCCATTTCAATACAGGTAGTAGTTTTAACTAAGAAACTTGATTTTTTTAGTGCTAATTCAATGCAAAGTCCTTTTGTAGTTTGTGAATATTGTGGAGATAATCATGCAAGCAAGTAGTGTCCAAGTCATATAAAAACAATGCAGTTTATATGAAACAGAAAGCAAAATAATCCTTACTCCAACAATTACAACCCAGGGTGGAAGAATTATCCAAACTTCTCTTACGACAACAATCAAGGATCATCTGTATATGTAAGGTTGAATGTGCCTCTTAAATTTCAACAGCAAGCAAGAGCGCTTATCCTAAAAAGGAAGCTAGATATGGAGGATTTGCTTATGCAGTTCATGATAAAGAATGATACCATCCTTCAAAATCAAGCAACTATCATTCAAAGCCAAGCAGCATCAATTAGAAACCTTGGAAGACCTTTCTTACACATTGCTAAAGCATTCATCAATGTGGAGAAAAGAGAACTTACTTTGTAAGTACAAGATTAAGAGGTAACATTTAACATTTTTAAAGGTTTAAAGTTTATTAATGATCATGATGATTATTTTGTAGTTAGTGTAGTGGATAGGGTCACAAGTGATGTTTTCAAGGAAAGTCATCTTACTGACCCACTTGAAGCATCATTGGTTGCTGAATTTGAGACATGTGATGACGTTGTCATAGACTGTGTGAATGCTTGAATGTCCTTCCTATGTCTGGGGAATTGGATTTGCGTCATTGGATTTGTTTTCCTTTTCATTCTTACTAGTGAAGCCTTATATTGAAGAACCTCCTAAATTGGTACTCAAACCATTGTCGAATCATCTACGGTATGCTTATCTTGGAAACTCATCTACTCTTCCTATTACTATTTCATCTAATCTTACTAACAAGTAGAAAGATAAGTTGTTGCGAGTATTGTGAGAGCACAAAAAGGCATTAGGATGAACAATTGTAGATATAAAGGGGATAAGTCTTTCAATGTGCATGTATAAATTTTTATTGTAGGATAATCACAAAGCCACTATCGAGCATCAAAAAACATTGAATCCAATCCTAATAGAGGTTGTAAAAAAATAAATCATCAAACGGCTAGATGTTGGCATCATTACCATAAGGTGGGTAAGTTTAGTGAGTGGGTAAGTTTAGTGAGTGGCTAGATGTTGACATCATTATTTTGGATAGTGAGTGGGTAAGTTTAGTGTAATGCATACTAAAGAAAGGTGGGATGGTAGTGGTTGTAAATGAAAATAATGAGCTCATTACCATAAGGACAGTTATTAGATGGAGAGTTTGCATGGACTACTAGAAGCTAAATAAAGCCACAAGGAAAGACCATTTCCCTTTACCATTTATTGATGAGATGTTGGATAGGCTAGCTGGAAAGGAATATTATTATTTCTTGGATGGGTATTCAAGATATAATCAGATCTTAATATCTTTGGAGGATCAAAAGAAGACAACCTTCACTTATCCCTATGGCAATTTCACCTTTAGGTTAGACTTTGCAATGTTCTAGCCACATTTCACTGATGCATGATGGTTGTCTATTCATATATGGTGAAGAAAACATTAAAGGTATTTATGGATGATTTCTTGATATTTGAAAATAATTTTGATGAATGTTTGTAAAATCTTGACAAGGTGTTGAAAAGATGTAAAGAAACAAAGTTGGTGCTAAATTGGGAGAAGTGCCATTTTATGGTACACGAAGGTATTATTGTTGATTTTGCACACGTAAGTATATGTATCGAACAAGTAATATAGTGATGAAGTAGAGTATCATTCACAGGGAGATTTGTTTCTAAATTTTTACGAAGTACTCTAATCTTATAACAAATCAATCTTATTTAAGTAATAGAAATTTGTAGAAAATTCATTAAAATAAACACTAAATTAATTAACAAACTAAATAAGTTGAGAAAGATAGTATATCAAAGACTTAGGATTATGGGTTCATTCAACATTTCATCTAAAACTGGCTTTTCTTGTTATATATCTTTCTTGGGTGGTCTTACTAACCTAGAATCCAAAGCTATGAACAAGTCTCCATCAAGTTACATATACAAATACCTAACTTAATTAGTTCACTATATCTCTATAGGAATCAATTAAATTAAGTTCATTAAGCAAGTGTCCTAATGTGGCTATGTATGGCAATTGGCGTATATCTATCCAAATCACAAATTAGATCACCTAAGTGACATGAAAATATACTATTCAAACTTAGACTAATCTAAAATCTCTTTGTCAAGTCTCAATTAGATTTACAAATCAGTTAATTGTTCGCCAAGCAATCAAAAGCATTAAGAACAGATTTGAATAAGCAAAACTTCACCCATTCATGGTAAATAAAAAAGAAACTAATATTCAAACTACATGTTGAAATCCATCACAATCCTAAAAAGATAATTTAGCTCATAATAACAAATAGAAACATCTAAAGAAATTTAGCCATGAATCAAAGTCAAAGAAAATAAGAAAAACACAAAAGTAGATAAAGAAACTAATTATTAAAACTTTATCATCTCCATTCTTTCTCAAATTCTCTTATTTTCTTGCTTTGTTCTTGGCTCCAAATCTCCAGAATAGTTGCTTGTGGCCTTCCCCTTAAAATCTCTGAAAAAAGTCCCTTAAATAGGCTCCAAGTAACCTAATTTCCAAAATCTTGTCAACTTTTTATTTTAGAAAAATTGTATAATGCTGTGGTGCTACTTCATCAGCACTACATCACTGAGCTCTCAAGAAAAGTTGTGTTCTTTCTTTCACTAGTGCTATAGCCTTGTTCTCCCAACACTACAGTAGTTTGTCAACTACAAACATGATTTTTATCCTGATCTGGTCTGAACTGGGCAAAGTAATAAACATAAAAGTTTTATCCCTATCTCTTAACTTTCCAATGGCTTACAAATCATGTCAATTGGACTTCAGGATTGAAAGATAAGCTCCAAATACCATATCATGTTCAGTCCATGCTAACTGCTATAGTGCTTTGAATTAGACAAATATTTTGCCATGATCCAATTTGAAATGGGAAAAGTACTCAACATAAAAGTTATACCCATTCATCTTATCATTCTAGTGGTCCAAGAATCACTTCATTGAAAGTTCTTTAGAGAGTTATATGGTCAAAATACCTCAATATATATGAATGAAACCATCACCATACTCTCATGAATTTTCATCAAATGAGCCTTTTTCATCAAATTTCCTACAAAAGCAATAAAAGAAACCAGCAATCACTACTCTTAAAGTAATTTAAAGCAAAATAACATAAAATTTAACTAAAATAACTTAAATTAACTACTCAACATGTAATCAAACTTAAACTAGAAAAACACCTAAAATGCTACAATTCAAACCTAAAATCTCAAAGATTTAGCTACTTAAACCTCCAAAATATGTCAAGATAGCTCTATATAATAAAGTTATATCATTCTTGATCACTAGGTGTCAAGCAAAAGATTGGCAGTGAACAAAGCAAAGATAAAGACCATATAAAAGCTTCCACCATCAACCTTAATAAAAGGTATTAGGAGTTTCCTTAGACACGAAGGGGTTTTTTTGGCAATACATTCAGGATTTTTGTAAAATTGCTAAACCTTTGTGCAATCTCTTAGAAAAAATGTTTGATTCAAATCGGATGATGCATGTCATGCTACATTTATAGAATTCAAAAAGAAACTAACATCTACACCCATTATTATAGTTTTTAATTGGTCACTTCCATTGGAGCTTATGTGCGATGCTAGTGAGTTTGTTTTAGGTGCAGTGTTAGGAAAAAGAAAGTATAAAATTTTTCATTCCAGATATTATGCTAGCAAAACCTTGATTGAAACTTAGATGCATTACACCACTACTAAAAAGAATTATTAGCTATTGTTTATGCATTTAATAGTTTTTGTTCATACTTGATTGGCACAAAGTTATTGTTTATATTGACCACTTTGCAATTAAGTAATTGATTGCTAAGCAAGGTGCTAAGCCAAGGTTGATAAGATGGATTTTGTTGCCACAAGAGTTTTATTTGGAAATCAAAGTCAAAAAAGGTTCAGAGAATCAAGTAGCAGACATCTTCTGAGGTTAGAACATGACAACCATGGTTAGGACTTAACTTTGATCACTGAAACCTTCCTTGATAAACAATTGTTACAGGTTGGTCAAAAAAATTTACCATGATATGCTGACTATGTCAATTTTTTTGAAAGTAAGCTTCTTCCTCTAAATTTAAACTTTCATAAAAGAAAGAAATTTTTGCATGCTGTGAAATTTTACATTTGGGATGAACCATTTTTTTTGGTACAATATGCTAATAGAATGTTAAAAAGGTGCATTTTGGAGGAGAAAGTTGAAAGCATATTAAGGCATTGTCATTCTTCAAAATAGGGAGGCCATTTTTGAAGAGATAGAATGGTAGACAAAGTTTTTCATTTAGGTTTGTTTTGGACAGCACTTTTCAAGGATGCTCACAATTTTGTTTTGCATTGTGATATGCATCAAAGAGTGGGGAACATTTCAAGAAGATATGAGATGCTGCTCAATAACATTCTTGAAGTGGAAATTTTTTATGTTTAGGGAATTGATTTCATGGGGCCATTCATTTCTTATTGAACAATCACTATATCTTAGTTGCTGTTGATTATATGTCAAAGTGGGTAAAAGCTTCGGCTTTGCCTACAAATGTTACTAAGGTTGTGTTAGAATTTTTAAAGAAAAAAATTTTCACTAGATTTGAAACACCAAAAGCTATAGTGAGTGATGAAGGGAGTGTAATAAATATTTTGCAACTTTGCTTGCTAAGCATGGAGTGACACACAAGGTGGCCATAACATATCATCCTCAGAAAAGTGGACAAGTCAAAGTGCTAAACTAGGAAATCAATAGAATTTTAGAGAAAATGGTATCTCTGTCTAGGAAGGATTGGGCTAGCAGACTTGATGATGCACGCTAAGCATATAGGATCGTTTATAAAACACTAATGAATATGTCCCCATATAAGTTGGTATTTGGAAAATCATGTCACCTTCTAGTAGAGTTGGAGCATAGTGCATTTGGGCCATCAAAAAGTTAAACTTTGACTTGGACGTAGCTGGTGAGAATTGTTTGCTTCAATTGAATGAGATGGATGAACTTTACTTGGTTGTTTAAGAAAATGCCAAAATTTACAAAGAAAAGACAAACAGATGACATGATCAAAAGATTGTTGAGCATTACTTCAAGCTAAGTCAACACATGTTGTTTAACTCACGCTTAAAGCTATCTTCTAACAAGTCGAAATCAAGATGGTTGGGGCCTTTTCTTGTATCGAAGGTGTTTCCAAATGAAGCATTAGAAATAATTAATAGGTTAACAAATGGAATGTTGAAGGTGAATAGGCAACAGTTGAAGCATTACTAAGTAGGTGACATTTATTGTCAATGATCCTTCATTTATCTTTTCTATCCCAAATGAACTCCCAAAAGAGTCTAGCTACTGATTATAAAGAAAACGTTTCTTGGAAGGCAACCGAAGTTTCCAAACTTAGCTTATTTATGTGTTTAGTTCATTATATTCATTTTGATTTTTATTTGTAATTTTTTCCTTTCATTTGAAGTGTTCTTTCATAATTCCAATGGTTTTCTCTTGTGATTAGCAATTCTAGGATTTCAAAGTTCAAAATTCATAATTCAAAATGAAAAGTGTGAAACGACGTCGCATTGTTGAAAGATGCCCTTTCTCATACAAAAACTAGAGAAGAGGCTGCTGCGATGCAAAAAGGGTAGCATCGCAACGTCACGTGATGCACTCAACCCATACATTGGGCCAAGGCTAAAGTGCCATGATACCCTGTGAAGCAGTCCACTTTAAAAAGCCCATTTTTCTCATTTTTTGTCCCCTCGTATTTCACTTTTTAAGATTTCTTTCTTTCTCTACCACCATAATTTCTTTCTCTAACTTCCACCCACTCAAAAAAACACTTCTAAATCTCACAATTTTTGTAAGAAATCACTCTTTCGAAGCACACCCACCTTCTTTAACACATCAACAAACCAATTTTTCTATAGAAATTTCAAGTAGGTAGTTGATTTTTTTTGAAGATTTTTTTTATTGGTTATAGTTGGCTTATGAAGATGCACTTTTGCTTGCTGATTAATGGGTTATTGTTTGGCTAAAAATTGTAGTACTTGTGCATTTTTTTTTTTACATTAATTATTTGTGAGTTTGGTTGATAAAGGTGCATAGTCAAGAAAATTCAACACTTGAATAACAATTATGGGAGTAGGTTCTTTGTGCATTATTGATTTTGGTAACATTGTGTGGATTGATTTCAGGAGTTGTTGCTTATTTTTATTGCCAAATTGAGTATAAATTGCTGCACAAGTGTTTAGTCATTGATGGCACTCAAGAGAAGAGCTAGTGGTAGTGGTAATGATACTTGTTTTGGTCGTAGGAAATTTGTTTCTGCCAAAGTGGCCGAAAGGCATACACAATCCCTTATGCGAAATATTTTCATTCTAAAACAAGGCATTGATCTTTATCCCACTTATTATGGTTCTGTTCATAGGGTCATCAATGCACAGTAATAGGAGAAATTTTGTGAGTAACCTTAGGTAACCATGTTCCTTTTTGTTTGAGAAATTTATGCCATAGTTGCCAAACATGAGAATGGGCAGTTTTTGTCCATGGATGCTAGGTACATTTTGATAGTCAATCAATTAATCAATTATATAAGTTATCTGTCATTGAAAATGATGATTATGGACGTTTTATGGTTAGAAATATTGACTTGGAAAGAGTTCTTGGAGTGCTTTTTAATAAGGGGGTTGAGTGGAAAATGAATGAAGACATACCAATGTCTTTTAAGGTAGGTGTCATGGAAAACGATCACAAGGTATGGTATCAGTTTGTGGCTGCAAGATTACTTTCTGTTAAGCATTTGAGTGATGTGATAAGGGATAGAGCTATTTTATTATATGTAACTGTTTATGGAATGTCAATCAATGTGGGTCAAATGATATTCAATAGCATTGTTCAAGTTGCTCGCTCGCCACTTGATGGACTATGCTGTCCATGGCATTGTGTAAGAGAGTGGGTCTGAGTTGGGATATAAATGAAGAAATATTGCATTTTAAGGATCCTTTGGATGTGGGAATTATGAACTTGTTTTATGCTAGCAAATTTTTGGCTACCAAAGGCAACCTCAGCACTTTTCCATGTCCCAAGAGATGGAAAAGCTTTGAACTTCGAATGGATCATAATATGGCTTGTATACAATCATGCAAGCTTATATTAAGCATGTTGGCATGGACTTGGCCACTTTTCCTACATTGCCAAATGTCCCACTATGGAATACCAGAATAAAGATGATAAGTAAGATGATCTGAAGAGGTTGACTGCCAATCAGAGGAGTATTCCTTTCCTTTACTTTTTATAACATTAAGGACAATGCTATTGTTAAGTATGAGAGGATTTTGGGCTTTTCAGCTTCATTTTCTTTATGGTTTTAGTTTTAAAGTTAATTTGGTTAAATACCATTTCATTTTATGCATATTTTAAGATTTTAAGCTAGAGTTAATTGTGTCAATTTCATTTAATGTGCCTATCTAATGATGAGAACGTAGTTATATTTATCTTCATTCTTTGAAATATGTGAATATTGATTAAATGTTATGTAAATTCTTATGGTAAGCTTTATTGTTAGGATTAAATTTCTACAATTTGAGCACTATGTCTTTTGCTTAGATTCATTGTACATACCTAGAAAAGGTTTATGGGAGTGTGAAAATTTTGAATTATGTATTAAGTTCTAGTATTTGTTTACTTTTCTCTCGAGGTAAAATCCTAGGCTATACATACTTAAGGAAATGATTTAGGCCTTTTTTGGACTAATTGAGCCTTTTGAGCTACCTTGTTATGTAATTATCCTTAATTTACCCTTCTTTAGCTTAATATAATCTTTTTCTTTGTTTAAACACTTAATTTTTAGCCTAGACCTTTATATTAATATTTCCAATTTTTGCATTCCTCATTCCTAAGTTCATATGTAACATCTCTATAGTGCCACCCAAGAATACATAGCCCCGATGTTGAAAAAAGGTGTTGCAGCGTTCTAAAAAGGCCACAGTGTTGTGACACCACACAGATTTCCAAAAATAAAGCTCTTGACAAGGACTTCACAAATTAGGTCTTTTAGACCTTTTTTAAGGAGCCTTTTTCAGAAGTTTTGAGAAAAAGATTGCAAGTAACTATTCTAGAGAAAAGGAGCGAGAAAGAAAGAGAAATTGAGAGAAAATTAAGATCACAAGCTTCAATCATTAGTTTCTTTCTCTACTTTTGTGTTTCTCTTATTTTCTTTGACTTTGATTAATGGCTAATTTTCTTTGCATGATGTTTTATTTAGATATTATGAACTAATTTGCTTTTATAGGATTCTAGTGGATTTTAACATGTAATTTGAATATTAGTATCTCTTTTATTTACTACAAATAGGTGTAGTTTTGCTTTTTCAAATTTGCTCTTAATGCTTTTGATTGTTTGGCTAATAATTAACTGATTTATTAATGTAATTGAGACTCAACAGAGAGATTTTAGATTAGACTAAGGTTTGAATAGTAGATTTATAAATGTAACTGATTTATGAATTGTTTTTTATGTTAGAAATATTTTTGGATGAAAAAGTTTTCATCTTTATACTTAGTTTATCAAAGAGATTTTTATAAGTACCAATTCAACCCCCCTCTTAGTATATTATGCATTGAGACTTCTACACTAATAAAAGTGATGTCTTATTTTTATATGTTTTGTCCTAGAATGATGGATAGAATATTTAGTCAAATTTATTGCACTAATGTTATCACATCTTATAAGAATCTTCTTAAAAGTTATTCCATAGTTGTTTAATTGTTGCTTCATCTAAAGAATCTGTGCACAACAACTACCAATAGTCACATACTCATCTTTGGTTGTTAATTGTGCTACACTTTTTTGTTTCTTAGAAAACCATGGCAATAACATTTTTCCTCAGAATTGACAAGTTTTTGACGTACTTTTTCTATCTATTTTACATCCACTAAAATCAGCATATGGATTGGCATAAAGATCAAAGTTTGAACTTTTGGGGTACCATATGCCTAGATTTAGTGTGTCACTCAAATATACAAATATTTTTGATAGCTTTTACATGTGACTCTTTAGATGATGACTAAAATTTAGCACAAAGTCCTACACTAAAACTAATGTTTAGTCTACTAGATGTCAAATATAATAATGAACCAGAAATTGATCTATAAAGCTTTTGGTCAGTGGTCTTACCTTGCTTATCTTTATTTCGCTTAGTTGATGTACTCATTGGAGTTTCATATGATCTTGTGATGTTTAGTCCAAACTTTTTAAGCATGTCTCCTATATATTTGGCTTAATTTATGAATGTGCCATCTTTACTTTGTTTTATTTAGAGACCAAGAAAATAACTAAGTTCTTTCATCAAAAGCAATATCATTGGTGGCACCAAAAACAGTATTAGTAACATATATCTGCACAAATAGAATATATTTTTCATTTCTTTTGATAAAAAGAGTTTTATCAAGTTTCCCCATATTGAAGTCATTTTTTATCAAGAAATTTGCTAAAGTCTGCCAAGCTTTAAGTTTCTTTAAGCTATATAGTGCTTTCTTAATCTAAAAACATGGTCACGGAATACAAGACTTTCAAAACTAGGCAGCTGTTCTACATATATCTCTTCATTTATCAGTCTATTTAAAAAGGCACTCTTAACATCCATTTAAAACAATTTAAAATCCATAGAATTGGCCTATAGTCTAGCAACTACTGCATACATTTCATCAAACTCTATACCTTCTTCTTGATTGTATCCTTGGGATACTGACTTAGCTTTATTTATAATTATGCTTCCATATTCATCCATTTTATTTTTAAACACCCATTTTGTTTTTATAATGGGATAATCATTAGGTGTAGGGACTAGTTCCCACACTTGGCTTCTCTCAAATTCATTTAGTTCTTCTTACATAGCCAAAATTCAATGGTTACCTTTTGAAATATTGAAAACAAGTTCCTAGTTTGAATCAAACAAGAGTAGCTCAACAACAATATTGCAAGAAATCTTTTCAATAATAGATAGACAAATGGTGATGATTGAAAAAGTTTTAACAAAGAACCAAATTAATATGTGAAGAATATAAGTCAAAACAGAAGCAATCTATGAAATGGGTTTTTTTAAAATAGAATGCGATAAATCAAAGCAAAAATAAAAATGAAGGCACAAAAATTTTATAGAGGTTAGGCTTTCTCAAATGCCTACATTGTTTCACTTGGGTCACCGAGGATTTAAATTCACTCAAGGAAAAGTGCTTTTTATGAGATTGACCATAACCCTTACAAATGCCTTTCAATGGGAGCAAGTAGAACTCATGGTTTTTAATGGCTCAACCATAAAACTTAAAAATGCTTTTCTTTGAAAGCAAACAGAACCCATGGTTTTTAAAGGGCTCAACCACAAATCTACACTAACTTTTCAAGGATAAGTTAAAACCATTAGAAGGAATAATAATAGTTCCTTTAAGTGGTGGATTTTGTTAGTTTGGTATAATGGAGAAAGAATGCCTAATGATGAATAAAATGATTGGATATAAAGATTGAAGTGCAAACACAAGGAAGGTTTAGCTCAAATAGGCTTGGTTTTGTTTGGTTTTCTCTATTTTCTTTCTAAGACCATGATCTTCAAGAGTTTAGCCTTTTTTCTTTCTTTTTTCTCACCTTGAAATGCTTTTAAATGGTCTTTTTTATAGTTGAAGAAGTCTTAGAGCCATTAAAGGTGATTAAAGCAAGTAACAGCTGATTTTCTTTTCAATTTTATGTCTAACAGTCATCTATAGTTGAGTATAGAAGTTCTTTAGTCAATCCATTTAAAAAAACTTGTACTTTTTACATTAGAGCTTAAAGGATCAACTATAGCTTTATCAAGGGAACTATGGCTTCTTAAATCTTTGATTTTTGCATGTATTCTATTTCAAGGTCAACTATAGCTTCATTAGAGTTGATTATGGCTTAATATCTTCGTGATTTTTCATCCATCTTGCCACAGGGTTGACTATAAAGCTTATAAGGTTGACTATGCCTTCCATACTTCACAATTTTTCAACCATTCTACCATTGGATCAACTTGTCTTACTTTAAGATTGATTCTTGCCTTTAGATCTTCAATTCTATTATCAATTCAGCATGTAACTTTGGCCATATCTTCCTTGTGATCTAATGTGGAGTTGAGAATGAGCTTCTTGGCTTGAAACAAACTTGATGTTGTGAAAATCAATGATTTTCTCTATCACATCCCATTTTCTAGAAAGATCATGAATGGCGCATGAACCTATGTGGTTATAGCTCACTAGGCCCAAGTAAGCCTGAATAAACAATGCATGGGCTTGTCCTCTATCAAATTCAACACATTTCCATTCATATAACATTATCATGCAAAAGCATGCATAATTTCATTGTTATGGATTTCACTATCAATGTGCTCATGAGAATTCTTATAATCGTATACTTTATCATCAAATATGGGTCCATGTGCCCATACATGTAGCATTCATTTGAACACTCGTGTTGCTTTCATAGGCTCTTACGCCATCATGTTCGTTTCACATATATATATATGCATTTATAATATCCAATCCAAGTATAATGCCATGACATGGCTACACCATCACAATAATGTCCAACAACATCATAACGAAACAACAAATAAAGATCGACTCATTAAGCAGTACATGACCCGACTCTCTAGTTTTCAAGAAAGCTATTATACCACCTACCAAGTAAAAGAAATAGATCATGTCTTCGTGACACTGGTGGCTAAAGAGTTACTAATGATGTGTAAGAAAAATAGGGGACACTATGTGTGAGTCATAAAGACTTTTGAGTGAACATGTGAAATCCCACCTTGAGTAAGAGGATAAGTTAGAAAATCCTTAAGTGAGCATATAGATTACATCTTTTGAATATGAAACTTAGTTTTACCCTTCAAAAGAATTCATTGACACTTTTGGATGTCTACCACTTTTGAAGCAAAAAATTTTCTAAGTTTGGGAGTGGTCAAAATATTTGACTTTTATATAACAATCGTTTGGAAATAAAAATGGTAGTAATGATTCTCTTGATTTTTAGGTGACTAAAAATGATTTTTTTAATAATTTTTGGAGTATATTTGCTATGGTAAATGGGAACTGCAAATTTAATTTCAATTGAACTTTTTTTATTATGTTCTTGAAACAAAATTTAGGTTTTGATTCTTTTGGATTTTGATTCTTTTTATATTTTTATTGAATCTAAATGGCAGTGAGGTGTTTGCTATGTTACATTAAATACAAATATCTTAGTTAATTGAGAGTAAAAAGTAAAGAGGACATTTACTTAAATGGTATTTAATGTAAATAAACTAGGCAAGTTTTATAGGTAATTTATCTTAGAAACTGCATTGTCTTAGATGTATCGATAACATTTAGCTTAGAAAGGGTTTTTGTGTTGGTGTATGCCATTAAGCCAATTAGATTGGTCAAGGAATATATATTGTCATTTAATGCATATTTAATGACATAATTATATGTGATAGAGGTATTCCTTCATGTTAGTGCAATAATAAAGAGTTATTATGTACTAATGGATGAAGCCCATGGAATATAAAGGCCTTGCAAGAGAA
>NW_018397257.1:1838278-1838409 GCF_002168275.2 Theobroma umbraticum | reverse complement strand
AACTCCATTTAGTATTTCACTCAAGTGTCTAGGAAAATGTTCTCATGTGATAGTCGTGCAACTAGTCCTTAGACTTAAGACACCAGGTCATCTTGTCTGGGGAATGACATACTTTGATTTCACCCCTACGG
>NW_018397257.1:1836788-1838064 GCF_002168275.2 Theobroma umbraticum | reverse complement strand
GGCCAAAGCATGATGAATTTGAGGAAAGTTAGTTTCCTAAATTCATAAAGTTAGCCATGAATTATGAGAACTAATATGGAATATCATAAATAGACACCGAGTCATGCTTAATGACATATCCAGGATATTTGATGAAAAGATCGTATTGCATTGTGAGGCTTATCACTGAAGGACTTTGTCAAATTCTTTAATTGACTCTCTAACATTTGGTGGTCATGATGTATAGCTAAATGCCGTTCATGATCTATAAATATAAATTAGTTATCAAATTGATATTTGATTATGATTTATATTTATTGCCAACATGTTAGAAGCCTAATGGGTCACACACATTAAGTGACATGATTGGGATTAAATAAGGATAATTAATTAAGTTGGACTTAATTGAAAAAGACCAAAATAAAGTGAGAAATTAATTAAGTTCTCAAAGACTTAATTAAATTAAAATAAAATTGTTGTATTTAGGGTTACAAATTAGTTTGGCTATATAAATATATTATATTAGCAAACTAAAAACTTGAAACTTCCAACCACTTTTCAGTCGTTTCATAAGATAAAAAAAAAAGAAAAATAGTTTTCTTTGTCTGACAAAAAATAAGATTCTGTAAGAATTTTAGTCCTTTTATTTTAGAAACAAAACTTACTAGCACAAGTAAAATCCTACCATGGAGAAGTGTTATTCAGTCACTGTGTGGATTACTATTAGAGGCCAAACACTTGAGTGGCTGAAGATTTGACAAATCCTAAAAGTGAAGAAGCAAATATTTCAGATTCAATATGCTTTCTTGATGATGACATCTAGAGCAAGGTATGTAACTCTTAAACTTATGAGTATTTATAATTTATTTGAAAGTTACATGGAAAAGGTAAATATTGATCTTGTATGATTCGACTGTTTCTCTGATTAAATATTATTTTATTTTTTTCGTTGTGTTATATTTTAATTTATAGATTATTTTTTATGTTTGAGCATGAGGTCGAATCCCAACATTTTAATGAACATGTATCGATACATGCTTATAATGTATTGACACATTTTCTTTAGAACCAAATATATCGATAAATGGGCCAATATATCGATACATTTTATCGATTCTAGAAAAATAAAAAGGGTAAAAACATATTTTCACGCACTAACTTATAAACATACCCAATTTTTCAAGGGTTGGAAACCCTCAACTGGACTTCCCAGGTCAAACCCCAACTCTTAAGCTCTTCCATCTCATTTGTAACTAAAAACTCCATTTTAATGATTCTAGAGCTTAGTTTTGGGTTT
>NW_018397257.1:1836462-1836778 GCF_002168275.2 Theobroma umbraticum | reverse complement strand
AGATGACATTTTTAGCTTTTAAATCTTTTGGTCTTGGATTTTTTGACATTAAATAGGTTTTTTATTGCCCAAATTTTCTATTGGTGATTGAAGTTTAAAAGTTTTATGATTTTCTTAAGCATCTAAGCTCACCTAAGGTAAGGATGAAATATCTATGGGTTTCTAAGCATGGGATTTAACTCAAAAATTAGTTTAACTAAAAGTGAGTAGTTTCAAAAGTACCTAGAATGATTATTATGAGAATTGTATTTTAAGAAATGACTGTGATCATTGTTGCATGATAGGAACATTTGAAAACTCCATGGCTTTCCTCGCA
>NW_018397257.1:1836116-1836241 GCF_002168275.2 Theobroma umbraticum | reverse complement strand
ACGCAACTAAAACTAATTTAATTACAAATTAAAGCAACAAGATAATTGGGAAAACAGCAAATCAAATAAGTCTAGGATTACAATATCCTTCACACTTCATCTAAATCTTACCTCTCTTTCTTAAC
>NW_018397257.1:1835307-1835946 GCF_002168275.2 Theobroma umbraticum | reverse complement strand
TAAGTTCAGGCTCTAATCTGGCTACAAATGACCTATAGGTATATCCCTACCCTATACGCAAATTAATTAATATGATCATATGCTATCCCAATTCTAGTCTACACTAAACTCCCTTTCCCAAATTTATTTAGGTTCCTAGATCAATTTAATTGGCAGCCAAGCAATTAAAAGCATTAAGCACAAATCGGAAAAAACAAATCAAATCCCATTAAAGATAAGTAAGAAAGAGATTAAAAGTTAGATTACATGTGAGTTCAATTGCAATCCTAGAAAAATAATTTAGCTCATAGTATCTAATAAAAACAATATCCAAAGAAATTTAGCCATGAATCCAAGTCAAAGAAAATAAAAAAAAACACAAAAGTAAAGCAGAGAAAACTAATAGTTAGAGCTTTGTGATCTTGATTCTCTCTCCAATTCTCTTGTTTTCTTGCTTTGTTCTTAGCTCCAAATCTCCAGAATAGTTGCTTGTTGCCTCCTCTTCAAAATCTATAAAAAAGGTCCCTTAAATAGGCTCCAAATAACCTAATTTTCAAAATCCCGTCAAGTTTTTTTATTTTTGGAAAGTCAACCAGTGCTGCAGCGTTGAGCTCTCTGGAAATTTGTATGTTTGCTTCCTTTCATCAACGCTGCAGCCTT
>NW_018397257.1:1834960-1835097 GCF_002168275.2 Theobroma umbraticum | reverse complement strand
CAAATATTTTGACCATGATCCAGTCAGAACTGGGTAAATTGATAAAAAATCAACGTTGTAGATCTTATTCTTATGATTCTAGTGGTCCAAGAATCACCCCATTTGGAGTTGTTTAGAGAGAGATATGGTCAAAATAC
>NW_018397257.1:1808084-1834735 GCF_002168275.2 Theobroma umbraticum | reverse complement strand
AGCTAGTTAAGCCTCCAAAATGTGTCAAAATAACTCTATATAATAGAGTTATCAGTAAGTAAGTGGATACACCACTTTCAAATTATTTTGATATGCAAAGCAAGCATGATTTCTATGACAAGAATTATTTATGCATGTTGAAATGATATCTCTAAAATGGTTTGTCAAAGGATTTGAGTTTCAAGAATAAAAATAATTTTCCAAGAAATATAAATTCTTGGTGATTGTGATATGATTGATACAATAGTTTTCAAATTGTTTACGAATCTACTATGTATGTAAATATTCTACTATGCACTAGTTTTCAACTAAGGGGGACAACCACCTTCCGAGATATTGTATGCTTATTTATAGATGCTATAATGTGCATACTTGGTATGATGAATGCTATAAGATTATGTATATGATGTAAATTCCATATACGATATGAAATGCTTAAGTATGCATGATGTATTCTAGAAGATTGTGTAAATGATGTAAATTCCATATACAATATAAGGTGATTAAGTATGCTTTCACGATGTATACTATAAGATTATGTATATGATGTAAATTTCATATACAATATAAGGTGATTAAGAATGCATGATAAATGCCATGAGATTATGTATATGATGTGTTTTCCATATACCTTTTGAGATGAGTAAGCTTGTATGTTAAGGACATATCACATACCTAATGCTACAAGTATGAGAACTCTATGTGTGTGATTGATTCCACTTTCACGGGATGCAAGTGATGACTTTACTCTTATAATGCATCACAAACACCCAAGGGCAATGGGGATATACATTATTGGCCCAAGGTGATGACGGATGTGCCATTACAAAGTATGAGTTTAATGTTAATGGAATGGTCATAATTATAATGTTTATGGTATGTTGCATACTAATATTGTTTGAGCATTATTCATGATTTGTATTCTATGATGGTATGAGAATGTACTTAGTGAAGAAAATTGATCCTTAAAAAAAGTCCCAAGAGGTAAGAGAACTTTAGGAATGGTAAAAATGGTAGGTAAGGGAACTTAAGGAATGGTAAAAATAGAGGATTTGATCCAAAAATTTGAGTTTTGGGCTAAAAGAATCAATACATATGGGTTAGGTATCGATACATTCTTAATAGAATGCTTTAGGAAGCATTTTGTATGAAATGTATCGATACATTTTACTAATGTATCGATAAATGCTTGAAAATATCAATACATTCAAGAATGTATCGATAGATTTAGTGCAGAGTAAGTTGTTTGATTGAATTTTATGAGAATTTCACAAGTAAAGGATTCCTAGAGGTTTATATTACCATGTTTTCAAACGAATGCTATTCAAATGTGTTCAAATAACATGTTCTATAAATTCCATGATTAAATTGTTATGAAAGTCATGAAATTACAAGTACACATTTACAAAATACTCTTATCCCCTAACTTGTCTCCTTCCTGTATCCACTCAAGCAGTCTTTGTGACTTACATGTTAGTTTTCCCATTTATTTTGTTATAGATCAATGATAGCATCTGATAACAGCTAATGTCACAAATACCAGTGTCCGATCTTCATTCTTTGGTGGGTGTCTAGCAGCCACTTGATGCTTAGAGGGTCAATCACGTTCCACTGATGAGTCGATCTTTTACTTTATGTTTGTGTATACAAACTATGAACATGCTTAAGTTAATGTTGCCAATGTTAGGCATGTTATATTCATAATGTTATGTATGAGAATATGATGATGGCTTGAAAGCCAACATGGACACTCAAGGGTTTTTTTTATGTCTAATGTTAACATGCACTATAGTAGTGGCACTTATATATACATAAACCAAATGCTTGAGCTTATACAATTAAGTTGAGAAGTTTCTTAATTGTATAATGAGTATCATGAATGCATGCATGATGATTTCATATGTAAATGGATGTTACAAGATGCTTTCGTATGTAATGATGAATGTTAATGAGGTTATGGCAAGAGGCTTGCTTGGGCTTAGTGGGTTATACTTGTCCAGGTCCATACGCTGGTCACAATCCATGTAGAAAATGGGATGTGATAAAGTTAGTATCAAAGCTCTAGGTTCATAAAGTCTTAGGTATTCTTTGGTTGTCAACAGATTGTTAAAGTCATATGTAGGAGTCATGTTTTTGTTTTATGTACTAGGACATAAATTTAGAGTGAGAGACTTGCATATAATTCCTTGTTTGTCCCCCCACTATATGCTTAAGAGATATGTCTAGTATTGCTAAGTCTATAGTGTTAAGTCTCATAGTATATGTTACTATAGTGTTAAGTCTCATAGTATATGTTACTCTTATCCAAGTAAGATATGCCACCTAGGACATGAGCTAGTGCTAGAGGTGCGTATCAAAATTGAAAAATACATAAAATTGCTTACCATCTGGCAAAAATTTATTTTGATGCAATGTTTTGAACATCTTTTAGGAAGACCTCTTTGGCAGATTTGTAATAAATTCTCAAAAGAAAATTTTGATTTAACAAGTCACTTTGAAATTTTGAAATGCATAAAACAATTGATAAAATCTCTTTTTTGATAGTACTATAATTTTGCTGAGCTGGTGTCCAATGCCTAGACGTAAATTGGATTATTTGTTCCTTTTGAGCTTTTACTTGTTTAAGGATTCCTCCATAACCTATTTTTGAGGCATCGATTTCTACAATCTTTGGGGCATTAGGGTCTACTAGATGTAGACACATGAGTTCTTTTATATGTTGCTTTATTTGTTTGACTATTTCAGTATAACTATTTGTCCAAAGGGTTGGATTTTTCTTGAGTCTTTGGTGCAATGGTTTGCAAATTTTGTTTAATCCAAGATAAAAATCAATAACATAATTAAGGCTGCCTAAGAACCTTTGTAGTTGATTTTTATCTATGATTTTATCAAGAAAATTCTCAGCAAATTTAATCCACCTTTCTATCGGGGTTACGGTACCCTTTGTTACATAATGACCTAAAAATCTTACTCTAGTCTAGAATAAACTTAACTTGGATTGAGACACAACTAAATCATTTTTCTTTATAATATTGATAAATGTTTTAAGATGTTTAAAATGTTTTTCTAAGTGTTCTGAGAAAACTAAAGCATCATCAATATAGACTATTGTATATTGAGAATAAAGATTGAAAATTTTATTCATTATTCTTTGGAATTCTGATGGTGCATTTTTTAATCCAAAAGGCATAATGTTCTATTCATACTATCCAATTGGAATAGTAAATGTTGTCTTATACCTTTCAGTTTCTTTTATTTGTATTTGTCAGAATCTCAATTTCATGTCAAATTTTTAAAAGATTTTTGCATTGCAGAGTTCTTGAAGGAGATCATTTTCTATTGGAATAGGGTATCTTATCCATTCTAATGTTTTGTTTAGAGGTTTGTAATTAATTACCAATCTTAGTGTTCCTCTTTCTATTTTTGCATTTTTTATCACATAGAAAACAGAACAGCTCTAGGGTGAATTGCTTTTTTTGATTAATTTTTTTTAAGTAAATCTTGAATTTCTTTTTTACAGAAATCTTTTATATCTTTATTCATTAGTATGGATTTGGCTTTTGTAGGATGTTGTTTTTCATCAAAGTCTTTTGTATAAGGCAATGATACCTCATGTCTTTTTCTTTCCTAGAAAACATTTAGAATTTTGGAACAAATTGTTTCTTCTATTTCCTTTTTGATTTGTTCTACTTTCTGTTTAATTTCTTCAAAGTTTAATTGTTGATTTATTCTTTCAAAAAGGAAATAGAAGAAACAACTTGTTGTTGTTGTTTATGATTTATCAATGAGTTAATTTGATCCGTATGTATGGATAGGGATTTTAGCCAATTAAGTTTTCTAATTTTGGGTTTTTCTATGAAGGGGAAGCTTATTTTGGTTTCTAATATCTTGGCAGTGGTTGCCTGATGGTTGACCTTATAAGGTTTCAGTATTGATATAAAAGGCACTCCTAAGATGATCTCTTGGGTTATGTTTTTTACTATTTAAAAGGGTGTTTTTAATTTTATTCCTTGGTTGCAGACTTCTGATTTTGACAATTTGTAAGTTATTTTGAGTTTTTCGCCCTTTGTTGTTTTTAACCCTTCTGTTGTTATTTCATAATATTTTGTTAGAATTATACCTTCTTTGATACAAGTTTGGTATACGTCAATATCGAATAGTGCTATTGTTTTTAATTGAAATTCTTTATTTATTAGGAGATTTATTTTTATTAAGTATCTTTGGATGGATACTTTAGTAAGTATCATCATATATTTTTTTGTGTTTTTTTTTCAGCTTCTGATTCAGAAGGGTATTGTTCTGTTTGCATCTCTGTATTTTTGAAAGTTTCTATTTATCTTTTGAGTTGCTCTTGTTCTCTTTTGACATTGGTGGTTTCTGTTTTTATGGTTTTTATTTCTAACTTTAAATCTTCTTTAGTTATCTTTCTTGGTTTTGCTTTTTCATATTTGTCAAAATTAATGTTTTTAATGTTATATATTGGTTCATGGTTTATCAGGTTATTTTTTTTCAAGTTTATCTTTTAATGAGTCTTTTAATTTTTCAAGGTATTCTTTTTTCATAATTGGGTCTTGTATTTTGCCAATGATTTCAATTATGAACTCTTGGTCTTTTGTTAAGACTTGGATTATATCTTCATTTTCTATTGAAGACTGGGATGTCGTTTATATTTCATCTATTTGTAGGTCTTCTAAGGTTTCAGTAATGTTTCTAAGTCTGTTGTTGATTCTAAAAGGATTGCATTAATTTTCTGTTCAATTTCTTCTCCTAATTGGAGTTTATTAATTTTCTTTCAAATATTGCAATATTTTGATATATGCCTTGTTTTTCCACATCTGAAACATTTTATTATTTTGTCCATTTTATTAGATTCTTTTCGTTTTTGTTTTGTTTTTCTATATTTCTTATACTTTGAGGTTTGGTAATATTCTTTAAGATTTTTCTTATGTTTTTTTTATTTTACTGGTTTTGCAGAGCAGCAGTTTTTTGAAAAAAAGGGTTCATGTTTGACATCAAATCGCTGATAGAATGATCTTAATTCTTTTACACACAATTTTCTTTCTCTTTTTAGCTGTTTTTGGAGTTTCAAGTTTTCATAGATTTTTAATCCTTCCTTTTGGTTGAAACTAATGAGTTCACCATATGTAAGGTTTTCATAAGGTATTATTCCTTTATAATTTCCTCTTATTTGACTCCTAGCCTTTTCTCCTAACAGAGTTGGGAGTCCGGCTAAGAATTTTTCTTTCCGAAAAGGTTGATTATTGTTAGATCTTTGTAATACTCTTGTCATGAACATGCCTTTATACCATTTAAAATCTGTTAATTTTTTGCATTTTAAATTTGATAGCAATTCTAAATTTCTGTCTTTAAAGTGTGAAGGGTCACTTATGAAATGTTTTGATATTGAGAAAATAAGGGTTGCTACTGCATCATGAATTTCTCTTCCTTGGTTATCAAAGATAACATTTCCTTCATTGTATTTCTTCACAACTTTTAATATTTATTGCTGTTGGATTGTTGTAAGATAATTATCCCACCATCCTTTTAATTATCTAGTAAAAGCAACTAAAAGGTGTGTTATGGCGTGATCCGTAATTTGACTAGTTTGGTTTCGGTTTTGTATACATTTGAGACCATTGTCATTTGTTGGAGTGTACTGAGGATATTATATTTAGACATTCCATCAATGTTCCATTCATATATAGTATTAGCATTATATTTATTTTGAAATATTGGGTTTTGTTTAATGTTGATGTCTAGGGATGTGATTTTTGGGTAATAAAGTTTTTGAGGTTCTTTCCAAACCACCTTATTAATCTGTTGACTTTCTAATTCTTCTGAATAGCTCTGTGTGTCTATTTGGTCATTGATCATAAGTATTTGCCTTATATAAGGTCTTTGTATTATTCTTGAGTTTTGGCTTTCTAAAGCATTAATTTTATCTTGTATATCTTTTAGGAATTGATTTTGTTGTTCTTAGTGGTATTTTTTAGGAATTTCGAATGGGGAAAATATAGGTTTTGTAATTTCTATTTTCTATAGATTTGTTGAGGATTTTTGAACAGGTTGGTTTTATACTAAAGTTTCTATATTTTCCAACTATTCTGATATAGTGTGTAAATTTAGATTTGTATAGTTATTTTGTTCAACTATTATTTTTATGTCTTTTAAGGAAATAACTTCTCTTAAGTGTGAAGATCTCATTCTTAAAAGAGTTGCTCTTATGCCCACGTTTTTGTGTGAATGTTGAATTTCTGTAAAAAGGGGGATGTTGTGTTTCAATTTTACCTTTATTATTTTGCCATTTATTGATGGTTTTCATAGTGTTTACCATTTGTGGTTCATAATGGTTTTCTAACCATTTAAAAAATTCTATCATAGTTTTGTATTTGTTCATGAAACTATAGTATTCTTGTAATATTTCATCTTTCTGTTGGTCATATTTTTTGAAATAATTTTTTCTTTTTTGTTTATTTTCTTCAGAATAGAAATGTTTTCTATACCATTCTTTATCACTTATAAATTCCTTTTCTAACATGAATATTTCTGAATCTTGTTCATTATTTGTGTTTAAATTTGGATTATTAGTCATTGAAGAATATGTTAGAGACATGTTTGGGAAATTTGTTGGCTTATTCTCTTGTCTGTTGTATATAGGTTGAGGCATATTTGGAGTGTTATCTACATTTTGTAAATTTGTTCTAACAGTTGTGGGTATTAAAGAAACAGAGGATCTAGCTGTGATAAAGTCTGTTCTTTGTGTATTTTTGGTGGAGCTCAAGCTTCTTATGGAAGCTGTGTTTTGTTTTATATCAAAGGATTGCCTTGGTGATATTCTAGTAGGCCTATTGAAGACAAGTTCTACAGACCTGTCTTTATGTTTTGCTATATGGTTTATTTCAGTATTTTGTATTGGAACAAGAGTTGTGACTCTTTTTAATTTCCACCTATTCGGTAATTGGACTTCATGCCATTGTATGGTTTTGGGGATAGTTGTATGGGCTCTGCTCATATCAATTTGGATTAGTAGGGTTTCTCCTTTTGGGCTAGGGATTAAAGCTTTAATGTTGATTACTAAGTACATAGCCTTATAATATAATCTGTATACCAGAGTCAGAGGTTCTGATCCTGGCATCATTTTGTAATTATGGGTTTGAATTTGAAGTGTCAATGTATTTAATACATTTTTGTCTTTTAAAGATACCATGAAATTTGGAAAACAATTAAAGTTTATCGATCCTCTATAGAGGCTTTTTCTACTGTTCCTAACGGAGAGTCATTAAATTGGAGATGTCTTTTATCTCTTAAGGCAATAAGGATGAAATGGATGTAGTTGTGTCTTTTACTTTTAAGGTTTTCTATTGTCTATTGATCCAATAATTGGATATTTTCATATTGGTTTTGAACAGGGATACCTTTTTCTTTGGATTTGATTAAATGCCCACAAAAAAAGTTCAGATATAGGGCATGGAATGTTGAGGATTTGTAAATTTGATTTTCAGAAACTCTTGGGACTTCCCAATTATCTATTTCTTGCATAATATTTTCATAATGAATGCTTTTTTCATTGACTGACTAGGTTTGGTTCAAGTTTGAATAAGAACAAGAGGTAGTCTTAAAAATGGAAGCATCTTGAATTTATTGTTTTCATTTCCTACATAAAGGGGTTTCTATTGTTTGAAATTACTGTATTGATTCTACCTATAGGGGAAAACCATGTCCTAAGTGCCTAACTTTCAGCTGAATAGACTATTTCCCAAAGACTCAGCAGCATCAACATAATACTATCTACACAATTAAAACCAGAACTCAGAAAAAGAAAATAAAAATGTCAAAATACTTGAATTTTAAAAGAACATACCTTTTGCTTCGACATGGCTCTGATACTAAGGACTTCCATGTCTACATATAAGCTCAAGCATTCGGTTTACATATAAGCTCAACTTAATTGTATTATAAGTGTTATGAATGCATGTATGATGATTTCATATTTAAATTGATGTTATAAAATGCTTCCGCATGTAATGATGAATATTAGTAAGGTTATGGTAAGAGGCTTGCTTAGGCTTAGTGAGTTATACTTGTTCGAATTCATGTGCCGATCACAATCCCTTTAAAAAAAGGGATGTGACAGAATACAAGAAAGGGGCATGTCAAAGAGGAGTGTTTTTGCACAAATTACGACATTAATGTAAATATGATCTTGAGATAAACTTCATCTTCAAATTTCTCGTAAAATATAGTTGTCACAAACGAGTCTCATTTTCATAGTGAAATTCACCTTTCATAAACATATAGTTCATTAAATAAGTTGAACACTTACAAAAAACCTTTGGGAAAAATAAGGAAATTATGCCATACTATGGTAATACTTAACCATATAAGCCCATGTTATGAGTAATTTCCTCCAAGCTTTTCGTGAAGCATATGAGTTGATCATGTACTCAAAATTTTCCAATAGGATTCAATCATAACACTTTATGATCATCATTTGATCCATATAGCTCAAATAAGCATTTTTCCATCTACATAACTCGACTCATCATTTTCAATCTGCAAGACTCAAGTGGCCATTCTTTCTTTATAATGCATAAACTCAACCAATGCATTAAGACTTACTCTATTGAGTAATCTTTCTTGACTATCTTATAACTTAGAGTTTAATCTACAACTTAATCAAAGATTTCAAGCAAAAGAAGCAATCACAAGAAAAATCACAATAAAAGAGTAATATGCAATAATCATAAATGGAAGGATGTCAATGGGGTCCTAGCCCACGTTCATGTCGAGCATTGCCACCAAGTAATGGAATTTGCATCACGACGGATAGGATTACTCTAAAGGCATGTGGAATTCTTACCCCTACATCTAGGCCATATTCATGTAGCATTCTTACCCTTCACATTTGGGCCATATTCAAGTGGTATTCTATGCCCCACATATGTACCATATTCATGTGGAAAATCACATATCATACATGCATCATCAACATATCATGCACATATTTATCCAAAACCTATTCTCATAAACAAGTTTATCTAATAAGGTATGTGGTACTACATCACATCTTATCCCTTAGAATCATGATTTCACATGTTTTAATATTCCTCATAAACAAAATGTCGTGAGCTTCAGGGTGGGAATGTTTACCTCCACCAAAGCATTTATATCTATTTTCTATAGCAACAATCTAGGAATTCTTGTACCATGGATTGTATTCTCCCAAAATACTAAATCATCATGTCTACCATCAAGGATGAAAGTGGGAATTCACATCCAAATATCATTCATAAATCCATTCACATTTCTTACTCATAGCGGTATCAGAATTGAAGCATTTAAAGTAAAGCCTTTGAAAAGGTTTATGCCCCTTTGTTAAAAATTAATACATACTAGTGATATTTATATACGAATATAGATTTTAAAACTTGTTTAAAAACTTTGGGTAAATCATTTGATTTAATAATGTAAACAAGGCATTCAAATTATGCAAGTCAAACAACTCAATAAACCATGCTTAGCTATATCGTATTAAAATATTTAAAAGGGTGCATCCACTCACCTTGACAAAAGCGTGCTTTTAAGTCTCTCTTTGTCAAAATTAACTCGTTCTTCAATATTTAAGCTTAACACTCACCTATAGAATAAATCCTATAATAAGTTTTTGGTTTCTAGCAAAAACTCATTTTTGAAACTAGTAGATTTATTGAAAAATACTTTCTTTAAGTTCCACTAAATTTCCATACTTCAAGTCCAATCCATGTATGAACAACCTTAACTTTCCTTACCTTCACAACATCCTTGAAGAGTAAAACCCCTTAAATCTATAGCTCAAAAATGGATTAAGTTAGCTAAAATTAGAAAATCCCAGTATTAGGTCATGCTAATGAGATTTAAACTCAAAAGTGCCAAATCTTACCTTAAATTTGAGTTGGAAGATTGAATCTTTGTCCAATGGGGTCTTGGGAGGTTGGGTGAAGGTTTGGATGGTGATAGGGATGCTTTGGAGGTTGGAAAAATGTAAAATGAATTTTAAGGCTTAAGTTGGGTTTTATATTTTTTCCATGTTAGAACCCAAGAACTGACTTCTTGATTTCCAAGAATTGATTCTGGAATCCCAGACTTGTAAGAACCAACTTCTTGATTTCATGGAATTGATTCTTCTAGTACTGAAACTTTTCTAACTTGTAAAACTGACTTCTTAATTTCCAAGAATTGATTCTTTTAATTTGAAACCTATTCTAACTTGCAAGAATCAATTTTCCCTCGCTTAAGGTCGATTTTTGACACTTCAAATAGCTATCTAAGATTCATGTACACCTTGGAATCAACCGCTCTAGCCCTAGAATAGATCGTTCAAGCTTAGATTTGCAAAAATTTCGTTCCTTAGCCATCATTTCATATCATATTCTTATTTAATCATATTACATCAACCATGCCATCATCATAACAAGAATTTCATGCCAATGTAGTTAGGAAAACTCATCCAACATCCAACATTGTATTAAATTGTAATTGAATCGCATAAACCATGGGCTATTATATTAAAGCCTAATCAACATCTGTGGTTTCCCTTTTCTCGCATTCTTGCAATCATCATTCTTCCATGATTGTAACTTAACAATATGGAGAGATAAAACATCAAAAGATAAGAAATGTTCATTGGTAATGATCACTAATTATAACTCATAAAAAGTTCAAATTTTTACCAAATTTCGCTATATGAAAAAGTAAGGTGTCATATTCTTCCCCCTTAGGAATATTCGTCCTCAAAATTAACAACTTACTTGTAACTTGTCTAATTACGTCATGTTTCTCTTTCCAAAGCTTTTATCTTAAATTGGGGTTCTTCAACCTGTCTTCCAAAGACATTACACTACCCCATACACAAATGTAATTTACATGGGCTTTGCAATCCTTACTTGCCCAAACCTCAAGGTGGCATCTCTAAATGATCTACCACATAAGCTTAGCATTTCTATCATGTATTTCCATATCATCTCAACTTTCGTAGTCCAACTTAACATGGTTCGTATGTATTCCTCAATCATCTATTAACTCACCATAATCAATGTGACAAATTTTCGTGACTCGATTATGTTCTCAACTCTTTCAAAATTATATGTTATTTATGCTTCGTGCATACTCATATATCTCTATGTTCGATGATAATACAAGGGTACCATTATTCACAACATTCTACATATCTTTGGCCATCGTGGGGCATGGAACTTATCCGATCGATAGTGAACTCATTACTATATATAACTGTTGTGGACATCAGTACTCTTTCATTGATTTCGATATGGGTTGACTAGCGCATTTGCCTAAACTCAAGGATTTATAATTGTGTGGTAATTGCCTCATATTTGGCTTTCATAATCATGAAGGTTCAACATATTTATAACTATAACATCATTAAGGCATAATCTCACTCTATCATATACGTTTGTTTCAAGATCTTAATTGTGGGTGTCTATCCATCCACTAGATGGTGGGAATCAGATTCATTTGCACTTGCACTTTTAATATGTGGGCTTTCATCATTCGCACTTAGCTTTCATGCAAAGGTGGGCTTCTTAAAATCTTACAATCATTGCCTCATGAATGGTATTCATCTGTCCTCTTAGGATTTTTTCAAAACATTCCCTATTTAAAAACTTCATGCATCTTAACTTATCATTATGGTTTACACCACTTTAACATCATTATGCTCATAACATCGTATACTTGGTTTCTATTATACCTAACCAAACTTATAATTGTTCTTTACATCCTCAGGTACATATATCAACTATGGATTCACAATCATAAAAATGTAATTCATTCACAATATATTGACTATGCATGAGTAGCCTCGAAGTCCTTTCTTACCTAGAAGTTAAAAATGTTGCCAACTGTGGTATTATCATCGTTTTTCACATTAGGATTTGATTCCATCATGTCATTCAGCTTTTATGTACGCATTCATGATTTAAGTCTCCCACCATGAGGAGTAGCATCCATTAATGTTAATGTATCCATATCTTTTCTATAATGCATTCAACTTTCATTGCTTTATCTTTAACTACACATGACCATTGATTCACTAAATTCATGAATCGTTTCTCAATTTCACATAAGTATCGTTACTACCAATTCCATAGACCAATTTGGCATGTAGTAAATAGTCAGTTCACTCAACTTGTAATCATCGAATTTTCAAATTTCGTCGTTGATCAACTATGTTAATTTTCATCTCTAAATGAGCCTCCTTACCACAACCTACTTAAACCACAAGCAATATCATTTGGCTAAAGTTTTATCCCTTATGGACTATATGCACTCAACCATGTGTTAAACATAAAATCATATAAGCATCTATCAATAGTATCTATTAATATCATGGATTTCTATTGAATCTTTTATAATATTTCCATCATTCAACACTTTTGATTGTACAAGCTACCAATTTAACATTGAACTTTACCATAGTAATTTAATTCAACAATGCCACTATTGGCAAACACATCTTCTTGCATCTCAAATTGTTAAGGTTCAACCTTCCAAAGATGGTTTTCAATAACCAAAACTCTAATATATTTGCAAGTTTTCATAATTCATGTCTCATGCCATAAGAGATCATATCTTTCATAATCATTTTGTTCGCACGAACCTCACACTGTATGTCAATTAAGACTAATGTCACATGTTATCATTTTGCCATTAACAACTTATGGCACTATAGTAGACGTTATAATATTTAAGCATTAAAGAATCACTACAAGTCTCAATTCTTTGGACTTGTGCTAAAACAAACTTATAGCCATAACTTAAAGATATTAAATAACATATTAGTGGCTTTGCCACGTAGCAAATAATTTATTAAGCCATTACAACATATTTGGGCTTTCTTATTAAGACAATGCTCATTGTCCAAACTAGTTATTCGAAATCATCTCCTTTTGTACAAATTTTCCATATCTAACCCTAGTCTTTACTCACTTTACCATGACAAATCCTCACACCATGATGGTCATTGAGTTGAAGAGATTGGCATTGTGTTCCCATAAATAAATGGCTATAATCGAAACCAATTTGCAATTTATGATCTTCCAAATCTAACTTGAGTACTTTTCCAATAAAGTAAATCATACGATAGAGTGATTTCCTCATCTAATCACCATAAGGTCACCCATTGCATGTACATAGCTGGAGATAAAGCTCTGCTATGACAAATATAACACTAATGGCATTTAATAATCAAGATTGTTAAGTATAATCTATTGTCTATCTTGACATCTCATGCTTAAACTCCAATGAGTAATCAATTAATTTGTAATAGTATCATTAACTATACGTTTAAATCCCATCATTAGAGCTGGTCACATTCCCATAAGGCTTTCATGCATAAAATCTTTTTTACCATGCCCTAAACATAACGTATCTACCAAATCATAGATCATGTAAGCACGTCTTCGTTCTTTATCTCCTAGTCAAGCTTTTCAACTTTCCATAAGTTTTAAGCAAGTACCTTTTCCTCAAGGAAGTGTGTACCCCAATCCCTGATATCATTAACATTAATCTAATACCTTCCATATCTAAGGTAATATCTAAGTATCGTGCATCACACATATACAAAATCAATCACTAGTTTGCATTAGTCCATGCTTTAACACCTTAGTCAACTATCCATAACTTTTTATTTTGTCACCTGGGTTTGCACTCAGCTAGATGATCATCTATAATATCATGAAAATAACATACCTATGATTTTCTCTTATTGTCTATGCTCTAGTATTTCTAATAATTCTATCCCTTTCATTAGGGCCACCAGAATTTAAACATGTGGCCTTGTCATTTTCTCATTAGGAGTCTTTTGCTTAAAGATTTTTCCTTTAATCATAGTTCAAGTCCTAGGTGGTTAGCTCACCTAGACTAGCATGCATTATACATGGGTCCCAATTACCAGCAACACCAACTCATCACAATATCAACTATGGGAAGATAATCTTCACATGTTCACTAGTGGGCTTTTCAACACTTGCTATCTTGCGGCTCACCTGTACCTGCCACGACCTTTAACTACAATCACATGTGGGCTAGTACTAATATCCACTGGAGCATCCAGCTCAACCACGTCTGCCACGACTTCTTTCTATAGGCATATGTGGTCTTACCATAATCTTGATAGGAGCATATGGATCTACTGTGTCTTCCATGACCCTTAGTAATAGGTGTTCGTGATCTAGTTGTAACATCTATGAAAGTCTCCTACTCTACCGCATATCTGAAAATCGCTCAAGTTCTAGGTGGCATAATCATAAAATAATAGCAATCACAAAGTACAAGACTCATTTCTAATGGCCATTTCCATACTAGACATAACACTTAAACATAACTTGGGTGGGTAAACCATAAGAAATCATATACGGGTCTCACATTTTTTATTTATGCCTAGGTCTAAAAACAAAAACAAGTTTCCTACACACAACCCCAATGTTTCGCTTAACAAACTACAAGATGACCTTAGGGCTACAACCTGAAGCTCTGATACCAATTTTGTCACATCCATTTTTCAGAGAGATGGTGATCAGTGTATGAACCTACGTGCGTATAGCCCACTAGGCCTAAGCAAGCCTTAATAAACAATGCATGAGCTAGTCATCGATCGCATTCAACACGTTTCCATTCATATAACATCATCATGCAAACACATGCATAATTGCATTGCTATGGATGTCACCATCAACATGCTCATGAACATTATCATAATCATATACTTCATTATCAAATGTGGGTCCATATGTCCATACGTATAGCATTCATTTGCACACTTACAGTCCTCGTATAAACTCTCAAGCCATCGTGTCCAAATCACATATATACGTGCACTTAAAACATCCAAGCCAAGGATAGTGCCATGTGATGGCTACATCATTACAATAATGTCCAACAAGATCATAACAAAACAATAAATAAAGGTTTACTTGTCAAGCGGTACATGACCTAACTCTCTAAGCTTCAAGAAGGCTGATATACAACCCACCAAGAAGAGCAAACGAATCACATCTTCATGACTCAGGTGGTTGAAGAGCTATCAATGATCTGCAATAAAAATAAGAAAAACTAATGTGTGAGTTACAAGGCTCCATGATCGAATACAGGAAAGGGACAAGCCAAAGATGAAAGTTTTTGCACAAATTACTTCATTAATATAAAAGCGATCTTGAGATAAACAAACTTTATTTTCAAATTTCTCATAAAAAATAGTTCATTAAATAAGTTGTACATTTATAAAAAACCTTTAAGAAAAACAAGGAAACAATGCCATAACATGGTATCGAATCCTTTCTAAGGGAAATCATACTTACCCATATAAATTTATGCTATGGGTAATTTCTTCCAAGCTTTTCATAAAGCATATGAATTGATCATGTACTTAAGCATTTTTCCATCCATATAGGTCAAAAAAGCATTTTTCAATCCATATAAGTCAAATAAGCATTTTTCCATCTACATAACTTAACTCATTAATTTTAATCCATAACACTTAAGCGGCCATTCTTTCTTAATAATCCATAAACGCAACTAATGCATTGAGACTTACTCTATTAAGCAATCTCTCTTGACTATATTGTAGCTTCAAGTTTAATCTACAACTCAATCAAACATTTCAAGCCTAAGAAACAATCACAAGAAAAATCATAATACAAGAGTGACATCAGATAATCATGAATGCAAGGATTCTACAGCATCTTGACCCATGTTTGGGATCATGAGTGGCACATCGATGTCACTCATGTTGAGCGTTACCACCAAGTAGTGGAATTTGCATCATGACAAGTGGGATTACTCTAAATGCATATGGCATTCTTACCCCCACATATGCTATATTTGTATAGTATTCTTACCCCCACATTTGGGCCATATTCATATGGTATTCTATCCTCCACATTTAGGCCATATTTGTGTGGAATATCACATACCATACATGCATTATCAACATATCACGCACATATTTCTCTATAACCCATTCTCAAAAACAAGGTTATCACATAAGCTAAGTGGTACTACATCACATCCTATCCCATAGAATCATGATTTCATATGTTCAAATATTCCTCATATACAACATGTTGTGAGCTTATAAGTGGGAATGTCTACCTCCATCGAAGCATTCATTTCTATTTTTCCATAACAACAATTTAAGTATTATTGTACCATGAATTATATTCTCTAAAAATACTCAATCATGACGTCTACCATCAAGGATGAAGGAGGGAATTCACATCCAAATATCATCCATAAATCCATTTACATTTCTTACTTATAACCATATCGAAATTGAAGCATTTGAAGTAAAACCTTTGAAAGGACTTGTTCCCCCTTGTTGAAAACTAATACATAGTAATGATATTTACATACATATATAGATTATAAACCTTATTTAAAAACATTGGATAAAATCATTTGATTTAATACTATAAACGTGGTTTTCAAATCATGCAAGTCAAATAACTTAATAAAACACCTAAAAAGGTGTATTCACTTACCTTGACAAAAGTGTGCTTCTAAGCCTTACTTGGTCAAACCTTACTTGTTTTACAATACTTCAGCTCAACAATCACCTATAGAATAAATCCTATAATAAGTTTCTGGTTTCTAGTGAAAACTTATTTATGAAACTAGTAGATTTGTTGAAAAATCCTTTTTTTAAGTTCCAATAAATTTCCATACTTCAAGTCCAATCCATAAATCAACAACCTTAACTTTTCTTATCTTCACAACCTCCTTGAAGAGCAAAACCCCTAAAATCTCTAACTCAAAAATAGATTAGAGTGAGTTGAAATTAGAAAATTCTAGTGTTAGGTCATACCCATGAGATTTAAAGTCAAAAATGAAAAATCTTATATTAGATTTGAGTTGGAAGGTTGAATCTTATTCCAATGGGGTCTTGGGAGGTTAAGAAAGGGTTGGGATGGTGTTAGGGATGAGTTGGAGGTCGAAAAAATGTAAAATGAATTTTAGGGTTTATGTTGGGTTTTATATTTTTTTCCGTGCTAGATCCCATGAACTAAGTTCTTGATTCCTAAGAATCGATTCTTGGAATCCCAACCTTGCAAGAACCAACTTCTTGATTTCATAGAATTGATTCTTCTAGTCTTGAAACTTTTCTGACTTGTAAGAATCGACTTCTTAATTTCTAGAAATCAATTCTTTTAATCTAAAAGCTATTCAAACTTGCAAGAATTGATCGTCCCTTGATTGAGGTCGATGCTTGACACTTCCAGTAACTATCTAAGGTTCATATACACCTTGGAATCAACCTCTTTTACCTTATAATCGATCCTTCAAGCTTGGATTTGTAAACCTTGCCTTTTTTTGGCCATCATTTCATATCATATTCTCATCCAATCATATTACATCAACTATACTATCATCATAGCAAGAATTTCATGCCACGGGCTATCATATTAAAGCCTAATCAATATCTTTGGTTTCCCTTTTTTGCCATTCTTGGGATCAACATTTTTTCATGATTATAACTCAACAGTATGGAGAGATTAAATATCAAATGACAAGAAATTTTCTTTGGTAATCATCACCAATTATAACTCATAAAAAGTTCAATTTTTTACCAAATTCCACGATATGAAAAAGTGGGGTTTCATATTGTCATCTTGTGCACCTATTTTGCAACTTAGATACCTTAAGAGTGGACCTTAGAGAGATTAAAAGCACTCATACAACTAAATCATACAAGCCTATAGATATATATTTCAATAACTTCAGAAAACAAGCTTGTGATTATATAAAACAAATGTATGAGCGATAAATCATTTTAAAAACTTGTCAAGAATCATTCAAATAATATCCAAGCAAATTAGGATTATTTTGTCATAATCAAAACTATAATCATTTCAAAGCTAACATCTTTGCAGTTCCCAAATGTTCCTAACATTCAACAATCATTGTAATCATTATCTAGACTTATAATTTCGTAATAACCATTCTAAGTACTTTTGGAACTACTCGGGTTCATTAAAAATTAACTTTATAACTTAAACGCACTGTAGCCTAACATAATAAATACTTAAAAACCCATAAATCCTTCATGTTAATTTTAGGTGAACTTTGATGCTAAGGAAAATCACAAAACCTTGAGCTTTTGGATTCAACAGTAAAATTGGACATAAAAATAATATTTTTAGTGCTAGAGATTTCATAAATTAAGATTTAAAAGTTAAAATATGTCATCTACATTTGAAAAACCCAAAACCAAGCTTCTAATCTTCCAAAATAATGATTTAGAGAAAAAATGGGTTTAAGAGAGTTTAAAGTTGCTAAAAAAATGATGAGAGGTGACTTAGAATGAAAAACCCAAGTAAGGGTCATATTTATACTATAGGATGTGAAGATACCCTTTTACGCTTTTTATTTTTTAGAAATCAACTAAATGTGTCAATACATTGGATTTGGAAAAGTTTTATTGATACATTATGAACATGGATCAGTACATCTTCATAAAAAACCCTTTTTAGGCTAAACGTATCAATACTTCATGAGCATGTGTCTATACATTTGAGACAAAATGTAGTTTCTGAGACAAATTGTCGATAAAAACCTAGCAACCTAGTTTAAATTAAACACCATTTAAGTAAATGTCTTCATGTTTACTTATTTCTTTTTAACTCTCTATTTACTTGAGATATTTAATGTAAATAAGCAAACATCTCCCATTTAGATTCAATAAAAATATAAAAAAAATCAAATTAAAATTTTAGTTTTAAGACTAAAATAAAAAAAAGTTCAATTGAAATTAAATTTGCAGCTATCATTTACCATTGCAAACATACTCCAATAATTATGGAAAAATCATTTTTAGTTATCTAAATATCAAGGGAACTATTACCACCATTTTTTATTTCTAAAAGATTTTTTTATAAAAATCACATATTTTGACCCCTTCTAAACTTAGAAAACCTTTTGCTTTAGTAGTGATAGCCAAAAATGATGTCAATTAATTATTTTTGAAGGTTAAAAGTAAATTCAATGTTCAAAACATGAAATGTACATGCCCACCTAAGGATTTCCTAATTTATTCTCTTACATCAAGGTGGGGTTTCACAACTTCTCTTAAATTGATTCAATTATTCTTACATAGCTAATATCAAATAATCATTTCCTAAGGCTTCGTTTATGTTCTTGGGTTTTATTTGAGAAATAAATGCAACATATTCACAAGTATTTGTAGCTTTAGATCTAGTTATCACCCCTTAAGAAGGATCACCAATGGTTTTGTCATGATCAACATACATGTTGTTCAATTTTCTGCTCATGCAAGTGCACATATTGCAAAGATAATATAGAGATGAGTAGAGTGTCAATCCCATAGAGAATTGAATTAATCCTTATTGCTAACTACTAAAATTAACATATCTTCATTTTATCTAAATAATTAAAATTAAAAAAGAAAATTTAATTTAATAAACTAAAAACTAAAACTATTATATCAGCAAATTTTACTTCTAGTAATTAATAGGCCTAAGATTATGATATCCCTCAATACTTCATCTGAATATTGTCTCTCTCTCTCTTAACTTAGTTTAATGGATTAAGTTGTTAACCTCGAGTTTTAATTTATTTATAAGTTTCTATCGAGTTTCTCATAAAAATACTTTTCCCAATTAATTTACTATATGTCTGTACAAATTATATTGAAGAAAGATTCATTAAGTTTGTGCTCTAATTTTGGCTACATATGGCTTATAGATGTATGTCTACCCTACATGCAAATCAAACCACCTAATCAACTAAGTGTATTCGATCATACGCTATTTTATTCAAGGTCTACCTAAATTTCTCTCATCAAAGTTTAACCTAGGTTTTCAATTTGATCTAATTGGTGGCCAGACAATTAGAAGTATTAAGAACAGAATAAAATAAACAACCTAAACCTATCAAACATAAATAAAATAAAGATAAATAATTCAGACTACATATTGAGTTCAATCATAATCTTAGATTAAAAATTCAATTCCTCATTAAGTCACACATCATCATTGAATAAGTTTAAACATTAATAACAAAACCAAGAAAATAAGAGAATAAAAGAAAAGATAGAAAAACTCAAGAGTTGTATTCTTATCTCCAAATCTCCTTGAATCCCCTAAATTCTTCTTAGCTTCAATGACTCTTGTAGCTTGACTCTCAACTGGTAATCTGATGTTTCTTCATTCTCTTCGAAAGGTTGTTTTCATTAGCTTTAAAGTTACACCAAGTTGGGTGGAGAAAGAAGTCAATTTCAGCTAGAATTTCCTCATCAATCTATGTGAGTTGCAGCTTTACCCAATTAATTAATAGAAATGGTAATTACTCTAAGACTACAACAATACATCAACTTTGATAAGATTTTTTACTATTTTTCATTCTGAACTGGGTAAAGTGGTAAACATGAAAGTTGTATATTTTTCTCTTATTTTTCAATGGTCCAAGAATCGCTTTATTTGGAGATCTGTAAAGAAAGTTATGGTTGAAACACCGAAACATGTGTAGTGAAAGTTTGTACCTTGAAATTGCTCTCCTTCTTTTACTAATATTCTTCTTTCAAACACCTATAAAAGCACAAATAAATCAATAACAGCTTATCTTAACCACATTAACACCAAATTCAACATAAAATTAACCATGATTAGATTGACTCACCTAAAATAACTAATTTAAAATAATTAAATAACACATACTAATTTCTATGTATTATTACAAGAACTAAGCTAAATTACTATCAAAATTAAGCTCAAATAACTCTATATCATAGAGTTATCAATACCTACTATCTCTAGGATAAGTAGGTTTTCTTTCTTCTTCCACTTGTTGAATTTGTTGCTCATGAATGGTTTGTTCTTCTTTATTTGTCTCTTCTTCGGCAATTTTCACTTCTTTAAGTTCTTGTTGAAGAATGCCTATCTCATTATCAAAAGATACCTTTTATGAAAGAGGATTAAATTCATCAAACAAGATAGGGATAGACTCCTCTACCACTAGTGTTTTTTTGGATGTAAAATAATATCCTAAAAATATGCCTTCATCACTCTTAGCATCAAATTTACCAAGGTCATCCCTTTTATTGTTCAATATAAAGCATTTGCATCCCAATGAATGAAAGTAGCTTATGTCAGGCTTTTTGCCTTTGTATAACTCATATGGTGTCTTATTTAATATTGGCCTAATCATAGCTCTATTAATTATATAGCAAGAAATATTGATTACTTCTACAACATAAATATATTGGTAAATTATTTTCACAAATCATTATTCAAGCCATTTCCTTTAGTGTTTTACTTTTCATCTTGACTACTCCATTTTGTTAAGGGCGTTCTAAGAGTTGCAACTTTATGTCCACATCCACTTTCATCACAAAGTCTTTTGAAGCCTAGTTTCTCAAATTCCTTACCATGGTCACTTTTAACATTGGTGATTGCATATTCTTTTTCATTTTCAACTTTCTTACAAAAAGATATGGAAATACCTAAGGCTACCTTTTATGAGCTAGAAAGTAAACCCATGTGAACCTAGAGAAATCATCTACTATTAAAAATCCATAAGATTTACCACCAAGGCTCATAATTCTAGTGGGTCAAAAAAGATCTGTGTAAGAATTGTAAAGATATAGTGGTTGTGACATCTTTCTTTGACTTAAATGAACTTCTTTAATGTTTTCCCTTAACACATGCATCACACAACTTATCATTATCAAAATTTAAAATAAGCAAACCAATTACAAAGGTATAAAGTGCTCTAAAAAGGAGTAAGGTCTAGTAGTAACCACGCCCTTAAAAAAGGTGTTTGTTGCAGAACATTTGTATAAAGCTTGTGTGATCAAAGTTAAGGAAAAAGACACTAAACCTAATCTAGTGCTACTAGACATGCTAAACTTTGATGTCATACCCAGGATAGATTGGTTATCTCCGAACTATGGAAGTGTGGATTACCATCACAAGAGGGTGAAGTTTGAATACCTTGGAGACACACTGCTCTACATTTGAGGAGATTACAGCATGGCACCAAGTCATACGATATCGACCATGACTACTAGTTGCTTTATGAGACATGGATGCTAAGGATATTTGGATATAATCTTAGATACCAAAGAGGAAATGGGTAGTGTGGTCAATGTGCCAATTGTGGGAGATTATGCTGATATGTTTCCAAGCAGGGAGATAGAGTTTTGTATAGACTTGGTGTAAGACAACAGTTCAATATCTATACCACTTTACTAAAAGGCACCAATTAAGTTCAAGAATCATTTAGAGGATTTGCTAGACAAAGGTTCCATACGCCCTAGTGTCTCACCATGGGGTGCGCCGATATTGTTTGTTAAGAAGAAGGATGATTCAATGGGATTTTGTATCAATTACAGATAGTTGAACAAAGTGACCATAAAGAACAAGTATCCTCTCCCACAGATGGGTGATCCCTTTGATCAGTTGTAAGGGGTGAAGTGTTTCTCTAAAATTGATTTATGATTGGGTTACCACTAAATGAGCATTAGAGGTGAAGACAACCCAAGACTTTTCCCAAACGAGGTATAGCAATTATAAGTTTTTGGTTATGTCATTTGGATTAACTAAAGCCCTTGCAAATTTTATGGATATGATGAATGGAGTATTTAGGCCATACTTGAATAAGTTTAGTACCAAAAATCAACATTTTTCCAATAGAATTTTTTGTTGGAAAAAGTTAAAATTTTGTTGGAAATGCCTTGTTTGGATGCATTTCCAACAAAAAATTCCATTCAAAATTTCATTGATGAAAGCATCGTTGGAAATGCTTTCTATAGGAAATCCATTGGAAATTTTCGACAAAACATTTAGTTAAAAGTACATAATTCCATTGAAAAAATTAAATAATTTCGTACACCATATCGCATCAATTTTGTCAAAAAAGATTAAAATTTCGCTAGAATATTTCGTTGGAAAAATAATTCCAACAGAACTAGAAATTTCCCATCAAATTTTTGTTGGAAAAGTAATTCCAATAAAATTTTGTCAGAAATTTCCAATGAATTTTTCGATGAAAATTTCCGTTGGAAAAGCATTTCCAATGAAAATTACCAACCAAAATCTCCAAATTTTGTCAATGATGACTAAATTATCAATAGATATCCACAATTCACATTCAAAATTTATAAAAGAAACACACATTAAAAACTAAAATTCAAAATCAAGTTCATGCAATTAAAAATTGTTATAAACACATTATATTTAAAAATGTCAAACAAATATAAACATAAAGCTAAATATGCTATTGTATGCCATACTAAAAAAGCATTCAAGTCCAACTATGGAAAAAGAGACACCATATCATGACATGTTGTGTACTTACTTGTTAAGATTTAAACATAAAGTACGTGCATTTCCTTGTTTTGAAAGCACATTACTCACGATCATTGCTTTGATACATGTCTTAAATTCACTCATACTTTTTGCCATTGCTTTCTTCATGTTGCCATTATATTGGCATTAGTCTCCTTAATTTCCTCACGTATCTCCTCACATATTTCCTCATGTATCTTACTAAAGTCTTTTGATAGATTCTCCACTTTTTCTTCCAATGCAATTATAGGACCGGCAGCATTTGAGCTGATAGGGCCACATCCTGACTCTGATGTTACTACATTGCTGTGTGTTGCGCTAAATAAAGCTATAACAAGCATTTGATTACCAAGCCCATACATTGAATATGTGTAGTGTTCATCCCTCCAACTACTTTAATCTAATCATACAGATCGAATTTCATCTAAAAGGATGATTCTTCACCATACTTCTACGATAATACAAAATTATACATTGCTACAAAAAAATTAAATAAGATTAGTATTCAATTATGTTGCCAACTTTGAAGTAAAAATCAATCAATTTTTCACACACACTAGTAGATTTAGACTTGTTGTCTATAAATTCACCACAACTCGCTAAATGTTTATGAATGCAATTGAACAATTTCAAAAAACTAACATCTTGTTCCATCTCGATTGCCTACATTTATTTACCTTTACATGTTCTCAATCATAATCCATATATATAAATAACATATAAGGAAGAACCCAAGTCAAACTACTAAATATACAAATTAAATTTTAGTTTGAAGAAAATGCAAAAAACCATACATATAAATGCCAAGTAAGATTAATTCATACCATCATTTTTGCATGAACAACGAATGGATCTAAACCACCAATGTGCTTTGAAATTCTTCATTCTTTTTGCATTAAGAATTTTGTCTTGCTTTTCTCAATTTGTTTTGCCATTCTTCTGGACCCCATATCGTATCGATAAAGGCATCCTAAATTTCATTTTTGATCTATCTTAACATGCCTTTGCAGTCTCTAATATCATTTGTTTTCACATCCATCGTTGCTTTGTTCCTTTCTTCTGAAAGCATGTCTTTTAACAGATCAGAGCAAAGTTTATCCCATGTCTGTAGAACCAAAACATCTTTATTTGTAAGCTAAACACATTTTTCTTACATCAAAATAATAGAGTAAATAAAAAAATTGATACAAAAGTAATTGAAAACAAAAAGTTATAATTTAATTGAATAACAAACATAATACCTGAAATTTCTTAAACATTAAGTCTTTTATGTCATTACGGACTTTCTTCCATATTGGCAATGGACTATGAAAATGATTTTTTATAATCCTTGATATTGTAGCCGTGACCGCTCGCTTGAAAAAAGTACTTGTAGAAGATGAAAGAAAATTATTGCATAGTAAAATATATAACAAATATAACTCTCATTAAAATAAAAAATAATGTATCTCTGTTCAATAGGAGTTATAAGCAATCTTTTGAACGGATCTGTAGGAGTCTATAATCTTACACTAGGCCCTTTACCCCTTGACCTCAATGATGTACCATCTCCACTTGCACCTAAAGGAATGGATGTGGATCCATGAGAATCGTGAGTAGATGTCACATTATCAACTTGCTCTGCAAATGCATCCAACGAACAAGGTGGCTTTGAGGGCACATCATTGACTTGTTGCATCTGTGGTTGAGTGGATGGATTAGCAAATGCACTAGCAGTTGTAGGCAACGGCATAGATCCAGAGGCATTTGCTGCTTTAGTTCTCAGTTTTAAATAATTCCCTCTAACCATCATTTTTGCAATATTCTATATAAAAAACTCATACACAACTGTTAAAAAATTGAAACAAACTATAAAAATAATCAAATTACAATAATCAAGAGTAATTTCCAAGCATGTGTACAATAAAAAAAATGTAATAAAAACGTCATTATAATGTATTCATTTCAACAATTTAAATATAAACTATAATATTTTATAACATTTCAAAATCTTTGAATGATAATAATTAAGTTAAACAACTGTGTAACAAAAGATACAAAACCAATAACATATATGTCTACCATCATCAATCACTTTCAAAATAAGCCAACTCATGTTTTTCATTATCATCACTTTCATCACTAATAGTTTCTTCATCTTCATCTTTAACTTCTTTTTCATCTTCATCTCCTTCCATGCCATCTTCTTCATTTTCATCTCCATACATGTCATCTTCTTTATCCTCAGTCAAGAGATTAACCTCTTCATAATCACCACTTGCTAAACTATAGGGATTTCAACTTCTTCCAAGAGAGTAACTGTAGAAGCAAAAAATTATCAGCCAATTACGTGCCGCCATGTGGATGTAATAATATTTTAACTATATAATTAATTATAAAATAATTAATTTATTGGTTAGATTATTTTTAAAGACATATAGTTGAACCAATTCACCTATTGGTATATACTTATCTCTCAAAATAATTTAGAGATAATATTTATATTTTGACCAATCAAATATTAGCTATTAGTCATCCAATTTATCTCTAAACAAATCAAAATAATTTAGAGATAATATTTATATTTTGACCAATCAAATATTAGCTATTGGTCATCCAATTTATCTCTAAATAAATCAAAATAATTTGGAGATAATCTTCATATTTTTGACCAATTAAAATTTAATTAGTGGTCATTTAAATTATCTCTAATAATTATATTAATTTAGAGATAAAAATCAAATTGGATTATTTAATTTAACTCTAAATAAATTGGAGATAATACCTAACTTCGGCCAATCAAAATCCAAGGACTCAAAGTCCAGGCAATCAAAAGACTTTCAATGAGTCATCATAATTTAGCTCTAAATAAATTAAAATAATTTAGAGATAATTCAAAGAGATTTCATTCTCATCAAAGTCTCCCACTTAACATTATAAATGGGAGGCTCCTCCAAGCCATTTTGATTCATTCAGAAGCATTTGAAGATTGAGAAGCATTCGAAGATTGAGAGCATTTCAGAGATCAAGAAGAATATAAGATTTCTGAGGTGAAGATCAAGCAATGGTGAAGTTCGTGATCAAGTGACAGCGAAGTTCGTGATCAAGACAAACTCCAAGTTCGTGACTCTTGAAAACGAAGTGAAGAATTTAATCAGAGGAATTTTCAGAGATTATCACTCACATCATCCAATATTTGTATTTGTCTCATAATTTTCAAGTCAAGAAATTTTGACAAGAAATTTGTGTGTACAAATTTCTGGCACACCCAGTGGGACAATCTCTACCTCTCATCTTCTTTCTTCAAACAAATCT
>NW_018397257.1:1726513-1807984 GCF_002168275.2 Theobroma umbraticum | reverse complement strand
ACAAATGCTTTCACCAACAAGAAGTATGCTACCTTTACTTGATGGTTGAAGAAGTCTTGAAGCTGCAAGTATGAATTATTGTGCAAATTGAAGCAATTGCAACTAAAATATTATGGATTCCAATGTTTGATATGTAGAGAATTGGCAAGGGGTCCTTTTTATAGAGTAAAAAAAGGAGAATCCTAGTTAATTAAGGAATGTTATCCTAGTTAATTAAGGAATGCAATACCAATTGCGATATACTTCTTTTAAAATTATAATTCTATTGCAATATACTTCTTCAAATAGTTTTATTGCAATATACATCTTCTAAAGTTATAATTTTCTTACCTATGAGTAAGCATAATTCAAACTTAACTTGGATTGCAATTATACCCAAGTCATGTTAGGATTTTAAGAAATCCTAGAGATTTTAAAATTTCAAGACTTGTCCACTTGCCACATTCAAAATCATGTGTGAACAAGTCTTGAAGGGGCATTTGTAGAAGAAAAAAATTATCAGCCAATTACGTGCCGCCATGTGGATTTAATAATATTTTAACTATATAATTAATTATAACATAATTAATTTATTGGTTAGATTATTTTTAAAGACATATAGTTCAACCAATTCACCTATTGGTATATATTTATCTCTCAAAATAATTTAAAGATAATATTTATATCTGGACCAATCAAATATTAGCTATTGGTCATCCAATTAATCTCTAAACAAATCAAAATAATTTAGAGATAATATTTATATTTTGACCAATCAAATATTAGCTATTGGTCATCCAATTTATCTCTAAATAAATCAAAATAATTTGGAGATAATCTTCATATTTTCGACCAATTAAAATTTAATTATTGGTCATTTAAATTATCTCTAATAATTATATTAATTTAGAGATAAAAATATAATTAGATTATTTAATTTATCTCTAAATAAATTGGAGATAATAACTAATTTCGACCAATCAAAATTCAAGGACTTAAAGTCCGACCAATCAAAAGACTTTCAATGAATCATCATAATTTATCTCTAAATAAATTAAAATAATTTAGAGATAATTCAAAGAGATTTCATTTTCATCAAAGTCTCCCACTTAACATTATAAATAGGAGGCTCCTCCAAGCCATTTTGATTCATTCGGAAGCATTTGAAGATTGAGAAGTATTCGAAGATTGAGAGCATTTCAAAGATCAAGAAGAATATAAGATTTTTGGGGTGAAGATCAAGCAACGGCGAAGTTCGTGATCAAGCGACGGCGAAGTTTGTGATCAAGACAAAGTCCAAGTTCGTGACTCTTAAAAACGAAGTGAAGAATTTAATCAGAAGAATTTTCAGAGATTATCACTCACATCATCAAATATTTGTATTTGTCTCATAATTTTCAAGTCAAGAAATTTTGACGAGAAATTTGTATGTACAGTAATATTAATTGGAATAGACACATCATTTTCTTGGTATACTTCTTAATTCAAATCAATTTCATTTTCTCCATCTTCACTACTAGAAAGGTAGAATCCACTCCTAGCTTTTGTTTTAATTATTGCCCACCAATCTCTTTTGGTTGATGGATAACTACTATAATTGTTTATTTATGTTTGTAATTTTTATTTATGCATTGTCTATTTACTCAATAAATCGATTTCATGGTTATTGAAACAATTTTGTGTTTACTTCATATATCCATTAATATAAATATATATAATTTTTATGTATGTATGTATGTATTTATTTATAATATTGTAGCTATTTATCATTTATTTAATTATTTTTCTATTTTATTACATTAAAGAAAAAAATAAGAGAGTACCTTTGTCTGAAAAAAAAGAAAACAGAATAGAGAATGGAAATAAAACTATTGTGCTGGCGCATATATTTCCCTGCACTGTATCAAAATAATGATTAAAGCTGTTGCCCATGGTGCGCTGGGAGTTCCAACCGCAACGGCAGTGCGGTTAAAATGAGACAACCACGCCACGCAGATCTCACGAATTACACACCTGCGGCACGATAGGGGTCATGGTGCCAACCACGGCGGTCGGTCGTTCCTAACGGACTCTGAAAGGGAGAAGTTAATTTTAGAAAGGCCGGAGCGAGTTACGATTTTTTTTTTTTTTTAAATTTTATTAACGCTGCTTTTTTGCTCCAACTATTTCTACTGCTTAATATGGTAAATAGTTATTCTTAAATATATAATATACAATAAAAAATAGGGAAAAAAACTAGAGAAGAATTAAAGGCGTTAAAATAGGAGGCCAGAATAGCAATACTCTGAAAATTTAGGTCGGAAGAAACGAGAGGAGAGGCGACATCTGAGGGAGAAAACGAAGAGAGGGCTGAGAGGAATTAGCGGGTGGTGAACGGTGTGCATACACTCAACTCATGTATAAAAAGGGGAGATAGGGGCAAGAGGTCTTAGGACGGTAGAAGAAGCAAAGCATCTTCTTCCAACAGGGACAAATAGATAGAGGGAAGAACATAGCAATCAAGTTGTAGGAAAGGGTTATTTATTACATTAAAAAAAACTGTAGGTAGCCGCTAGATCCGTATCTAGCGACAGTAAGAGAGATGGGCGGGGTGATATTGATGCTTTTTTTGTGCTTCTCAGCTGCAGCATTTATCTCTGAGGTCCACGGTGAAGATCCGTACTTGTTCTTCACATGGAACGTCACCTACGGCACCATCTCTCCATTGGGAGTTCCTCAGCAAGCCATTCTCATAAATGGTCAATTCCCAGGACCCAACATCAACTCTACAACCAACAATAACATTGTCATCAATGTCTTCAATAACCTGGATGAGCCATTCCTATTGACATGGTACATATTTACGCTTACATATGTTCTTGTGAACTAGTAGTAGCGTATACTTTGATTTGATTAATTAACGATCCTTTTATATTTTTTTTTTCCCTTTTAAACGCATGGCAGGAGCGGCATTCAACACAGGAAAAACTCCTGGCAAGATGGAGTACTTGGAACGAATTGTCCCATTCCCCCGGGGAAGAACTACACGTACCACTTCCAAGTCAAGGACCAGATTGGGAGCTACATCTACTACCCCTCCACGGCTATGCACAGGGCAGCTGGTGGTTTTGGTGGTCTTCGAGTAAACAGTCGACTCCTCATCCCTGTCCCTTATGCTGATCCCGAAGATGACTATACTGTCCTCATTGGCGATTGGTATACCAAGAGCCACACCATGCTCAAGAAGTTCTTGGACAGCGGTCGCTCCTTGGGAAGGCCAGACGGTGTCCTCATCAATGGTAAAGTCGCCAAGGGTAATGGCAAGGATAAGCCTCTCTTCACCATGAAGCCTGGCAAAACGTACAAGTATAGGATCTGCAACGTTGGACTGAAGAACTCCCTCAACTTCAGGATCCAAGGGCACAGGATGAAACTTGTGGAGATGGAGGGTTCCAACACCGTCAAAACGTGTACGAGTCCCTGGATGTGCATGTTGGCCAGTGCTTTGCGGTCCTTGTTACTGCCGACCAAGCCCCTAAGGATACTTCATGGTCGCATCCACCCGATTTACAAAGAACGTGCTCACTGCCACAGGCATCATTCGCTACACCAATGGCAAGGGAGCGCTGCCTCACCTAAGCTTCCTTCCGCCCCTGTTGGTTGGGCTTGGTCCCTGAACCAGTTCCGCACCTTCCGTTGGAATCTCACTGCCAGTGCTGCGAGGCCAAATCCTCAAGGCTCCTACCATTATGGTGCTATTAACATCACGCGCACTATCAAGTTAGTGAACACTGCTAGCAGGGCCGGTGGGAAGCTTCGGTACGGCACTCAATGGCGTCTCCCATATCAACCCACCCACCCCGCTGAAGCTTGCGGAGTATTATAATGTTGCGAACAAGATCTTCAAGTACGACGTGATCGGGGACGAACCACCAGCTAAGATCACAGGTGTCACTATGCAGCCGAACGTCCTCAACATGACATTCCGTAACTTCGTGGAGATAATTTTTGAGAACCACGAGAAAAGCGTCCAGTCGTATCACTTGGATGGATATTCATTCTTCACCGTCGCGTAAGTTTGGTCCACCTCTGGAAGAATTACTTCGAACATTATATGAATTAATTTCATCAACTAATGATCAATTAATGCACCGATTAACACTGAAATTATATTGCCTACAGCATTGAGCCAGGCAGATGGACCCCTGAGAAAAGAAGGAACTACAATCTTCTCGACGCCGTTAGCAGGCACACCATCCAGGTTTTCCCCAAGTCCTGGGCTGCCATCCTTTTGACGTTCGACAACGCTGGCATGTGGAACATCAGGTCTGAGATTTGGGAGAGGACATACCTGGGCCAACAGCTCTACGCCAGTGTCGCGTCCCCGGTGCGCTCCCTCAGGGACGAGTACAATATCCCTGACAATGCCGCGCTCTGTGGCGTCGTCACGAACTTGCCCAAGCCTCCGCCATACACTATCTGAGCCGTCTTCGCAAAAGGGAAGTAATTATATCTGGTAGCAGTTAATAACGGTGACGAGGTACTCCCAGAGCGGCTGCCCATCTCACTGCGCCTCATCAGCTTACATATGAAAACCCTTTCCTCATTTGTATTGCTACTAAACTTTTGTCTACTATTCTATTCTGTCCCTAGCTACCTCCTCCCTAAATAATATACGTAGAAATTTAATTCAATTGAATTCATACATCATCATTGTGACTCGTTCTTTCATATTTTGAATCGAATCTGTCTGTCTCTCCCTTCCGTTTTATTTATTTTTTTTATTCATTTTAACTTGCATTATTTGTCATGGACGTCACTACTAACCCCATTCAACCAATTCCCATCCATCCCCTCAGATCACCCCCGCCGCCCCCTGCAATTCAAATAAAGAAAAAAAAGGGAAATTATACATCAAATAAACATTATTATATTGAAAAGTGCCATCTCAAAGCGTTAATAACATTAATAACTAGCTGCTCGTTATAATCTTCAATAGGCAAAAAAAAGGCACTTGTCACCACCACTTTAAGGGTGTAATTCTTCTGAGCCTCTCCCTTTTAATTGGCAAGTTATTTATGGGTCAAAGGATGAATAGATACCTTAGCAAAAAGGGAGCTGTTAGGCATATTATTGAACTTTTAAAGGAAAATATTTCAGTAAAATTTTCCGTGGGCTGTATACCGTTAAATAATATATAAAATATTAATTGTCTATTCCATTACATAAAATGTATGAAGAACATGATTATAGTAAAAAGATTGATTAGTCTAATTCATAAAAAAATAACCATCGTTTACAATATTTTCATTTTAGAAGTTAGTTATAAAGCGTCAATAGATAATATTTTAATTAAAAAATAAATAAATAAGTTTTAATTAATATAAGAAATTAAATAAAATTAGATTAAGTAAAATGTCAATATAAAATTAGTCATGATATAATATGAATTTAGATCCACAATTGTTTAGAGAGATTATTAAGAATGATCTCAGACATATTCATTTTAGAGTTGTTTTTGTCTGTCTAGTATATAAATGGATAAAGATTTCTACAAATAATTGGCAATCATAATTATTCAAACTAAAGACTGCAATTTTTATTTGGAAAAGCTGTAATTGTATTAATAATTAAAAGGATCGTACATATGGTTGTTGCAATCCGACAATGTCATTAAGGTCTTACAAAAACAAACCAGTTCCAATCCTAAAGACCACTAAGGAATTCACCTTGTAGGGAGTAGCAGTACCTGTTATATACTCCTTAAACTATGGAAAAAAAAACAACACAAAGATAATTGTTAAAGGCCAATAGCAGGACTAGCAACTAAGTGAGCTTAACTAGATCAAAGTGGTTTCCTTTGATCAAGTTTACAAGCGTTCCACACATGGAAAGAAGAAGAAGAAAGAAGATTAGCTATCAATTAATGTGTTAACTATCATTCTAATTTAAATTATTTTGGAGTCAATTTTGCAATATCAATCATTCTATTTTTAAGTTATTGTGGAGGTAGTTTTACATTATATACATGTCCAAAATAGCTAGAGCCTGTTGCTTTTAATAAAAGGCAGGTGTTTGTCAATAAGAGTTAGTTATATCAGTTATGCGTGTACTCTAGTTTAAAAAAGGAGTTCTGATGAGGAACAAAGCAGGCCTTATTTCTAATTAAATTTCCAATTCTAAGATCGAAAAGTTCTTTTTAACGAGTTTTTAATTTTTTATTTTCAAAATAGGACTAAAAGGTAGGAAAACTCATAAACATAACTTGCAAGCTAAGTTGCCTTTAGATTTTAGATTGTAGGATCCCATTACTAAATCATAGTCAAAGGCCTATAACAGCTTGGTATCAGAGTAAGGGGTTATGGGAGGCTCTCGTACTCTTCAGCAACAATTTGAAGCCTTCATGACTATATATCAAGAAGATCGACCATGAGATAAGGCCGAAAGAGAAAAGGACAATGTTGCCAATTAGGCGAGGCAGAATGACGTTACAACCCAATTAGAAGAACTTTTTCGTGACCTAGTTGCAAACCGATTAGAAGGTAAGGGAACAAGAAATAGGAATAACAATCGTGGCTGTAAAGAGCAAAAGGTGGGATTGGAAAACTTGGATGGAGGAAACTTTGTGCCAAAATACTCAAATCTCGACTTTCCTCGTTATGATGGCTCTTATAATCCCCTAAGATGGTTAAGCCGCTACGAACACTTCTTTTGTCACCAGCAAACATTATAGTGGAAAAGGTGGGTTAGTATCCTTCTACTTGGAAGGAGACACTTAACTGTGGTTCTTCAAGTTGGAGAAGATCCGGCTACAATTGTCTTAGGAAGATTTCAAAGCCAACTGCAACCCATGTTTTGGCAGCCAATCATAAGCAACAAACTAGGAGAGCTATCTAAGCTTCGTCACATAAGCATAGTGGAGGATTACCAACGATGCTTTGAACAACTCGCAGAACATGCCAACAGTTTGACCCAATAACAAAAAGTTGAAATTTTCATCAGTGGGTTAAAAGAGGCAATAACATAGAGGTTGAGCTACAACATCCTTAAGATTTATCCAATACTATAAGCTTAGTTTGGTTGTATGAATGCCAAGGGCATAGACATCGAAACAATCAAGTGGTCCACGAAGGAGCACAACAAATGGTGCACCATGAACATCTTTTGTGAGGCGACTAAGTAAGGCGGAGATGAAGGAAATGAAGGTGAAGGGGTTTTGTCACAATTGTGATCAGCCTTACATGATAGAGCATCATTGTAAAAGACTTTTTAGGTTAGAGGGAATTGATGACTTGCAACTTGAACTAGAACTTCTAGTAGAAAAAACAAAGGAGTCTAAAATATCAATTCATACTATAACAGGAATGCAAAAATCATAGACGATGCAAGTGAAGGGATTTGCTGACGAAAAGCCCTTATTGATCTTGATTGATTATGGAAACACATACAACTTTATGGATAAGGCCTTGGTGGATCTCATGAAAATGCCAATTGAATCAAATGCTAAATTACAAGTAAGAGGTCTTTAAACTTTTTGCTTTGATTTATTTTTTACTGCCTTTCTATGGGTTTGGTGTAGTGCTAAGGATGAATTGACTAAGGACACTTGGTCCTATATATTGGGACTTTACGACCATAAAGATGCAATTTTGGTGGCAAAATTGGAGGGTAAAGCTATATGGAATTAAGAACTCCAATTCACTTACAACGTTTTTTTCAACCACACTAGTTGAGGTGGATAGGGAATTAGAGCTCAAAAGAATCTTTATAGAATTCCAAGACTTCTTTAAAGCACTAGAAGGGCTGCCTCTTTCTCGTTAATATGATCATCGAATTATTCTTGAACCGGGAGTAAAGCTCGTATCAATCTTTCTTTATCGTTATCATCATGGGCAAAAGGATGAGATCAAAAAATAAGGTGAAAAGATGCTAAAAAGGGGAATTATCTGCCCGAGTCAATCCCCTTCTCTTATCCAATTCTTTTAGTTAAAAGGTAGATAATTCTTAGATATTTTATGTCGATTATCGCGCCTATAATGCCTAGACTATCAAAGATAAATTTTCAATTCTAGTAAATCGATGAACTACTAGAAAAATTACATAGGGCTCATTATTTCACAAATTTAAATTTATGCTTTGGGTATCACCAAGTCAAGAAGCGTGAGACAAATAAAGAAAAGATAGCATTTCGCATTCACCATGGTCACTTTGAATTTCTAGTCATGCCTTTTGGCCTCACTAACACTCTTTCCACCTTCCAAGTCCTCGTGAATGATGTATTCAATCAATTCCTATGCAAGATCATCTTAGTATTCTTCAATGACATTCTGATTATAGTCGTACCTGGGCAAAACATATCCAACATCTTTAAATTGTGTTCACCTTATTAAGATAGCATTGCTTGTTCTTAAAACACTCTAACTGTATGCTTGCACAAACTCAGGTCTTTACTTAAGGCACTTAATTTCATTTTGTGGAGTGGAAGCAGACCCTCAAAATGTGGTAGTAATGCTTCAATGGCCATAACCAAATAATTACGAGGCTTCTTTGGTCTCATAGGGTAATATAAAAAATTTGTTAAAAGTTATGGAGAAATTGTTGGCTCATTAACAACTATGTTACGAAAGAATTCCTTTGTTTGGACTTAAGACTAGTTGGCTACTTTTGAAGCATTAAAATTGGCCATGACCAAAACACTAGTTTTAGCCTTTCTAGATTTTGAAAAGATCTTTGTAATAGAGTGTGATGCCTCAGATTATGGAATAGGAGTTGTCCTATAGCAGGAAGGTCAACCGTTTGCTTTTTTTCGTCGTACACTAGCCAAACATGACCAACATCTACTTGCATATGAGAAAGAATTGATTGGCTTAGATAAAGACGTGCACCATTGGAGGTCCAACTTGTGGGGATGACCTTTCCTAAAACGAACAGACCCTTACAACCTTTATTTCCTCTGGACACAACCCATATTACCTCTCCATAACAACACTAGGTTAGCAAGCTAATGGGTTTTGACTTCATAGTAGAATATGAAGCTGAGCAAGAAAATGTGGTTGTTGATGCACTATCTTATAGATATGAAGATGTGGGAATCCTAACATCAATCTCAATGCCTCAAAATTAGGATTTTTTGATGCAATCTAGGTAGAAGTTTCAAACTGACAAGAGTTACAACAACTTGTGGGACGTATCACCATATGTAAAAAGGGCAATCATTGGACATATTGTGACAGGATAATCTTTTTCTAGAGCAAGGTTTATTTGCCAACTTCTTTTTCTTTTTTCCAAACAATAATTTTAGTTATTTATGGTCAATGCTGAAGGGTACCAAAAAACTCTTCAACAAGTTTCAACATATTTTCACCAGATAGGAATGAAGCGCTAAGCTCAAGACATGGTAAAAACTTGTGAAATTTGCGAAAGGAATAAGTTAGACCATTTATAACATAGAAGGCTATTGCAACCTCTCCCAATTCCTACACAAGTATGGTTAGATATTTCCATGGATTTCATAAATGGACTTTCCCCTTCAAATGGAAAGACTATCTTATTGGTAGTGGCAAATTGTTTCTCAAAATATGTATATTTCCTACCTCTAGCTTACCCTTATTCAACTGACATAGTGCCTCGACTCTTTTTCAACCATATTTTTAAATTACATGGGCTGTTTGAAACCATTGTTAGTGACTGATATGTCACTTTCACAAGTTCTTTCTACTTTGAGCTGTTCAAGTTGAGTGGCTCTAAATTATCATTTAGTTCAGCCTATCATTCTCAAAGTGACAAGCAAACAGAAGTTGTTAACCTTCTTGTCAAGATGTATCTTCGATGTTTTATAAAAGACCATCCATTTCGGTGGACAAATTAGGTATCTTGGGTTGAATATTGCTGCAACACTAGTCACCATTCTTTTTAGAAAACCACTCCCTTTGAAGTAGTTTATGGTCATTCCCTACCTCGTTTACTTTCTTATTATCTAGGTCTCGTACAAGTGGTAGCTAAAGATCAAATTGTCATGAAGGATACATATAAGGCTCAACATCAGGAAATCCACTTTGAGGAAGGTACTTTCGACCTTATCACCAATTGTCCCTTGCCTCTAAAAGTTATGACAAATTATCTCCCTGTTTCCATGGCCCTTTTCCTATCTTAGTTAAAATTGGTTTTATGGGTTATGGCATTTCCTTTCCACCAGAAACTAAAATACACTAATTTTTCATGTATCTTGTTTAAAGAATTTCCTTGGCCCCAGCACCAGTACACCATAGTTGCCTATAGTTCACCAAAGTGAAATACAACCCACACCTAAAGCCATATTAGACTCACGTATTCATATAGGCACTTCACACGTCCTCATTCATTAGGAGGACCTTTCGCCAGTTGAGGCATCAAGGGAGCCTGTTTCTATTATTCTGAGTCGATATCATTTTTTTGCACTAGAGGTCAAACACATTCTTAACAAGGAGAGTAATGTTAAGGGCCAACAATAGGACCAGTAACTAAGTGAGCCTAACTCAGTCAAAATGGTTCCTTTTTGACCAAGTTTACAAACGTTTCTAACATGGAAAAAAGAAAAAAAAAGAAGATTAGTTGTTAATTAATGTGTTAACTGTCATTCGAATTTAAATTATTGTGGAGTCAATTTTGCATTATCTATCATTCTATTTTTAAATTATTGTGAGTCAGTTTTACATTATCTACATGTTCCTAAATAGCTAGAGTTAGTTTTTTTTTGTTATGAGGTAGTTCTTTTTAATAGGAGTTAATTATGATTAGTCATGCCTATAATGTAGTTTAAAAAGGGAGTTATGAGAAGGAATAAAGCAAGCATTATTTCTAATCAAATTTCCAATTATGAGATCAAAGAGCTCTCTCGAACGAGCTTTTATTTTTTATTTTCAAAATAGGTCAAAAAGGTAGGAAAACTCATAAACATAACTTGTAAGTTAAGTTGCCTTCAGATTTCATATTGCAAGGTCCCATAACTAGATCACAAGCAAGGGCTTTTAACAATAATCTATCCATAAACATAACCGTAAGCATCCTCACACGGCCCTCTAAATCAATATCTCGGTACATGAATGACTTTTGTTTGACTACCTTGTACAAATAAAACATAAACTATCACTAAAATTCCTCACCATTACCAATTATATTCTAATCAAATACCAACAGCATATCTCTTGATCTTTGAATTCCACACTTGGCTAGCCAGTTAGCTTCTTCATTCTCCTCTTAGAGCATGTTGGATTATCACTTACTGATTTTGGAGCATATTATCTCAACATGCCCATTAAAAGTGTGTATTCTCCATGGAGCACTATGAGGATTAAGCACCCAATTTACTACATACATTGAGCCACTGTCTATTAGTAAAAAATGGGATTATGCCCATTTAGAGGCTGTAAAGAATATAAACACTTCATGAATATATAGTAGCTTGGCTGCATGAGAATCCATAATACCAACCATTGAGAATATTGCTTTCACTGTACCCTTCTTTTCTCAAAGGATGCCACTGATGCTCTCGTGTCCAAGTTTGCCTTTTTGATAATCCATCAACATTGAATTTATGTGTTGCCAATTACTTTCTTTGTTGTCTAGTTTTCCCTGATTTTGCCACTAATTGAGGATGGCACAAGAGACCAAGCATAATTAAAAATGGCAATTCACAATAATCTTATTTTTTTCTTCTTTCTTTTATATGTTCAATACAAAGGAAATCTGTTAGATCCAATATTTGGGCCAAATTATTAGCCTTCAAGGTAGTTGCCTACATTGTTGGCATTTTATTGTCCATTTCATTTTATTGGAAGCTTATTCTCTAGTAAACATTGCTAGCTATTTTTCCTTGTACATCTTAAGTGAATCATTTATGTTTATTACTAAATTCCTTTAATGATTTTAAGTTCATTTTCTTATATAGATAGAATAAAATAGAACAAAGGCTAGAAATATAATAAAAACCAGAAAAATTAGTACTAAAAAGGAAAAACAAAAAGCAAAGTATTGTATTCTAGTTGATGTTATGCTATATTGGTTTGGCAATCATGTGGATTCTAAAATGTTATCTATCTCTGGTATGTGTTGTTGTTTGGTTTTTGTGGTGTGTTGTTACAAAGTGCCGAAAGGTGATTATGCTACTAATAGAGTGTAAGAAGGGTAGTGTGCCTTGTCAGTTTCTATGATGTTCTGATAGTCTTTTCTTGTTAATGTTTTGGATGGTTTTTTGCTTATGTGTAGGATACAATTACTAGTTTTTGTGAGTTTCCTTGATGTATAGGGTTTTATTACTTATAGGTATGTCGTGGGATGATTTCTAGGTTGGATTGAAAACCTGTCTTGATCCCTAAGTGCAACCAAACTTTGTGCTTTGTATAAGGTTCACAAACTCAAGTAAAGGTAGGGGTTTTGTCCATCATGACTTGAGTCCTACACTTTTGCCCAATTAGGGGTAGCTTTGGTAACCTTCGACATGTAATGAAATTCTTATTTCCTTTAAAAGAAAAAAGCAAAATGGACAAGAACATTTGTCTCTTCGTAGAATTTATAGTTTCTTTTAGTAAAAACCTTAGTAGTTTAGTTATGTGTTGAAACTTGCCAGTAGAATCAAATTCTAGGATAGTTATCAAAAGTCTAGTAATTTTTAGAAAGTGTTGGTTGTTATATTTTCTTGTAAAATCAAAATGCAATTATTTTGGATGCATTATTGCAACCCTTGTAAAGTTGGTGCTCTTGATAGAAATGTGAGATTTTTTTTGATGATTGTCAAATGACTTTGTGTTTTGCGAAACTATCAAGCACAAACAGTAACAAGGTGTGACCTTTCGCTTAGGGGCTTATAGGGACAATGGTGTTGTCTTGCCTATAAACACTCTAATAAATATCTTTTGTTGTCACCAGTTAGGGATGGTGGCAAGAATCCCACCTACAATTACTACCTGCACCAATTGTGAGAAAGAAGTTATTAGCTTGGGAAAGCAAGGATAGCTAAGTCCAAGTTATGTTACACCTTAGATGATTTTGAATATTGAGTAATAAAAGTTTTGAGTAGTCATTTAGGAGTGCTTTGATCTAAGAAAAATAGCCTCAGTAAAAATATTATTGTCATGAACCATAATTCAGGATGCAGGAAGAGGCTTAGAATGCGATTAAGGTGTGCAAATGTGGGGGAGAGTTGCTAGGAAACACCCTTTTTGGTGGCAAGAAATGTGGATAGGCCACATGGGGCATGCGCACAACCTAGGAGCACTAGCGAGCCAACTCATACACCATCGGGCCAATTTGCACCTCGTGTGCACCATTGATGGACAAATTGTGTGCACTATCGATACAACTCATAGACTTATGCATGAGTGTAGCAGCCACACGAGGCAACAATTACTTGTAAAGGTAAAATTACCAAAACATTATGAAAGAGCCTCTTACGGCATTTTGAACTACTTGGCTATTAGACACTAAATTGCACCCGTTAAAGAGAGGGAACCACCCTTAGGCCTCAATCTAGCTTGTAAAATTAGGGGTAACCACTTAGGGGTACTTTGCGTATATGAACCCCCCTTGTATACACTTTTATAATTGATGACTCATTTATACAACATAGCTTTTCTCTGAAACTCTTCTCACACACTTCTTTTTCTTTTTATTTACATATGTGTTTGTGTGCTTAAGGGCTTTTGGTTTGTGTGCAATGTGCTTGCATTTGTATTGCATTTGTATTGCTTCAAGGACCCTTGTGGCCTTGGTTGTTGTTGGTAGGCATATCTAGGCTGACTTATGCACAAGTCCAAGAAAAGAGGAGTCTAAAGCCACATGGTGGCTGGTCTCAAAAGCCACCACATGATAGTTGGTATTAAAGCAGTTACAACCAATGTGCAATAAGTTTGCGAGTTGTGGGTCACTAAGTAAAGAGATAACTAGTGGGTCAAAGTAGCCAAACCAATGCCTAACGTAAATGAGATCACTCGTGGTGCTTATAAGAATGCCAAATCAAGCTCTTGGGACCTTATGTCTTCTCTTGAAGGTAGGCTATCCAAAATAAAAGTGACAGTCGAAGAGATGTGAGATAAACTCTATGTGTAGGATGAGCACATGGAAGAGCTCAACTTAAGGGATGAAGAGCTCAAGAAGGAGGTCCTAGAAATGGTGAAGGAGACACTTGAGATGGTGTTCAAGAAAAACTTTCACCTTGAGAGTGTTGTAGATATCTTGAAGCGGGAATAGGATGAGTTTAGGGTGAAAGTTTGTTCCTCGAAAGCTATAAGTAGCGGGGCTACTATGCAACTTGAGATGAGGCTCGAATTATACTTTAAGTTAACATGGGTTACTATAAATGACTATTAGATCATTATAGTATCCATGTATCTGAGTGATACAGTATTTTTTTGGTGGAGGAAGTAGTGTGACGAGAGGCTCGAGGGAGCTTAAGGCACAGATGAAATGAATTATAATGTGAGTTATGCCAGTAGTTTTACTTGGAATAGGTGGAGGATGAGGCATGTGGTTAGGTTATGTAGGCTCGCCTAGTGTGGAGAGATACATGAGTACTTGAAGGAATTCAATAAGCTAGCATTGCAAATAAGGTGTCACGACCTTAACTCGGGGGTCCATGATCGGTGCATGAACCCGATGGCGAAACTTGAGAGACTTTAACAAGCCTAGAACTTCGAATCATATAACATATAGTTAAGGGATTTTCTCATAAATATTCTCATAATATAACATAAATTCAAATACATGAAATCATCCCTAGCACATTGTTCACATCAATATACTTAATGCAATATTCATAAGGCATACATTGACCATCAAGGAGGATCATACTTAGCAACCCTTAATACAAGTTTAGCTGGCATGTCATGCCTACATACACATCAAACTAAACCAAAGATAGAGCAGAAGCTCATAATAGAATCAATGGAGTGATTGAAATGTTGTAGGCACTTATCGGATGCACTATCTAGTGGCTTACTTATCTACACATGGTACAAAATGGATGAGTCATCCAATACTCAATGAGGTTTCTAGATAATTAACACACACACACACATACATATAGTATACTAAATGCAAACAAAGTGCTCTAATAAGCATCTCCAATATTAGGTGCATATTGATCATTCCTAAGTTGTCTCCACAAATAATGTATATCACTAGCTTCATCCTTTAGTCATTTCAAATCATTCTCCGTAGGCACGTTTTAGTTGTCGGAGTGTCATATCAAATCAAGCTTTCTTTGCCTTTCTGAGGGTACATTACATCATTCACAACTTAAATATGATCTTAGAGTGGTTTTCCTCTAGACATCATCAAATCACGTACAGTGGTCAACCGATAAAGTCAAATCACACTCAAGGCAAAACTACAGGTGGAGAAACAAATCACTCGCTTGTCGAAGCAATGAGGTGGAGAATCGAAATCAGTGTTTAGAATAATCCCCTAACAAATGACATCACCTAGAGTATTCTCAATCGGATGAGATCAAAGCACTGCAAGCGGGAATCACATGCAAGACTAATAGCACTGTCCATACTTACAACCATCCCTATAGGCACAAAACAAAGTCATAAACGGAAAAGGCTCTACTCAACCTCAAATCAAATCAACATCTAGAATTCATCTATCGGACAGAATACAAACTCACAAATAAGGCCATCATGCCTTTAACATTCCATTTATCCACATCAAATCATGAATCATATTTTACGAGCTTCAAATCATCTATAAACTCGATATGGCTTTAAGTGCCTCTAAATCTCTAAGCTATTAGCTATTTAAATACTTTGAAAATTCTTCGTTTAGGATAATCTACTCTTAGCTGTTCTTCATATCCTTTAGGCTTCTTAATTTAGAGCTCACAAAATCAACATAGGCCACCAAATGGCTTATCCAAAGCACGCAGATCATAGCATATATTACCTCATATATATATAACTATTCTTGAGTCTAGGCATGTTCATTTAGACCTATGCACAAAATCTAGTACTAGTGTAGCACATCTATCATGCGTCATGCATTCCATGCATTTTAAACTAACCCGCTGTTAGTGACAGTTGAGGCACAGCCACAGCTAAGCTTCAATTCTCAGCCTTTAAGTGTCCTTAAGTTCGTAAATGTGCCCAAATTGCTCAATCTGCCCTTAAACACATCAAAACATAACAAAACTAATTATTTCCTAGCTTTCAAAAATATCTAGCTTTTAAAAAGTAACCAAATTCAATATTTAAGCTTAATCCTTCTACAAATGAGCTAAATTGTTACCTTGTGTGCTACGTTGTCCAAATCTAAGCTCTAAATCATCTGCAATCTCAAAAGAGAAAATCTTTCTAAGGTTGGACCAAATTAAATCTAAGTTATTAACTGCTTAAATTGGAATTTAATCAATAAAAAGGCATAATCTTACCTTTAAAGGTGTTTCCTACGCTCCAATTAGCTTCTAATTGCTCCAAAAATTAGTTTGAGAAGTTAAGGTTTTAAGGTTTTAGAAAAAGAGAGGGTGTGGTGTTTGTTGAAAATGGCTAAAATGGACCAAAACTCACTTTTTATTTCTGCGTTTCTAGATTGATGTATTTTCACATTTATCGATAGATCCCATTGAAATACATTATCGATGACCTTTACTTATCGATAGATTCCTTGAATCCAGCGATAGATGGTGCTCTAGACCCCTTTCTTAATTTTTCCCATTTAGCTATCTGTCGATAGACTTCACGGATCTATCGATTGACGCTCTTCAGCTTGTTTCACATTCAATTTTGTGCAGTAATCTATTGATTGATTCCATCAATGTATTGATGGTTTTCATCCCACCTACTTTACTTTGTTCTCAGGTTATCATCTATGGATAAGTAAGAGAATTTATCGATAGATGTTCATCTAACTTACCTTTTTAAGCTCCTTACTTTGTATCTATCGAAAAATGTAGAACATCTATCAATAGATTATGCTCAGAATGCACATTTCCCACTTATTTGCATCTCCAATCTCATTCATTTAGGCTTCTAATTCATTTCAATCAATCAACACATTTCAAATCATTTATACAACTCAATATCCTTCATACAAATCTTTAAATATAATCATATACATCAAACTTCAAATTTATTCACCAAATCACTTTGCCAACATCACGTATAGGCCATATCAAAATTAGGAGTGTCACATTCTCCCCTCTTTATAGGAAATTTGTCCCCAAATTTATATCAAACACCACATATCACAAATATTTTAAACCTTAGAGAGATGGGGATACTTGTTTTTACATTTCCTCTTCATGTTCCCATGTAGCTAGTTCAACCGAATGGTTTTGCCACAACATTTTCACTATGGCGATAACCTTGGAGGAAGTCGTTTACTTGCTGATTTAATATCACTACAAGCTACTCCTCATTACAAAGTCAATTTTGTAGTTGGACTTCATCATATTGTATCACATGTGAAAGATTGGGAACATACTTCTTAAGCAAGGATACATGGAAGACCAGGTGGACATTGAACAAATTTGGCAGTAACACCAAGCGATAAGCAATTGTATCATCGTGCTTTAACACCTCAAAGGGTCTAATGTACCTAGGGCTTAGTTTCTCTTTCTTTCCAAATCTCTTAATTCCCTGAGTTAGTGAGTTTTTCAATAAGACAAAGTCACCAACTTGGAACTTCAAAAATTATTACCTATTATCAATGTAAGATTTCTGGTGACTTTGAGCAATTAGCATCCTTTCTCAAATCACATAGATGCATCACTCAACTTCTTAGACCATCTCTGGCTCCAAGAGTTTTAATTCCCCAACTTCAAGCTAGCCAATAGGTGATCAACATCTTTGCCTATACAAAGCCTCATATAGGGCCATACCAATCGTGGCTTAGTAACTATTATTATACGCAAACTTGGCCAAAGATAGATAATGGTTCCATGAGACTCCAAAGTCAAGCACAATCACTTTTAAAGTATCTTCGAGTGTCTGAATGGCGCGCTTAGATTGGTCATTTGTCTGTGGGTGAAGGCTGTACTAAAATCCAATTTTGTGCCTAAGAACTCTTAAAATTTCCTTCAAAATTGACTTGTGAATTATGGTCCTCTATTGGATACTATAGTTACTGGAACACCGTGTAGCCTCACAATCTCATTAATATGAATTTAGGCATGCCGAGCTATTATACACTTAGTCTTAATTGGCAAAAAGTGAGCTGTTGTCGATTTTGTACATGCAAGTATATGTATTTAAAAAGTAATATAGACAGTAAGTCCAGGTTATTGTTCCCACAAGGATTTCTTTCTAAAGTTTTTCCAAGTACTGAAATTATATAACAAATTAATCTTATTTAAGCTAACCAAAAATTAAAAAGCTAAACAAAAACAAATTTAAAAATAAACACTAAATTAACTATAAAAAATTAAATATGTTGAGAAAAATCGTAAATCAACGACCTAGGATTATAGGTTCATTCAACATTTCATCAGATACTAGTTTTTCATGTTAATTATCTTTTCTAGGGTCATTTTCCTAATCTAGAATCCAAAGCTATGAACAAGTCTCCATCGAGATGCTTGCACAAATACCTAGCTTAATTAGTTCACTATATGCCTATAGGAATCAATCAAATTAAGTTCATTAAGCAAGTGTCTTAATTTAGTTCATTAAGCAAGTGTCTTAATTTGGCTCTGTATGGCAATTGGCATATGTCTTCCCGAATCGTAAATCAGATCACCTAAGTGAGGTGAATGTATACTATTCAAATCTTAGTCTAACTTAAAATCTCTTTGTCGAGTTTCAATTAGATTTACAAATCAATTAATTGTTGATCAAGCAATTAAATGCACTAAGAACAGAGTTGATTAAGTAAAATGATACCCATTCATTATAAATAACAGAAAAACAAGTATTTAGATTGCATGTTGAAATCCACCATAATCCTAGAAAAGCAAATTAGTTCATGATATCTAAACAAAACACTATCCCATGAAATTTAGCCATGAATGCAAAACAAGAAAACATGAATAACACAAAAGAGAGAAACAAACTAATGTTGAATCCTGGTAAATCTTGAATCTCACTCAATTGATCTCGAATTCTTGCTTGATTCTTAGCTTTAATTTTCTAGAAAAGCTACTGCTGCCCTCTTCTTTGAATGTTCTCAAAAAGCCTCTTAAATATGTACCAGGTAACCTATTTTTCAATTTTTTGTCAAAAGTTGATTTTTGGAAATTGGGGTGGCACCTTCATGATCTACTCTCAGCCATTTGTATGATGGTCCTGACCAGCTCAATGCTATGGCCACGATCCTCCTAGAGCTGCAATGGTATCTCCTTCAGCATCATGGCCCCTCCCAACACTGCAACGTTAACTCCTTCAGTATTGGGACCACGATCCTCCCAACCTTGCAGAGTTATCTCCTTTAGCGTCGTGGCCATGACCAATTCAAAGCTGCAGCCTTAGTTGCCATGTTGCCTTGTGTAGAACTACATCTATTTATCATTTTTCAATGTGATTTTCACCTCGATCTGGTCTGAACTGGGTAAAGTAGTAAACATGAAAGTTGTAGCCCATTCTCTTAGCTTCCAATAGATTAATAATCAAATCAATTAGATTTTTGAAGCTTAAGTTATCTTTAAATTACTACAGCTTATACAGGTGAAGCCTTCACCATACTTATGCTATTTTGACTCAATTGCACTATGCTTATCACATTTCCTGCATAAAACCATGGGAGAAATTGACACTAACTCTTTTTAAAGTAAATTAAAGCAAAATGAAGTAAAATTGAAATAAAATAACTTAATTTGACTATTTAACATATAATCTAACTTAAATTAGAAAAAAACCTAAAATGCTAAAATCTTAACCTAAAAACTGAAAGATCTAGCTACTTAAGCCTATAAAATGTGTTAAAGTGACTCTATATAATAGGGTTATCACACTCTCAAACTTAAGATTTTGCTAGTCCTCGAGCAAAATAAAGAACAAAATGCAATAACTTAAATGTGAAAACATTTAACTAGATTTCAATTGCACCATTTCATTAATCACATTTAATATCGTCAAAAGTTAATCCATATTCATAATTCTAAGCCACATACAAATACTATTCAAGTTCATCTTTCAATTCCAATGCAAGGTTATCTTGAAGTGAATTTTCATGTATGTGTGTAATCTTTTCACTTGGAACATTGTGCAATCCAGATAGGTTAACATTCATGCAAAACCAAATTATTAATTAAATTCCATAAGTCTGCTTTTTATCCCTTTCTCCACTAATGTAGACTAACACTAAATCAAGGATCAATAGAACTTTAATTAGCTTGTAATGTAAGGTTAGGGTCAAGGTGGGATATGGGATAATGTATAGCTCAAATCACCTTAAGCACATAATCAATCTAGGACCTATTAAGAGATTTGTTTTCTTTCACCTATTGTACCCCTCTTCATCAAGACTTTTCTTTCGTTCATCACTTCATCCTTTTTCTTCTTCTTTCTTTTTGCTTTTTTTTTCTCAATTTCACATCCCCTAACTTATTTTTTTTGGGTAATGAGATGAATACACTGATATTTTGAACTTTTCTTCATTTTCATCTTTACTACCTTTTTCACTATTTAGCTCATAACATTCCTAAATTGACTTATGTGCTTAGGAATGAGGGATGCAAGAATTGTTGCAAATATCTGTATAATGATCTAGGCTGAAAATTAAGTGTTCCAACAAAGAAAAGGTGTCATTAGGCTCAAAAAGGGAACCAAGGATTAATTCTATCAAGGAAGGCTAAAAAGGTTCAATCGGTCCAAAAAAAGGCCTAAATCATCCCTTTAGCTAAGTATAACCTAAGATTTTACCTTGATAGAGAATCAAACAAATTTTAGAACTTAATATATAATTCACAATTTTCACATTCACATAAACTTTTTCTAAATTCATGCAACGAATCTAAACAAAAAAAATAGTGTTAAGAATGTAGAAATTTCAACCTAACAATATAATTAAGCATAAGAATTTATATAACACTCAAACAATATTCATATGTTTCAAGGAATCAAGATAGGAATATAACTATGTTCTCATCATTCGATAGGTAAATTAAACGAAACTGGCACAACTAAATCTAGTTCAAATGCACATGCAAATACTGCAATTTAAATTAAACATTACTAACTTGACCGCTAAACTTAAAATTCCCCCTAAGCTAAAAAAAAAACATTGTCTCCAATGTTAAGAAAAGTAAGGTAAAGGAATACTCCCCTGACCATCGGGTATTCTCTAGATATCCTTGTCCTTATCATCATCATGCAAGTCTTCCACTATGGGATCATTCAAGAAAGTATGAAAAGAACTCATATTCATACCAACATGTTCAACATAAGCACACATCATTTGCTCCATGAATTGCATACATGCCACTTGATGATCCATTAGATGTTCTAGCCGTTCCATCCTTTGAGACATAGGAAGATGTTGAGGTGGCCTTCAAGGTGGTGGATGGCATGGAATTGAAGAAGAACTACCTCCGACAGTGACAACTCTCAAGCATAAAACCAATTCATATTTCCATCATCAAACAATGCTTTAGGTTGCAACATTTCTTCATTTTTATCCCAATTTACACTCACTTTCTTGCACAAAGTTGTAATCAAAAATGGATACCATAGTCCATCACGAGGCAAGCGAGCAACTTGAACAATACTGTTAAATATCATTTAGCCCTCTTTGATTGACATCCCAAAAATAACAGCATATAACAAGATAGCTCGATCATTTGTTACATCGCTAATATGTTTCACAGGATGCAGCCTCACAGCCAAAAAGTGATACTAGAGCTAATGAACTATCTACATGGTACTGGGCTTAAAAGACATTGGTATGCCTTTAATCATTTCCCATTCTGCCCCCTCATCACAAAGTGCGCCAAAAAACCATCCAAATTAATGTTACTTGACAAGAATTGGCCATAATCATCATTGTCAATATTAGATAAGTTATAAAATTGATTGATGGTTGCACTATTAAAACAAACTTGACATCCTCGCACAAACACTTGGCCATGGACGTGTTCAGCAGCACTAGCATAGAATTCTCAAACAATTGGTAAGACAATGGCCTTAGGTTGTTCGCAAAATTGCTCCCATTAATGCTTAGTGATGACCTTATAAACGAAACTATATAGCTCAAGATGGAGATCAATGCCATGTTCTGGAATAGGGACTTTATGCACCGGTGACTGAGTATGTCTCTCAACCGCATTAGTAGACATAAATTTGCTGCAATCGAATTGAGTCCCACTACCACTCTTGCGAGTTCTTTTCTTGGGTGCCATCGCTTTCACACAAATAGAAAACACTTCTTCCTAAAGCAAGCAAATACAATCCAATTATATTACCCATTCAATTATATATTATTATTTTAAAGCACAAACTACACCACCCACAAATTCCATTCCAATTCAAACGTTGATGGTCACCATTCATCCTCATCAAAAACTAACTGCACCACAAATACATGACAAATAAGGAAAATCCAACACATCTAGTTTAATGGAGCAAAAATTTAAGCAACCAATTCACCAATAACATCATATGTTCTGCAATATTCCTAGCTAAAAAATTTGAAAAGTAGTGGAAGAAATTGACTTACTTGAGGGAAGAATGCATAAAATGTGGAGAATGAATGGAAGAACAACCTAACTTGTCACAAAAAAGTGATGAAATGAAAATATTTTGGGTGGGTGTGTAGTGGGTGGAAGAGAGGAGAAGAAATTTAAAATTTAGAGAGAGAAAAAGAAACCCTTTAAGATGAAATCAAATGAGAGAAATGAAGAATCAAGGCTTTTAAATTAAAAGCCCCGTGACATGATGCTCCAACCTCAGCCCAATGAATGAGCTAGGTTAGGCATGCATTGCTGTGGTGGCCTCCTCTTGGGTTTTTGTATGAAAAGGGCCTTGACACTTAGTTCTATTGTGTGACAACATCGTTTTTTTTTTCTTTCGAATTTAGCTTACCTCTTAAAAGTCCTAGACTTGCAAAAATCAAATAAAGAAAAATGAATCAAACTAGGGAAAAAATGAGAAATTAAAATTTATAACTAACTAAAATTAGCAAGACTACTGAAATAAACTATGTTGAGAAACTTGGGTTGCCTCCTTAGAAGTGCTTTATTTAAGGTCATTAGCTAGACTGTTGTGGCACTCATTTGGGGTCAAAAAAATGGACGAACAATCAGTGTTGATCAATAGGTCTTCACCAATAATGCTTCAATCGTTGTCCATTCACCTTGAATGTCTCATTCGTCAGCCCATCAACTCTTTTCATTGCTCCATTTGGAAACATTTTGACTCAATAAAAGGTCCTGATGATTATGATTCCAATTTTCCTAGATATAAATTCAATCGTGAATTAAACAATGATACTTATTGACCTAGCTCGAAATGGTGCTCGACAATATTTTAATCATGCCATCTTTTTGTCTTTTCCTTATATAATTTGATGTTCTCTTAAGCGTCCATGCAAATTCATCCATCTTATTTAGTTGAAGCAATCACCTGATGCTTCTAAATCAAAATTCAATTTCTTGATGGCCAAAAATGCACTATATTTCAATTCAATTGAGAGGTGACATGCTTTTCCAAACACCAACCAATATGGGGACATACCTATTAGGTGGCGTTTGGTACATTACAATGCAATGTGATTACAGGATTACAGGGAAAATAACATTACAGTGTTTGGTATGTAAGTAAAATAATGATTAAAATGCAGGGGGAGATAACATTGCAGTGTTTGGTTTACAAGTACTTTAGTGGGAATGTAATGCTAATTCTCAAAATTACCCTTAATTATTAAAATATAAGTTTAATATATTTATATTTTATTATTAATTTTTATAAAATCATTTCTTAAAAATATTTTAATATCATATATTTTATTTTATTTATTATTATATATTTATATTTTATTTTTAATATATTTATATTTTTATTATTAATTTTTATATAATATCATTTCTTAAATATATTTTTAATGTCATATATTTTATTTTATTTATTATTATAATATTTTATATTTTATTTTTAATATATTTACATTTATATATTAATTTTTATATAATATCATATTTAAATATATTTTTAATGTCATATATATTTTTTATTTATTATTATAATATTTTATATTTTATTTTTAATATATTTATATTTATATTATTAATTTTTATATAATATCATATTTTAAATATATTTTAATGTCATATATTTTATTTATTTATTATTATAATATTTTATATTTATTTTTAATATATTTATATTTATATTATTAATTTTATATAATATCATATTTTAAATATATTTTTAATGTCAATATTTGATTTTATTTATTATTATAATTTTTATATATTTATTTTATTTCTTTAATATATTTTTTATATTATATATTTTATTTTAATTTATTTTATCTATATTTATAAATATAATTTTTATATTTTATTTTATTTTAATTTTTATTCTTATATTATATATTTTATTTTAATTATAATATTATAAAATATTTTTAATAAGATAATAAAGTTGAAGGGTAAAATTGTCTTTAAGAACATTGCAGAGTGCAATGTAATGTGATTGCATGGTTTTGGACTGCAATCACATTACATCCATTGGCTACAATGTGATTGTATTGCAATCTTACATTGCAGTGATCTGTTATAAAACAAACACTGCAATGTAATTTAATAAGTCACATTGCAGGGAATGTGGCTTACATCCCTGATACCAAACGAACCCTTAGAGTTTTGTAAGTTATCCTATATGCTCACAATGCATCGTCAAGTCTACTAGCCCAGTCTTTCCTTGATGGTGATACCATTTTCTCTAGAATTCTTTTCATTTCCTAATTAGACACCATTTGTCTACTTGTCTAAGGGTGATAAGTTGTGGCTACCTTGTGACACTCAATATTTTGTGAGTAACGCTGTAAAATATTTATTGCAAAAATGACTTCCTTCATCACTCACAATAGCTCTTGATGTACCAAATCTGGTGAAGATGTTCTTCTTTAAAAATTTCATCATCACTTTTGCATCGTTTGTAGGTAGGGCTAAGGCTTCTAGCCACTTTGACACATAGTCGATAACCACCAAGATGTATCGATGGCTGAATGATGATATGAATGGTCTTATGAAATTAATTACCTAAACATCGAAAATCTCCACTTCCAAAATGTGGATATGTGGCATCTAATGTCTTCTAGAAATGTTTCCCACTCTTTGACATCTGTCACAATGCAACACAAAGTTGTGAGAATCTTTCAATAATATTGGCCAATTCAAACTTGATTAAATAACTTTGGCCGTTGATTTATAACATCCAAAAATGGTCCTCATATTCTGATAAGTGACATAGTCTTAACTCACTTTCAACTTTTTCCTCCAGAATGCACTTTCTTATAATTTGTCAACACATTGCTTAAACAAAAATGGTTCATCCCATATATAATATTTAACATCATACAAAAATCTTTTCCTTTGTTGAGAAGTTAAATTTGGAGGTAAAAGCTTACTTATAATGAAATTGACATAATCAGCATGCCATGGTAATTTCTTATGACCAACATGCAATAATTGTTCATTAGGAAACATTTCGTTGATCAAAGTAATGCCCTTACCTTGGTTGTCACGCTTTAACCTTGACAAACGGTCTGCTACTTGATTTTTTGAACCTTTTTTATCTTTGATTTCCAAATCAAATTCTTATAATAGTAGAATCCATCTTATTAGCCTTGGCTTAGCATTTTTTAAGCAATCAAATACTTAATTGTAGAGTAGTAAGTATAAACAATAACTTTAGTAACAATCAAGTATGAGAAAAAATTGTCAAATGCGTACACAGCAGCTAATAATTTTTTCTCAGTAGTGGTGTAGTGCATCTATGTTTCAATCAAGATTTTGCTTACATAGTATATAGAATGAAAAATTTTATTCTTTCTTTGTCTTTACAGTGTACATATAGCATGATTACTAGCATCACACATAAGCTCAAATGGGAGTGACCAATCAGGAACTATAATAATGGATGCAGTTATCAACTTCGTTTTTAATTATATAAATGTAGAATAACATGCATCATCAAATTTAAATGGGATATCTTTTTCTGAAAGATTGCACAATGGTTTAGCAATTTTCAAAAAATCCTTATTGAATTGACAATAGAAACTGGCATGTCGAAGGAAACTCCAGATGCCTTTTACCGAGGTTAGTGGTGGAAGCTTTTTGATAATTTCAATCTTGGCTTTGTCCACCTCCAATTCCTTGATAGACACCTTCTGACCAAGAACAATGCCTTCTTACACCATAAAGTGGCATTTCTCCCAATTTAAAACCAAGTTTGTCTCCTCACATCTTTGCAACACCCTATACACATTGAACAAACATTCATCAAAAGTAATGCCAAAAGATGAGAAATCATCCTTAGATACCTCTTTGGTTTTCTCCACCGTATTTGAGAAAATGGACATCATGCACCATTGAAATGTGGCCAAAGCATTACATAATCCAAATGGCATCCTTCTAAATGTGAAAGTACCATAAGGGCACACGAAGGCTGTTTTCTCTTGATTTTCTAGTGCTATAGCAATTTGATTATAGCTTAAGTATCCATCCAAGAAACAGTAATACTCTCTTCCAGTTAACCTATGAAAATTTGGATAATGAAAAGTAAAGGAAAATGATCTTTCCTTAAGACCTTGTTTAGCTTTTTGTAATCCATGTATAGGAATAAGCTCATTGTTTTTGTTAGCCACCATTGTCATCCCACCTTTCTTTGGTAGGCGTTGCACCAAGCTTACCCATTCACTAGCTGAAATAGGATAAATGATGGCCACATCTAGCCATTTGATTATTTCCTTCTTGACTACCTCTTTTCTGATTAGATTTAATCTTTTTTTATGCTCGATAGTGGCTTTATGATTATCCTTTAACAAAATTTTATGCATGCATACTGAAGCACTTATCCCCTTGATATTAGCTATTGACCACCCAGTTCCTCTTTATGTTCTCTCAAAACTCTAAGCAACATTTCTTTGTACTTATTAGTAAAATCAGGTGCAACAATAAACTGGAAAAGTAGATGTGTTTGCAAGATATGCATACCTCAAATGTTTTGGCAATGGTTTGAGTTTTAACTTTAGGGGATCCCCAATTGAAGATTTCACTAGTGAGGTTGAAAGGAAAACAAATCTAATAATCTAAACTGAGCTCCTAATACCCAAGATGGAACATTCAAGGCATCAACACAGTCGATAACTTTTTCATTGTTGGGCTCAAATTTAGAAATCCATGATACTTTGAATAGGTTAGTAAGGTAATTTTCCATGAAGACTTCATTTGTGGCTTTATCGTATTAACTGTAAACCACTCATCATGATCATTAATGAACTCTAAGGCATGAAATATATGAAATGTTATCTTTTGATCTTGTACTCGCAAGGTAAGTTCTCCCTTCTCAACATTAATGAGTGTTCTGGCTATGCGTAGAAGAAGTCTCTCAAGGATAATAGAAACCTTTCTATCTTCCTCCATATCAAGAGCTATAAAATCAATTAGGAATATGAATTTATCCACTTTCATAAGCATATCTTCCATTATGCCTCTTAGATATGTAAGAATTCTATCTACCAATTGAAGAGTCACAATGGTGGGCTTGATCTCCCCTAAACCCAACTTGTTGTGGATTGATAGTGGCATCAAATTAATACTCGCCCTTAGATCATTCAAAGCCTTGGCAAATAAAAATACACCAATTGTGCATGGAATAGTAAAATGGCCTAGGTCTTTAATTTTTGGAGGGAGCTTATTATGAATGATTGCACTACACTCCTCAGTGAGTGCTACTGTCTCAAACTCACCCAATCTTCTTTTCTTGGATAGAATGTCTTTTAGAAATTTTACGTAAGATGGCCTTTGCTCTAGTGCTTCTGCAAATGGAATGTTGAGGTGTAGCCTTTTACGTACCTCCATAAATTTCTTAAACTGACTCTCCTCTTGTTGCTTCTTGAAAAGTTGAGGAAAAAGTGGAGGTGGTGTAGTTGCGTTAGTCACTTATGTTCAACATTGATCATTAGACTTTGAAAGTTGCCTTAGCAAATCTTTTGTAGTTAGCTTTTTCCTAAAAGTTGTGCTCAGGCTTACCATTGGAATCCCAGAGGTGCATTTGGCCTTGAAGTTGATAATGACCATTAGTTATTAGCCCAAGAGAAATTAGGATGATTTTTCCACCTTAGGTTGTATGTGTTTGATGAAAGGTTATTTTGTTGCGTATTCCTTACAAATTGCACTGTTTTTGTTGATTTAAGACACTAATGGCTTGCATGATTATCTCTATAGTACTCACACACTATAAAAGGACTTTGAATGAAGTTAGTACCAAAAGATTCAAGTGTCTTAGTTAGAGCAGCTACTTGAGTGCATAATGCTGACATGGAATCTACATCATGAACTCTAATTACTCTTCTATGCCTCGATCGCTCCACTGGCCACTAGTAGTCGTTTGTAGCCATATCGTCCAACAAATCGTATGCCTCATCAATCAATTTAGCCATTAAAGCTTCTTCTGCAGTGGCATCAATGATGGTTTGAACCTACCTATTCAAACCATTGTAGAAAATTTGACTTGGAGTCACTTTGGAAGACCATGATGAGGACAAAGTCGCAGTAGTTCTTTGTATCTATCCCAAGCTTCATAGAACAATTCAAAATCTTGCTACATGAATAAAGTAATATCATTCCTTATTTTCACTATTTTAGCTATAGGAAATAACTTGGCAAGGAACTTCTGAGCAAGATCATCCCATGTTGTCATTGAGCAAGTGGCGAACACATTCAACCATGCTTTAACTTTATCCTTCAATGAAAAAGGAAAAAGCCTTAAACGAATTGCATCATTTGTGACACCATTGTGTTTAAAAGTATCACAAATCTTCAAGAAGTTGGATACATGGCCATTTGGATCATCATTTGGAAGACCCCTAGATTGGACTGAGGTTTGAATCATGGTGATGCTAGCTAACTTGATCTCAAAATTGTTTTCTTGAATAGTTGGCCTTTAAATGCTCGATGGAATTTTTTGTACCAAAAGAACAATATAATCACTTAAGCAACTATTTTAAGCTATTACGCACTCTTGGATTTGCTGTTCACCCTAGTGATAAGCCATTGTATTTGTTAAAGCAACACCTCGTTGATTTTCTCATTGAAGTCTGTTGAATGCTTTCTCAATTTCTGGATTACATGAAATAGTCTCTGACTTGTTCGCTTTTCCCATACAATGACTAAACACAATTGTAAAATAAAAAAATAAAACTTAAATTAAAACTAATCTATAAAATTTTAATATTAGCAAAGAATAAAGGAAACAAAATCCTTGGCAACGATGCCAAAAACTTGTTATCGATTTTGCACATGTAAGTATACCTATTAAACAAGTAATATAAATAGTAAGTGCAAATTATAGTTTCCACAAGGATTTGTTTCTAAGTTTCATTGAGTACTAAAATTATATAACAAATTAATCTTATTTAAGCTAACCAAAAATTGAAAAGCTAATTAAAGACAAAATTAAAAATAAATACTAAATCAACGAACAAAAATTAAATATGTTGAGAAAAGCAGTAGATCAAAGACCTAGGATTATAGGTTCATTCAATATTTCATCTGATACTAGCTTCTCTTATTATTTATATTTCATGGGTAATTTTACTAATCTAGAATCCAAGGATATGAACAAGTCTCCATCAAGATGCTTACACAAATACCTAACTTAATTAATTCAGTATATGGCTATAGGAATCAATTAAATTAAATTCATTAAGTACCGTAATTTGGCTATATATGATAATTGACGTATGTCTATCTGAATCACAAATCAGATCACCTAAGTGATGTGAACATCTACTATTTAAATCTTAGTCCAACCTAAATCTCTTTGTCGAGTTTCAATTAAATTAACATATCAATTAATTATTGATCAGGCAATTAAATGCATTAAGAACAGAGTTAAATAAGTAAAACGACACCCATTCATGATAAATAATAAAAAAATAAGTATTCAAACTGCATGTTGAAATCCACCACAATCTTAGAAAAGCAAATCAGTTCATGATATCTAAATAAAACACTATCCAAAGAAACTTAGCCATGAATTCAAAACAAGAAAATAAAAATAAAAAAAAGGAGAAATAAACTAATGTTGAATCCTAATAAATCTCGAATATCTCTTAGTTGATCTTGAATTCTTGTTTGATTTTTTTCTTTAGTTCTCTATAATTACTACTGCTGTTGTCCTCTCTGAATGCTCTTAAAAAGCCTCTTAAATATGTGCAAGGTGAATTACTTTCCAATTTTCCTCAAAAGTTTATTTTTGGAAATTAAGGCGACGCTGCAGTGCCACTTTTTTGGCACCGTGATGATCTATTCACTACCATTTGTTACTCAATGTCGCAGCCACAATCCTTCTAACGCTACAGCAGTATCTCCTTCAACATCACAGCCATGAGTAACTCAGAGCTGCAACTTTAGTTGCTATGCTACCTTGTGCAGAATTGCAACTATCTATCATCTTTTGACGTGATTTTCACCTTGATCTAGTTTGAATTGGGTAAAGTGGTAAACATGAAAGTTATAGCTCATTCTCTTAAACTTTTAATGGATTAAAAATCACATCAATTGGACTTCTTCAACGTAACTTATCTTTAAATTATTACAATATGTATGAGCGAAGCCTTCACCATGCTTATGCTATTATGACTCAATTGCACCTTGCTCATCACATATCTTCCACAAAACCATGAGAGAAATTGACATTAACTCTTTTTAAATTAAATTAAAGTTAAATAGAGTAAAATTGAACTAAAATAACTTAATTTGACTATTCAACATGTAAAGTAACTTGAATTAGAAAAACACCTAAAATGCTAAAATCATAACCTAAAAACTCAAAGATCTAGCTACTTAAGTCTCCAAAATGTGTTAAATAACTCTATATAACAGAGTTATCATGAGTTGACTTAGTTAGTCAATCAATTATTATCCGAATGGCATCATTGCCACTCGTAGCTTGTGGTAAACCCACCATAAAGTCCATTGCTACATGTTCTTACTTCCACTCGAGTATTGGTGATGGTAGTAGTAGTCTAGAAGGTCTCTAATGCTTAGCTTTTACTTGCTGACATATTCAACCATGTGTCTTTTTAATCTTGGTCATTAGTAAATAGACTTCAAATCATGGTACATCTTGGTGGCTCCTTGATGTATCGCTTAGACTGCCACATGTGCCTCTTTTAAAATCTCATTTCTTAAATCACCCATATTCGGCACATAAACTTATGATAGATATCTCATTAAACCATTAGTAATGTACACAAAGTCTCTAGCTCTATCTTCACTCATGTCTCCAACATTTTCACCATGTATTCTAACACGACACATAAGTCCAACCCTAGCCAATCGTTGGACCAGTATGTAGATGAAGGGTTCCCAGTGCGAATACAACAAGGCAAGACGCTAGGCGATCCATGCCATAACACCTCAGCAAGCCTAGCTTGACAATCTAGCATGCAAGGCACACGCTGCGTAGGTTATGCACAAGCTTCCTGCACACCAGCTGGCTGCATACATTGCTAGGCCATGCATACCATGTAATCGGGTTGTGCCTTTAGCACACAACTCACATTGAGGCTCGTTAGCTATGCAACTCGCATGAATGTCCATTATGCCAATGGAAATCCTAACGCCTAAATTTTAGGCACCCTATTAAGGCAAGTCGTGCATTAGTGCATCCCTGAAGCATCAATAGGCTGCGCCTTAGGGCACCTACTAACTACACCCAACACATCATTGTTAAACTAGCACACTTGTTCTAGCACACCACGAGCATAGCTAATCTTTAGGAGGTGCACAGGTTGCATGGGGGCCACATTCCTAAAGGTTGAAGTTAGGGTTGGAGGCTTGCTCACCAAGTTAAGGAATATTATTTGCTCAAAAATTCACCAACAAGGCGTTTGAATAGTTAACCTCAAAATGTACTCCCATATTGCCTAGATCATACAAACTCTACAACCAAAGATCTTTTCTCCATTGTTAAATGTGGCAAACTCCCCACCGACTTCTGGCTTAAGGCATCCTTTAACAATACTAGCCACCTACATTGTCTCAAATTCAAATCTCTTTGTTAAAATATATTCTTCAGACTCTTATGATCAATATATATTTTGCAAGCTTTATCATAAAGATAATGGTAACAAATTTTTAAAGAAAATATAATTACTGCCATTTGTAGGTCATGCATAAGATAGTTCTATTCATACCTTTTTAATTGGCAGGATGCATAAGCTATTATCTTTCTATGTTGCATAAATATGCAACCCAATCTGATCCATGATACATTGTAATACATAGTACAGCTTCCAAATCCACATAGTAGGCTTACCTCAGGTGCAGAAGTGAGACAAGACTTGAGCCTTTGAAAACTAGTCTCACATACAGTGGACCAATCAAATTTAACTCATTTCTGAGTTAGTTTTATCAAAGGGGATGCAATCTTGGAAAAGTCTTGCATAAACCATTTGTAATAACTAGTTAAGCCTAAAAAACTTCTAACTTTTATTACAAACTTCAGTTTATGCCAATTCTCCACAGCTTCTACTTTACTGGGATCAAATTGCAGCCCTTGTTTAAACACAACGTGTCCTAAGAAATTAACTTCATTCAACCAAAATTCACACTTGGCATGTAACTAATGCTCTCTTAAGGTCTGAACTAAGATTTTTAAATGTTGTGCATGTTCCCTTGGGCTCTTAGAATACACCAACATGTCATCCATGAGTACGACCACAAATTTTTCCAAATAAGCTCGAAAGGCCCTATTTATTAAATCTATAAACGTTGCAAATGCATTAGTGAGTCCAAATGAAATCATCAGGAATTCATAATGTCTGTAGCGTGTGCGAAACACTAACTTGGGTATCAGTTTCTCAAATTCTCAATTGGTGATACCCTTAGCATAGGTCAATCTTCGAAAAGCACACTACACTTTATAACTGATCACATAAATCATTAGTCCTAAGGAGTGGATAGTTATTCATTATTATCACTTTATCAAGATGTTGGTGATTAATACATAAGCTACCATCTTTCTTCTTCATGAATAGCACTGGAGCTCCTTAATGCGAAACGCTCAAGCATATAAAGCCTTTATTCAACAATTCTTCCAATTGCTCCTTAAGTTCTCTTAATTCAATCGGTGCAATTTGATATCGAGGTTTAAAGATTGGCTTTGTATCCAGAATCAAATCAATACAAATTTCAACCTCTTTTTCAGGAGGTAATCTATGTAGTTCATCTAGAAACATGTCCGAATACTTATCTACTACCTATACATAATCTACACTCCCATCATTCATTGTAACATCATCTATAATTAAGGAAGCCTAGCCTTCCTGCCCTAGTACTTGTCTAGCAATTATATCTGACACAATTCCCATAGACATTAGCTTGTCGAGTTCGCATATCACAAATGAAGGTTTCCTTGGAAACTTAAATTTCACCAACTTCCGATAACAGTCTTTCGTAGCAAAACAAGATGCTAACCAGTCCATTCCAACTACTAATATGTCTTTATCCTTGATGCAGACCACACAGGACTTTTACACATATTTTGCCATGAATATCTTTTCTGAGGGAGTAGTTACAATCAAGGGTTCCTTCATATTTTCTCAAAACCAATATAACTTTTACATAAAGTGTGGGGACATAAAGGAATTTCTTCATTTGAGATCAAAGAAAAGATGTCATTACCTGGTTGTGCTAGTCTACCTTGAAATGATGAGGCTACACCTTTGCCTTTGTAACCTATAACATTCTTCCCAATTGGTGCTATTTAGGTAGAGTATTTGAATCTTGTCTCCTATATCCATGACCAACCTCCACTAACTGCCTTTGCATTAGGTAATCTATCATCAAATGCCTAGATTAGCCACAACCAAAACACAACCTAGCTACTTTGTGGCACGGTCCCACCATGTGCTTTCCTATAGTAATTACACAAAACACCTTTTTACCTAGGGCCTAAATTAGATGTTATGCTAGATTGCTCTTGTCTAGAAAGTGGGGTAAACAAATCACTGCCCTTGGTCGCCTGTGCATAAGAGTGGTCCCCTGATGACTTTAAGGATATATCAGTGTTAGACTTTTAGTCGTGTTAGAATCTCTATGGCCTTGCTGGCCTTATGTCCAAGCTCTTCAACCTCTACCTCTTTCCAACATCAAAGTGTTTAATCTCTTAGTCATGTTAGAATCTCTATGGCTGCAAACACGCAGAAAAGGGGTTTTAGATAGTCCCAACATCAAGGTGGCCAGGCCACAACAATAGCACAAAGGCTAATAGGCATGTCACTGGCTTGGAACTTTAGTCAAGTTCCATGCGACGATGTAGTCTTGTGATCATAAGACTAAGCAAGCTTCAACGAGGTTTTTTGATGATCGACACAGAAACATACGTAAATAAATATGACGAAAGAGATTAGGGAGAATAAATAAGTGTTGTTGCTCCAATAAGAAAAAAACAAAGTACCTAAGATCTAAGCACAAAGTAAATTGCTTGATAATATGACTCGGTAATTTGATGCCTTGCAAAAACTCTTTAAAATGCTATTTATAATGGCCTACTTGACCTAAACTGAGTGTACAAGTAAATTAAAATTGGTTAAAAGGAAAGCCCTAAAACTAAGCCTACTTAGTAAACAAGAAATCTCACAAGGAAAATTAGCATGAATTCTAGAAACCTTAGAATCTTGCTTAGCTACCAAGCTGGCTATGTGGGTTGCTGCTGCTGCCTGCTGGTGCATAGAGGCTACTAAAGTGCTCTATCAGTCTGGTGCGAATGGCCCATTTACCGGTGGCCTATATCTCTACAAAGCTCTATGGCCTTGTGCGACTGTGGTTCAACGAAGTGTGCCTTAAGGTGCTACTCGTAGGTGAGATAGCTAGTGTCCGTATCAGGCCCTTCAAGGCAAGGCCTATCAAGGCGTGGTCGTCCTTGAGCTCAGATTGTATGGACGACAGCTCCAAGACTATCATGCTTGGTGTGCGTCACTCATGTGAAACTAGTCTACTCTTGCTAATAATGGGAAGCCCCTTGTTGTTAGGCTGTGTTGCTCGCTGCCGGTGTGATGTTGTTCTTGAGAGTGGGCGTTGAAATTTTAAGGCCCGTTCGCACTATTGTTGTCGTATGGCCTGTGTGTGCTGTTGCTCTATACGTGGCAAAGGTCATGCAATTTTCTATTATGTGGATCGATGGTGTCTAGCTGAAGTATGGATAGCCTCCTCTTATGAGGTTGTATTGTGTGTAGCTTGTGTGACCTAGATCTACTGGTGCGTCCTACATGTGGATTTGTGGAATGAGTGCCCAGTGCATGTGCTGTGCGACTGTGCTAGCTTAGCCTATCGAACTGACTAGCCATGCTAGTTGAAATATTTCAAGGTGTGCTGTCTGCTAGCCTGTGTGTCGTTATTGTGGCCTTGCCACTATGATGATAGGACTGTCTGGAAACCCTTTCTACAGGTTGGCTATTTGCCTTCTTCAGTAAGCTCCCCGCCTTCTTCATGCTTGTGAGCAAGGAAACAAACATGCGTATTGTTAGGTACGCAATGGCGAATTGGAATGGTCATGAATCTATAGACCGTGACAAAATAGCACACCTTGAAGCAGTTCGACCACCATGGCTAACCAGTTCGACAAGCTGAGCTAGCACAGTCACAAGGTTTTCGCACTAGGCGTGGATTCCATAGATTCGCACGTCAGATGCATTAGTAGATTTGGGCCACACAGTCTGCATAGCACATTGCCCACAGTAAGGGGTAGTGCACACACGGGTAGCATACATTACATGCTCGCAAAAGGAGGCTACACATACTTTAGCCTCGTACTATCGGGCCATGCAACAGAAGGTCGCATGACCTTTGCCATGCAGGTAGGCTGTGCATAAAGCAACGAAGCACATGGGCCATGAGACAATAGTAGCGTGAACGACCACATACTCTTAACACTAGCACGCTAGAAAGGTTTCACACGGGTAGTAAATTGCACAACCTAATGGAAGGGGCTACATATCACTAAGGCTAGCACATGCCGAATGCCCATCAGCAACAGGAGTAGGCTAGTTTCAGAGGAGTGCCTTCCACCAAACCAGCCGATCTATGAGCTGCTCACCCATAGAGTTTTACCTTGAGGAAAACCATGCTTTAGAAGACCTGACATGGACACTAGCTAGCTCACCCAAGAGCAACACCCTAAAGAACACTTCCCAAAACCATAATCACACAGGGCCATGGAGTTTTGTAGAGATATGTGCCACCAGTAAATAAGCCATCTGCACTATACCAGTAAAGTGCTCTAGCATTAGCTATAGCAGCTCGTACAGCCAGCATACAAAGGCATGGCATTGCCAACTTGGCAACCAAGCAAGATTCTAAGGTTTTTAGAATATTTGCATTTTTTTTACTTGTGAGATTCCTTGCTCACCAAGTAGGTTTAGTTTTAAACCTTTCCTTTGGAACAATTTTAATTTACTTAGACACCAAGTTTAGGTCAAGTAGGCTACTATAAATAGCAAGTCAGAGAGTTTTTGTAAGGCATCAAATTGCCAAGTCATGTTTTCAAGTAATTTACTTTGTGCTTAGATCTTAGGTACTTTGTTTTTCTCTCATTGGAGACATAATACATATTTATGCTCCCCAATCTTTTTCTTCATATGTACTTACGTTACGTTTTTTCTCCAATCATCAAGAAACCTCATTTATGCTTGCTCAATCTTACGATCATGAGACTACAGTGCTTCACGGAACTTGGCTAATGATCCAAGCTTGTGACAACACATGCAACTCCTCTTTTTATTTATTTATTTATCTTTTTTTATTTAACCATAAAAAACTTAATGGCAGAAAAATATTTTTATAAGACTAGAATTTTAATATATGCAAAACTCTTTTCTTTTAAAAAATTGATGCAAGAAAAACTCTTTTTCTTAAAAAAAATTAATAACCATAAAAAAAAAAGAGACCAAATATTACCAATTACTTTTTTCTTTCGGATTTCATCTTCTTTCTACATGGATGCAAGAAATGCATCAATAAATCTTAAAATTACATGGCTTTTTCTCGTTACATAAATCTAAGAAAAAATAAAAAAATCAAGAAGGAAACATGGCGATGATAAGCCACCCTTCTTTTTGCGTAGCCAAAAAAAAAGGTTACAAGCAAAATTTTTTGAGGACAATTAATGTGGCAACAACCCTGAATCATGCATCATTACATACAACCATAGATTGATCACATCAAGATAGCTCAATACAGGCAAAGGTGCCAACGATACATAATAGATATAGGAAACAAAACTTGCAACAAACCTTGCTCTGATCGTAATTGATGTAGTTGGATCTAAGTGCATTGATGTGTTTGTGTAAAACATGGATTTCAACAATTTTTATTTTATAAGGAAGAAAACAATGCAATTATACAAGCAAAAAATGCATCATTCATATTGTAAGTAACATAATCACATCTTAAAAATATATGAATCTACTAAAGTAAGATAAAACATATTTTTTATTTCGAGATTCTTATTTTCAAGCACCTAGTAAATTGTAGTAAATTCACCACCACAACAACAGTTGATTTCTCAACCAAACAAACCTATCACTTATTCTTCAAAAATGCTTTTAACTTGTGCCTTGACTGGACAAGGTGTAGAATGCTATACTACAAGATGGTAACTAATTTTGTCTCTCTTTTCTTCCTAAAAATTAATGGCTATTTTTCTTTCAAGAAATCAGCCAAGAATGAGAGAGAGGAAGAGAGGAGCAGTAAAGTTATGAGGAAGAGGAGAGAAGTGGCGTTTGAAACTTTTATAAGAAAGATACTTACATTTTTTTCTTCTAATCTCTTCTCTTTTTATTAAAACTCTTGCCTCAAAGGTTTAATCAAAATCAAATACCTTTGAATCAATCTTGATCATCCATTTAAAGTTATAGATGCATCAAACATGCTCTGTTATTATCAAACTTAAAATTAAATAATAAATAATTTAATTCTTTAATTATCATTTAGAGTTCTTGATAAAATAAAAGTACTTATTGAATAATAACTCTTATTTTATCATTACCTATCTTTATTTAAAAAGAGTTAATAATAAATAAAAGAGTACTAGTCAAATATGGAGTCTCTTTTTGTTAACATGGATGTCCAGTTCCATTTTACAAGAATCTTCCTAGCATTATTTTAATTAAGACAAAACATGTTATCTTGTCTAAATTAAAACAAGCATGTTTTCTTATCCAGATTAAGACAAAACATATTGTTCTTGTCTTAAATTAAGACAAACATGTTTTCTTGTTTAAATTGAGACAAAACATGTTTTCTTGTGTAAATTAAGACAAAACATGTTTTCTTGTCTAGATTAAGGTGAACATGTTTTATTGTTCAAATTAAGATAAAAAATGTTTTCTTGTCCAAATTAAGACAAACATACTTTCTTGTCTACATTAACACATAACATGTTTTCTTGTCTAAATTAAGACAAATATGTAAAAGTTACCATTTTTGTACACAATTCTAATTAATCAAATAAAACATGTATTCCAAATTAAACAAGCTGAATTCTACAAAGCTAAGTAGGGTATCTCTTTGGACACAAATATTCCAAGCACCAATGAACTTAGAATTAGTCTTAACCTCATTAAGATAATTCAAGCTCATTAATCATGAAATCACCCCACCATAGATTCATGGCTGCATTCTTGGATTAACTATAATTACAAGAAATGATTCAATACTTGATATTCATTATTAGTTGTCCAATTGTAAACCTTATATTCTGAACCTTCTTAGCCATAAAATTACAAAAAGTGAAATTACCATTTTACCTTTTATGTCAATTTTGTGCCCTAGTCTCAAATTTCATCCAATTAGTGATCCAATAATCTAGATCTAATCTTTTGAGTATTAAGATATGATGAGTAGCTAATTCATCAATCCACCGGCCTAGATTAATCACCAATCTTCCAGAAATCACTAAAAGTGATATTAAGGCAATGAACTCCACTACTTGGATATATGTTCCTAGATGTTCATATTGATTATAATCTCAACATATGGAGTCTAGATCAACATTTTATGATGGTCATGCCCATGGTATATCAAAGATTATAAAGAGATAAAATACGAGGCCATTATCCATCAGGATTTTAGTCTACCATAAGCAAATGCATAAATGTGAGATCAAGATTTAAGTAATGGTTAAACTTAAATTTAATTCTCACATGATTTCAATTCATGTTATAGTGCCATTACTTGAAATCAACCACTCAGATGATTTGAGACTCATCATACCCTTGAAATGAATCACATTCGCTTCATTGGAAGTAATCTGGACATTACAACCTTATCACAATATAGTGACCAGCTTCATTATATTGCTGTGAATAATTTTTGGATTCAATTAAAATATATGTTTCCTATGTATGGCTCTTCATACAAATGTATTTTTATATCTTATTCGAATCATGGTATCTTAATAACTAGATAATGAATTCTTACTTAAAACAAATTTTTCATTTTGTTATCAAAATGTACTTTCATTACAAATAAAGTAAATGAAATTAGACATGAGAATATACTTTCTTTCTAAGGCATCATATTCTCGAATTCCTAACAGTTAGCAGCAACACCAATTCTATTAACGTGTCTTTGTCCTTAATAAGACCACACAGAACTTATACACATACTCAGCCATAAACACCTCTTCTAGAAAGATAGTCACTATCAAGGGTTCATTCATACTACTACAAAACTTATCTAGTTTTCAGATAAAGTATGGTGACATGAAGGAATGTGTCGATTTGGGATCAAAATAAACTATGGCTTTAGTACCGCAAGTAGAAAGTGTAGTTCTGACCACTTTATTGAAAGTTTAAGTATCTTATGCTATTAGAGCAAATGCCAACACTTGATCTCCGTTTTCATTACCTAACTGTGCTAGTTTACGTCAAGATGATAAAACTATGCCCTTGCCTTTGACACCTCTAACATTTCTCCCAATTGGTGCTGCTTTAGGTAGAGTATTTAACACTGATGTCCCATATCCATGGTCAACCTCTACTAACTATCTTTACATTGGGCAATCTCTAATCAAATGCCCAAATTGACCACATCCAAACCCAACCCAGCTGCTTTGTGGCGTGGTCCACCATGTGCCTTCCTAGAGTAATTACATAAAACACCCCTCTATTTGGGACCCAAGTTATATGCTCCACTAGGTTGATCTTCTATAGAGGGTGGGCTAAACGAATCACTATTCCTTGGTGACATACGTGTAGGAGTGGTTCCCTCATGATTTTGATGGTGTATAAACATGGGATTCCTTGTCACACTACAATATGTATGGCTTAGTTGGCCTTGTGTCCAAGCTCTTTAACTGTTACCTCTTTCCAATCTGGATTCCAGTCTTTTGGTTTCAATTATTCTAGTCACATCCACTACTACCTCATATAAGGCAAACCTTAGGTGGCAAAACTCTAAACAGTGGCTCAATCAGTCCCTTAATAAATCTTTTGATCTTCTTTTGCTCAGTTAGGACCAAGTCAGAAGCATATTTAGATAACTGGGTGAATCAAACATCATACTCTATCTCTGTCATGTGTGGGTCTCTATTAATGTTTCAAACTCTTGTGTCTTTATGTTTCTCATTGTCTTTGGAAATAAACGATCTAGCAAAGCTTGGACAAATTCCTCCCATGTTAATAGGACTAACCTTGATGGTCTACTTCTCTTAAGGGAGATAAATAATATTTTGGGCACGTCTTTCAATTTGAATCCCATCAATTCCACTAACCTATGCGTAGCACCCCTAAGCAAAGCAAATACATTCCAATCTTTCAAAAATCTTTATGGATCTTCCTCTGCATCTAGCCTAATAAATGACGATGGTTTCAGCTTTCTAAAATCTACCAAAGTAACCTTATTAGCCCCTTTTTAATGTTCACACTAAGGTATATAGTCTGAATCTTGTGAACTAGATTCAACTCATTCCATAGATTGTGCCTATTCTCTACTACAAAACTTAGCAAATTCATTAGCCAAACTTTGTAGCCATGCTACCAAATCCTCTAGAGTGACACCTCTTCTTGTATCGTAGTCATCCCCAGCTCCCACTTTCTCTTTACCTATATACGTATAATTAGGTTTCGCATCTCGAATGCATATAGCTGCTTTACTTCTACCATGACTCCTTGACGTGAACACTCGTGGTTGTTTCATATGCTCATTTAAGGCGTCTTGCATTTTCGCGGCCCTTGAGGTAACTCTCGTTTTAGGCGACATCTTGTACCAAGACAAAATAATACCAAATTTAAAATTTTGAAATTCATGGTTCAGAAGGTTAGCTTGCTAAAGACTTAGAAATTTGTGTAGCCTCCCATTCATAATCTATGCTACAATCATAAACCATGAGCAAGACTCTGCACTAATCTTAACACTTCACTAACAGACATAAGAGACCTAAGACACTCTAAGCTTAGGGCTTTTATACAAACTTTGTTACAATCCAAACTTAAGGGTCCATGAGTGAAGCACAAACCTAATAAGTGAAGCTTGCAAGACCCGAGTAAGTCTTAGAATTCAAAATCATACATAAAATAACCAAAGGATTTTTGCATTAAGTATTCTCATATTATAATTGAAATTCAAATACATAAAATTATCCCTATCACATTGGTCTTATATAACTCATAATACAATATTCATAAGGCCATACATTGGCCAACAAATGGGTTCGTGCTCTACATACACAATTAAATTGAATATGGGGCTAAAGCTTGTGAATATTGTATTATGAGTTATATATGACCAAAATGGGTTTATGCTCAGTGAAGTGCCCAAAATGGGAAGAGGACTTATCGGATGCCAAAATTGGTTTGTTAATGGATGACCCTTGCCACGTGCTGTCAAGTGGCTTATTTATCTGCACATGGTACAAAGTGAGTGAGTCATCTAATACTCAATAAAAGGTTTAAATAAATAAAACATAAGTGTATATATATATATATACACACATGTATAGCATTATCAATGCTAATATATCACTCTAACAAGCATTTCCAATATTAAGGTCATATCAGTCATCCTTATAAAATGTTCATAAATAGTACACATCAAGTAGGCTTATCCTTAAAGCCATTCAAAGTTATGCTTTATAGGCAGACTCTAGCTGTTAGAGAGTCCAAATCAAGCCTATCTCTACCTTTCATCCAGCTATGTCACATCATCCATGACTGAAATCCAATCTTCGAGTGGTCCTTCCCTAGACATCATCAAATCACGCATGGTGACCAATCAGTGGAGTCAAATCACACTCAAGGATAAACCATTGGTGGGAAATCAAATCATGTGCATGCCAAAGCAACGAGCAGAGAATCAATGTCATCATTCGAAGTAATCTCCTAACCGACAACATCACCCGGAGCATTCTTAGATGGGTGGCATTAAAGATGATTGGGTGAGTTTGAGATAGTGGCACTCATTAATAAGTGCAGTGCAATCATACAAAATAAGCTTTTGCTGAAACTCAAAGATCTTGGTAGTTTTACAATAACATGCATCATTGGGGCATACTATTTCGCCAATGATTGAGTGATCTAGGAGCTAGTATCAACCTGATGCCATTATTTAAGAAGAACCAAGCCCACCACAATGACTTTACAACTCATAAACTGCACCATCCCATATCATCATGGCATTGTAGAGGATGTATTAGTAAAAGTGGACAAGTTCATTTACTAGCTGATTTTGTGGTATTAGATATGGAAAAAAACAAAGAGGTTCCAATCATTTTAGGGAGACCTTTTTTACGTACAACTAGAACACTCATCGATGTAGAGAAAAGAGAGCTTACTTTGAGAGTCTAGGAACAAGAGGTAACAAGAGGTAACATTCAATACTTTTAAAGCTTCAAAATTTTCTAACAATTATAATGAGTGTTTTATAATAAACATAGGTGCAAGTGAGCTCCACTTTAACAAGATGGATGAAATATGACTAGGTGCTTATGGAAATGCCAAGATTTACAAAGAAAAGAAAAAATGATGGCATGACAAAAAGATTGTCGAATGACACTTTAAGCGACGTCAACATGTGCTACTGTTGAATTCTTGTTTTAAGTTGTTTCCTGGAAAATTGGAGTTGAAGTGGTCAAGACCATTTCTCATCTCAAGAGTATTTCCATATGGTGTCATGGAATTAGTGGACTGCACCATAAATGCAAAATTTAAAGTGAATAGGCATCGGTTCAAGCACTATTAGGAACGTGACATAGATCATCGGCATTATTCAATAAATCTTCCCTCACCCAGCTAAGTTGAAACCATAGTCTTGCTAAAGACATTAAAGAAAGCGGTACTTGGGAGGTAACCCAATTTTTATTTACATAAGCAATTTTTTTAGTCATTCATTAATTATTTTCGATTAGTAAACAGTAATTTTATTTTTAATTTTATCTTTCATATTACTAATTACATTTATTTTCTTTTTGCAAGTAAAAAATACTTGGAAGGCCATGGTGCTAGAGCATCCCTTGAGTTCCATGCTGGAACTTGAGTTTAGGGTGCTGCGACTCTACCCAATGCCTTCACAAGAAAATATGTACAAGTCATGGACTCGTAAGGCACCACAATGTTGTATCGAGCACATGGCCTTATATATACCCATTTTTCCCTCTAATTTTCAACCTTAGGCAACATTTTTCACTTTCTTTCTAGCCCACTTGAGAAATTTCACTCCCTTTTCACTTACCCACTACAAAATCTCTTCCAAACACTAATTTTTTTCATCAAAATTTAAGTTTTGAAGATTTTAGAGCATTTTTACTTTCTTACAATTATCTAAGTGTAAAAAACTATGGTACATGCATAAGGAGATCCAATCAATGTGATTCTTGGACCATAGAAAAGCTAGGCGATAGACCTAGAACTTTGATGTTTAACATTTCACTTGGATCAGCCTCATGATAAAAGAAAATCACGTTAAGATGAAGTACTGTAGCTTTCTGCACCTAAGCAGCCCAAAGAGGAGTAACGTCATTGCCTTGTAGAGATCAAGCTTGCAGTGCCCAAGGGTGCATTGAGAATCCCATACAAAAACTTGAGATTCCAATGCTGTAGCAACAAAGAAGGATTGCCGTGATGCCATATGAAAAATGAGCAAAAAAAATATACAAGTCAAGACTACCGTGGCACCCCTAGAGCAAGGCTGCAACGCTCTGATGTGGATTGGTAATTTGTAGCCAATTGGGAAATGGGTATTTAAGGTTTTTTGGAGGCTACAAATAGGGCTTTTTTAGCAGTTGAGAGAAGGAGGTTGAAAGAGGCAATAAACGACAATTTCTGAGAGAAAAGAAAAGGGCTTTTTAATGAGAAAAACGAGAAAAAATCGAAGGAATCAAAGGTTAAGAATCGAAAGAGGCTTTGAAATTTCTTTACCATTCATTCCCTTTTCGTTATTTTGTTGTAGAAATGATATTTTCTCTTAAATTAATTATGTTTACTACAAAAATGATGATGAACTAATTTTATTTTCTAGGATTATGGTTATTTCATTATGTAGTTTGAATATTTGATTTTTCCTTACTTGTTATTAATGGAAAATTCATGATTTATTCAATCTTGCACTTATTGCTTTTCATTGCCTGATCACCAATTGATATGTATTGGGTCTCTAAATGGAACTTGATAGAGGGAGTTTGGAATAGGCCATTGCTTTGGATAGCCTTTGTTCGATTCACTTTGGAGTTAGGCAATAGTTTTGTGTTTAGGATAAACATATAACTAAAAACCTTAGGCAAGCAAATTAGAACACAAACATAATGAACATTTTCTAATTAATTCGCATAGACATATGGGATTAATTTCAAAAAGGTATGTGTGCATGATCTCGACAAAGACGCGTACACAATATGGATTCTAGGTTAGCTATGTATTCCATTAATCTAAGTTAAGGAGAAGAATTAAGTTCAAATGAAATATTGAAAGAAGCCATAACCCTAGGTCTTAATGCAATATTTGTATTAGTAAAATTATATTTTGTTTTATTTACTTTATTTTGAGATGTCTTTTGTTTAATCAACATTTCAAAATAGAGAGCTTGGATAAGATTACTTTATTTTAAATTCAATTCTTAGTGAAAATAGGTACAAATCTTTACGAAAAATGATACTCTGCATATCTTTATATTACTTGTATGGCCATATGCACTTGCGTGTATTAATCCTATAATAGAAATCCTTAGGTGAGCATATAGATTACATGTTTTGAAAATCAAACTTAGTTTTAACCTTTAAAAAGAATTTATTGACACTTTAGTTGTTCGTCACTTTGGAAGCAGAAAATTTGCTAAGTTTGGAAGAGGTCAAAATATGTGATTTTTTCAAAACAATCTTTTAGAAATAAAAAATTACGAAAATGACTCTCATGGTATTTAAATGATGAAAATGATTTTTTCATAATTTTTGGAGTTTGCTTGCTTCGGTAAATGAAAGTCATAAATATAATTTCAATCGAACTTTTTTTTATTTTGTTTTTGAAACCAAATTTAGATTTTGATTTTTATATGTTTTTATAAATCCAAATGAAGGGTTGTTTGCTTATTTACATTAAATATCAAGTAAATGGAAAATAGGTTGTATAGGTAATCTGTTTCAAAAAATGCATTATGTTTCAGATGTATCGATGCATGTTCATAATGTATCAATACATATGGTCATGTATTGATACATGTTCATAATGTATGAATACAATTTTTCTAGAACCAAATGTATTGATAAATGGCCCAAATGTATCAATACATTTCATCATTTTTTTAAAAAAGGCAAAACTATGTTTTCAGACTCAAAACTATAAATACCTCACATTTTTCTAGGGTTTTCAACCCTCAATCGTTTTCCTAAGGCATTTCTCTCAACTTAAACCCTCTCAACTCATTTTTGACTCTAATCTTCATTTTTGATGATTAAATGATTTGGCTTTGAGTTGTTATGGAAAAGGTGACATTTTTAAGCTTTCAAAACTTTAAATCTTGATTTATACTTTCTAAAAATATGATTTTACTACCTAGATTTTCTGCTGGTGATTAAAGCTTAAAGGTTTTGTGATTTTCTTAAGCATCTAAGCTCACCTAGGGTAAGGATGAAAGATATTGTAATGATTGTTGTATGATAAGAACTGAAAACTCAATGGAGTACGCCAAATGGAGTTTTGATTGGAGCCAAGCAGTGAACTCCAATTAGGTGAGTGGATACAGCCTTTTAAGTATCTTAGTATGCAAACCTAGCATGATTTTCATAGAAATTATTGTTTAAGCATGTTGAAATATTGTTTCCATAAATGGTTTATCAAAGGATTTAAACTATAGGGTTTTTATCAAATTTTCAAAGAAATGTTCAAAAAACTAGATTTGATCATGATTTGTGATATGTTGACACAATGATTTTCCAATTGTTTATGAATTTAATACATATGTAAAAATATGCTACTATGTATTAGTCTTCACATAGGGGGACAAGCCCTTATAAATGTTTTCCTTCAAAAAAGGTATATGCTTGGCATGGCATCACATGTAATGTATGGTGGATGCATGAGTTCCATTTATGTGATTGTGACATGTACACCATGAGATGCATGTATTGAGAATATCATGTACACTATGGCTAAGCATGTGAATGATTTATGTTATTATGAAATACATGCCATGAGATGTATGTGTTGAAATATTCATATGCACTATGGGTTAAGCATGATGATGATTTATAAAAATGTTCTTTGTTTGTGATGCACGTTAAGGATGAAAATGATCCTAAGCTTGAGGAATGTTATGACGATAGTGGGGATTGATCACTATCCATCTGAGTGGGGTGGGACCACTTATAGAGTTATGGGTGAGGCCGATGAGTTGTGGGTGAGGACGATGTTGTCAATGGAATTGATTAATGACTTAATTGATTAATATAAATTTCAATCAATTAATTTATAATTGATTTCTTTGACCAAGATTGGCATCTAGCAATGCATCATGACCACTTAATTGTTAGGAGAGTTAAATGGTTCTTTGATAACCTTTCAATGTACGATCTATCAGAGTAATTCATTCCTTCATTATATATCCCGAAGATGATAAGATCTGGGTACAGTGTCTACTTTTATTGACCTTCATATTCGTTCCTGCAATTAGATCATTATCTTTGTAAAGACTTATGAAACCTTTTTATAATCTCCAAGTCACCTTGGCCAAGGACTTCAATAAGCTAATGTTAATCAAGAACTAATAGGATATGTCTTCTAAAATACTTGAGGTTATGATTTATATCTTGACTATTCATTGGCCTTCACATGCTTCATGGTATATCCAAAATCATCCTTTTTAGACATCCTTGGTTAGGCACCTATAGGGATGAAATTAAAGTATAGCACCCCGTATATAAGACAAACTAGTGTCTCAAGTCTAGGAATATTTACACGATTAACACATGAGAATTGTTGCATAAACACTGGAATGTATTTCCTAATGCACTTCTCATGGCGGGTTATTTTTAGTGAACTTGTTCTCCTAGGCAAGCACCTACATTTTAGTTCTAGGTATCTCTATACTTCAATCTATGAGATCGATTGCTTACTTCTAAAGTAAGTAACATAGAATGTACTAGTCTCTAAGCGTCATTGATGTCTAGTCTCAATGATACATCAACTAGGAACATTTTGAGATTATGCCTTAATGCATAAAGATCTCATAACTATAACTCACTACAATTCCCTTCCAAGGCATATTAATCTCATGGACTTCATCCAATTAAACTTATAACTCATTATAATTAATGTCTTATTAATAAAGAAAAACCTCTAATCATTCAATATAAATGATATCATTGCATGATTGGTACCAAGCCTTGACTAATCTCAATTGGTTGCAAGGCATATCCCAACAGCTCAAGATAGGAAGAAATTGTTGCCAAAGAAATATTTGTAGTAGATTTGGCAAAGGGAAAAGTTTCTCTCTCATGTAGTCTTTATCTTACTTCTATTGTTTCTCTTAAGCCTTTGTTTTGATTTAAAATTGAATATTGCTTTGACATGGCAAAGTCAAGCTGCTTTTAGATCTCAAAGATTCACTTCATTTAATATTTCTGACGCTTTTTTTTTATAAAAAAGGCATTTCCCAAGTTTTAATTAACTCAAAAATGTTTTAATATTTAATGTAATTAAATCATTTTTATTAAAATATTGTAAAAATTTTACTATTAATAATTATCAGTCTAAATTTGTGCATGTATTCTATTTTTAATTAATTATATAAAACTAAAATGTGAATTTTAACATTTTTCTTGTGTAAAAATGAGGTATACAAATAACTTTGCTAAGTGACCTCAAATGCTTAAGTTAGAGAAAAAAAGAGCTAACCACTTTTGTGATTGAAGTAAAAGTAGAAGTAGTAATTTGGCAAATCAAATTAGATGGTTTCAAATATAAATTTGTTCAAGTTAAAAAATTTCAAGTCACTTTGAATTTTAAATATCAAGTTAAGCTCTTTACATATTTAAACCATATAGAATACGGAGCATTCTAGATTGAAGCAATTTAATTTATGACATTAAGGTCTTAAAAATATTTTAAATCGAGTAGAGTTTTAAATATTCTTATATCAATTTATATTATATTTATCATTTTTTATTAATTGAAGTTTAAAATTAATCATTATGAGGTTCATATGATTAATCTCTAAATCAAATTCTATCAAATCAAGTTGAATTGGTTCAAAACAGTTGCACAGATCTTTCAAGTTTGATCAATTTTGCAATCAAAGATGAGCAAAATCATTCCAATCGAAAAAACTAATTGAATCAAAATGAGTTTGGCTTTTGAGTTCAATTTAAATAGTTAGGTGTTTGCTTCTCACAAGTTATTTTGGTCAGTTCAATTTGATTTTTTGTAGCTAACATTTCTCAATTGAACAAACCGAAAAGCCAAACTTGAATTAATAGAAATTTAAACTATTAATGTATAATTTTTTAGTTTTTACATTGTTTAGTGAATATATATTATATTTAAAATGTTATTGAATTTACTTGAATATGTCAAAATTTATATTTATATATGTTAGTGCAATAAACTCAAAGTGTGAATGTTCAATAGTTGGGGTGAATTGACTTCTTTTAAAAATGTTTGCTAATTTGATGAATATAAAAATTTTCTTGCAAAAGTATTGCTTTTTGAAAGCCAATTTGATTAATGAAAACTTATGTTTGAATTAAGTTTAAAATGCTAACAACCTTAACAAGAAAATTATAAATAAGAACACAAGGATTTTTATAGAGGTTCAGCCTCTTTGCCTATGTCCTCTCCCTTAGCCTCACTAAGGAGTTTTCAATCTACTATAAAAATGCTTTTAATGTTCAAGCACAATCTTCACAATAATCTTTTCAAGGATAAGATTGAATCTCTCTACCTTTTCCTCTAGCTAAGGTATAACCATACAACACTAACTTTTAATGGATAAGGTATAACCTTGAAATAAATACAATGAATGTTAGAAAAATAAGCTTAAAGTAAAACAATCAAAAAGGGGGGTGAATTGGTTGTTAAATAAAAATTTTGCTTTTTTCAAAAACCTTTGAAGATAGAGGTAAAATATGAAAGAATGAAATAACAAAACAAAGTATAAGCTAAATAAATAAAGAATAGATAAATAAATAGTACTCAGAGGATTTTTATAGATGTTTGGCCTTCCAATACTTATGTCTTCTCTCTTGATAACAGAAAGAGTTTAAATCCCCTATCAGCTTACCTTTTCAATAGGATTAGGCGTAACTTTTACCGCATGCCTTTTGTAGGATTAGGTATAACCTCTACAATGTGCCTTTTGCTGGATCAAGGACAACCTTTATCAAGATACAACCTTTTTTAAGTTCAAGCACGACCTTTAAATAAGATAGAGCCTTTTAAAAGATCAAGAAAAACCCTTTTACCTTTTGCTTAGAGGTATAACCAATACAACAATGGATTCTAGTGAATGACTAACTAAAAATCTTTAAAAAGGTTGATAAAGAAGTTTAGGATCAGAAAAGTGAGAGCTTTCATAAAGATATGGATGATCAAAGAAGATTTAAGTAGAAGAAGGATCAACTGAAGAATAAAAATGTGGTCTTTAAGCTCTTTGCTTGCTTAAAGATGGGAACTTTCTACTCATAGGTTTTTCTCTTGTTTTTTCACTCTTTCGTTTTTTAAAGATTATTCAAATGCTTTCAAATTCCTCTTTATTCTCGCTTTAATGTCCTCAAGATGGATATTTGTAGCCTCTATGATTTTCTACCCATTTGAGTGAAGTTTGAATTATTTCTTGTACATTCTAGCCAGCTTGCCAAATTCTGTAGCATCTATAGAATCAATTCTTTGCTGCTAAGTTGTTGATTCTTCACAAAGACTGTAGCTTTCTGTCTCTAGAGAATCAATTCTTCTATTTTGAGGTGTCAATTCTTCTACAATTAGGTTTAAAGGAGACACATTTGTAATCTTGGAGAATCAATTCTTTTACCTTGTGATGTCGGTTCTTCATTGTGGTCTAGTGCAAAAATTTGAATTTAAACTTGATATTTGCTATTCCACTTTTTTCCATTTGTACCATCTTTTTCTTGGTCATCAAGTTTTTGAGTTTTACTTTTGTTGCTCCAACAACCGACATTTACTCCATGAAGAATCCATCTTTTTGTCTTTATTTTTCTTCTTCTGCATTTAGTCTCTCAAAAACCGATTCGGTTTTTGAGGTGTTAATTCTTCACAAATCCTTAAGTTTCTGTCTTTCAAGAACCAACTTCTTTCTTTCTCAGAATCAATTCTTCTCTATTGATCTTTGGTTAAGAATTGACTTCTCCTTCTCAAGAATTGATTCTTCCTGTCATCAAAGAAATTGATTCTGCTTTCTTTTCATTTAAGAATGAAGTCATTTTGTTTTAGAACTTGATTCTTAAGCTAGCACTTTGAATTTTGAAAATAAGATATCTTTAAGAAAATTAAGAGATATTTCTTTAAGTTCAAGAGCACGATCATTCATACTGAAAACATGTTCAAGCAATCAAAGCATTACAATATATTTTTCTTTTAAGTTTAGCTTTAACATTCCTTTAATGATTTTCTTCATATTCAAAAAAATCTTTCATTCATTTTCAACGCTCATTAAGTTCAATCAATTTTCTTATGTCAAAACAAGAATAAAGCTAACAATCTGCCCCCTTTTAATATGACAAAATTAAGAATTAAATTTGCTCGTTGAAGAAAACTTGCCTTAAAAATATGCTCAAGATTTCAAAGATCTTTCTCAAGTAAAGCTCCTCCTAATTATGTGTTTTTTCAAAAAGATTTACATTTAAGTTTGAAAGCACTTTTGAAATCAGTTTTTAAAAATCCAAACATCTTGAATGACAAGTTAAGCACAAATTTACTCATAATATTTCTCACCCTTTTTGTTATATCAAAAAGGAATAGAAAATATTGTGTAGGAACAAATGGAAGAAAAACTCATAAAAAAATAGAGCATTGGTAGCACAAGTTAATTATAATTGCTAATCAACATTTAGGGATAAAACATAAGAACTCGATAAACATATCAATCAATAGATAAAAAATATATGTGGATGAATGTATGCAAATGAAAATGTGAAGGCCATCTAATAAAGTTTAGAATTCAGATCTTTCAAGAGTTCCAATAAATTTGTTCCACAAATTAATATCAGTCTTTTAATGGATTGACTCAAGGATCATCTGTTTAAATCAAACTACTTCTTAAGCTGACTTATTTATTTTTTATGTTCTTCTTTTTCATGTAATAGCTTTTTAATCTAACTATCAAAGTAGTTGTCTATTTCAGCAATCAAGGACTTCATGGTGTTTTGGGAAGGATGATCTTTAGTGTTAATAAAATCCCTGCTATCATCTATTTATATTTCTATTTGTTTATGAACTTGTGCAGGTGTCATATTTTTTGGATACCATTTCCCTTCAACCAAGTGATATTCAAACTCCTTTATTGCTTATTTAATGTTCTTTTACATTCGACATCTGATCATCAAGTCTGAACTAATATCAGCCTCAAGGGCATCCATCAATTGGCTAATCACCATTCCATGAACTAATCTTTATTCTTTCCTTCAATTATTTCCAACATGTCCTACGAATAAAATAACCCAAGTTTATTAGCTTGTTGTGTTTGATATGATGCATGAAGAGCAAATTTTGTCTCTTCATAAATGACTATTCTTTTTCACTTAGTCTTAAGAACCAACACAAAATTAAGTGAAAATTTCTGTCATGAAAGCTTAAACCATTTACACTAAAAGGTTCTAATGGTGTTGGTGGAGGGAAGGTGAAGAACACATTTTCTAAGTCATGTTCATTGAGTCCATAGTGTACTTTCTAGGTCTACTCCAAAATTAGGAATTCCTAAGACATGATTGATTACTTATGGAGAAATACATATTTCTCTTCCCATGATTGATGTAGTGAATACGATCCTAGAATTATATGGCTTTCCTTCATGGTCAATGAATGTAGTGTCAACATTTGAATAAAAAACCTTGACTAAATTCTCGTAATTAGGTCTATTCATTTTTAAAGTTGTCAACCAACCCTATTCTTTGAGATTCTCTAAGAATGGGAATTCTAGTGTGCACAGGTAATCCAAATCAATTGGCTGGCCAAAAATCACTTGAAGGTGTGAAAACTGATACAAATACCTTTGACTTTGTTTGTCATCATTAACGTTCTTCCTAAAATTGTGATTGGACTCTAATAATGATTCTCTTTTTTGGTCTCTAGTAGAATTTCCATGCCTTGTTGCCATGACTAGTGATTTTGATAAATAAGTCTGGGTGAAGAGAACTAAAAAACTTTCATAGCAAACTTGCACTAGAATTATGGTAGATGAATAAACAAATAACATTTCTCTTAATCTTATAAGAAAAGCTATTTGTCCCTTCATATTCCTTTTTCAAAGTTTTAACATTCTTTAAGTGGATCTTGTCACCTTGACTGGCACATTATTTCATGTGATTACTATGATCTCAATATTTGACCTTTTTAGTAAAAGTCATTAAGATACTAAGTTCAGACTTAGATTTTTGCCTTTATGCTTAGGGGTTAGAGAAGGTTGGATGACTTCTTGTGATGAATGTATGTGTTTCATACCATGACAAAACATTCACGACAATTAGAACAATATCATCAATATTTCATCATTTTTCTAACTTTGACTCTCATACTTGTTTCAGGGTACAAAAGAAGTTTCGAGTCCTTTGAAAAATACTCATGCTAGAAGAATCGATTCTTCAAAATGAGAAGGTCAATTTTAGACATTTTTATTCTCCTTTTTATTACACTGATTTAAATGCAACACAAATTTTCACTTGCTTTTTGGTATCCAAAATTTCTTTGGATAAATATTTATTAGTGTGTTTGTAAAGAAAAAATAAAACTCTTTAAAAACTTAGAATAAGAATTTATTAGCTTCATTCTTGAAAATCATTCAATCAGTTTTCTTTTTATTACCTTCAAGTGCATTGCTTAACTTCTCATTTTTATTTCCTACATTGGTGAGAATCATCTCACATATTCAAAATCCCATTCTAAATTCTTTATTTTCTCTTTCTAACTTGAGTTTTGCATTCTTTAAAAATTCATTTGCAACATTAAGATTTGAAATGTATTCTTCATTTTCCAAATTTATTCTCTCATGCTTATGAACTAATTCATCAAAAACGTCCTCAAATTCTTCAAAAGTATATTTAAACATACCATTAGATAGATATTCTACCTTCTTTTCCAAATTTTGGAATGATGAGCTTTCTTCGTCACTTTGTTGTGACAATTGAATCTTACTAGACTCATCATTTTCAATTAGTCTATTATTTTCTTCCAAATCTCCTTCTCCACATACTTCTTCTAGTCTTTCCCATACTCGTTTTGCACTATTGCATGAAGAGTCTTTGCTATATTCTTTTCTTCCAAGTGCAGAAAAGAGAAAGTGCATGGCTTTGGCATTAAGTTCTAACATGTCTAAGTGACTTGCATCCCATTCATTTAAGTCTCTGGTCAACTCACATGAGCCATCACTAGTCATTCTCCAAACTTCATAATTACTTATGTGGATAAACTATTTTATTTGGTATTTCTAATTATGATAGTCTTGTCACTAAACTTTAGACATTCTATTGATGATTTTTCTTTGTTGGAAGTAGAGTCTATGTCCATCAAGATGACTTCTCCTGGTTCTTCACTTTTTCCATGGTGGTCATTTTCAGAAACAAGATTGTTGCATTTTCCTTCCTCATTCACAGTTTATTCTTTGATGATTATTGTGTGACTTAAACATTCAATATCAAGATATTCTGAGTTATCCATTTGCATATCAGAATCCAAAATATCCTCATTCGTGGGATCATCAACTATCGTATAATAGAGGTTGTCTATCTTTTTTCGCTCTTCATTTTGAGATTGGGCACTGTCGCTCTATGTTGCAACCATGGCTTTTCTTTTGGAGTACTTTCAATGGTTTTTCTCAACGTTTGGACATTCATAACTAACATGGCTAGCTTTCTTGCACTCATAGCAAATACATGATCATTTTCATGATCATCCTTTGAAATGTTTCTTCTTAGATTTCTTCTTGGTTCCTCTTTCTTGAAAAATCTTTTGCTTCCTTGTTTGTTTCTCAGAAATCTATTGAAATTTAAGGTCAATGGTGACAACTCTTCATCATTCCATCCTCATTTTCACTTTGAAATGACTTCTCATCACTCTAGTTTACAATGTTTAGAACACCTTTTCTTTTTATTCTCTTTTTATTGCTTCATCTATTTCTTTCTCATGCCTAAGAGTCATTTCATAAATAAGCAAAGATCCTAATTGCTCACCAAGCTTAAGTACAGTTAGGTCTTTCACTTCTTCAATGGTAGTGACCTTAGGTCTCCATGACCTATGTAGGCAGTGAAAGATTTTCTTCACCAACTGTGTATTAGGAAATTCTCTTCTTAGAGCCTTTAATCCTTTAATGATCTTGGTGAATCTGTCACATATTTCTTTAATAGACTCCTCATCCTTCATTCTGAATAACTCATAGTCAAATATCAGTGTACTAATCTTTAATTCCTTGACTTGATTAGTACCTTCACAACAATTTTCTAAAGTATCCCAAATTTCTGTTACCATCGAACACATAGCTCCCTTATTGAATTCATCTTTACTAAAAACACACGAAGTAGCTATTACAACTTTATGATTCAACTGTATTAACTTTTTAGCCTTATCATCCCATTCAACTCTTGTTTTAAGATGTTTCTTATCATTAATAGTTTTGGTAAGAATATAAGGTCCATCAACAATAATATCCTAAAAATCTAAATCAATAGATTGTATGAAGTTCTAAAAACCTCATTCCACAGAACAGGTAGCTCTCCCTTTTGAACAAAAGAGACCACATCATAGATTGTCCTCCACCAATAAAGCTCAATGATGCCATGGCTGTTACTTTAAGCTCTTTGTTTAGGATTTCTCAAAGGTGGTCAAATCTACAAAGACTTGAGAGCTTATTCTGAGACCAATTTTAAAAAGATAAGCTTAAAGTAAAACTGCTAAGAGGGGGTGAATTGGATGTTAAATAAAAATTCCCTCTTTTTAAAAAATCTTTGAAGATAGAGCTAAAATATGAAAGAATGAAACAACAAAACAGAGCACAAGTTGAATGAGTAAAGAATAGAAAAATAAAAGCTACTCAAAAGATTTTTCTTAAGGTTCAACCTTCCAATGCCTACGTCCTCTCCCTTGATAGAACAAGGAGTTTGAATCCATTAACAGCTTACCTTTTCAACAAGGTCAGGCATAACCTTTACAATATACCTTTTGCAGGATCAAGTGTAACCTCTATAAAAACACTACCTTTTCCAAGGTCAAGGACAACTTTTATACAAGATGAAGCCTTTTAGAGGATTAGAGAAAACCATCTACCTTTTGCTTGTAGGTATAACTAATACAATAGTGGATTATAGTGAATCAACAACTCAAAACCTCTAGAAAGGTTGATAAAGAAGTTTAGGATAAAAAATGTCATGACTCAATCCTGAAGGTCCATGACTAGTGCACGAGTCCAGATGGCAAAGCTTACATGACCCCTGCAAGCCTCAAACGTTTAATCACATACCATATAGCCAAGGGACTTACATATGAAATATTTTCGTAACATAGCTTAAATTCAAATACATAAAATCATCCTTGGTACATTGTTCATACATCATACATAATACATTATTCATAAGGTCATATATTGGCCAATAAATGGGTTCGTACTTTACAACCCTTGCACAAATTTAAATGGCACATTGTGCCTACATACATAACTACACCAAGTGCGGAAGCTTGTGACAAACTCAGCAGAGTGACCAAATGGGATGGGGACCTACTAGATGTCAAAAATTGGTTTGTCATTGGATGACCCTTGCCACACACTACTTTGTGGTCTATTTATCTACACATGGTACAAAATTAGGTGAGTCATCTAATACTCAGTGAGTGGTGTAGATAAATAACACATATATATAGATACACATATAACATTATCAATGTTGACAAAGTGTTTTATTAAGCATCTCTAAATATTAGGGGTATATCAATCATCCCTATGAAATCTCCCAGAATAGTACATCAATAGGCTTCTCCTTAAAGCCATTCAAGTTATACGCTATTCACTAAAGTATCATAGCAATTATCATTTTTATTTCAACCAATCAGAGGCTATGCCATATCACTCATACATCGAAGCACAATCTTTAAGTGGTCTTCCCGTAGACATCATTAGATCAAGCATGGTGGCCAATTGGTGAAGTCAAATTATGCTTAGGGCTAAGTAGTTGGTAAAGAATCAAATCACGCGTGTACAAAAGCAATAGGTAGAGGAATCAAATCACACTCATACCAAAGCAATGGGTAGAGAATTAAAGTCATCCTCTAGAGTAATCTCCCAATGGACAACATCACTTAGAGTAATCTCAATGGGTGGCATCAAATACAAAGTCATTATCTGGAGTAATCTCAACAGATGGCATCAAAGCACTATTAGCAAGAATCATAGGTGGGACTAACACCACTATCCCTGCTTACCACCATCCCTGCAAGCACACATAATCTCATGGCATAGGACTCCATTCTACCTCAAATCAAATCAACGTCTAGAATTATCAACATTGGATAGAACATAAGTTTACAATGAGGCTGTCATGCCTTAGGTATCATCAATACCACATTTCGTATCCAAGATTTCTCTTATAAGCTTTAAACATCTCTAGCTTAATCTCATCTAAATGCCCTTAATTATCTAAGGCATCAACTACTCAATGTCTTTCAAGAGTCATCTGTTTAGAGTAATACACTCCTAGACATCCATAATGTTCACTAGACTTCCTAGTCTAAGCACAATCACACATAAGCCACTAAATGGCTTGTTCTAAGGCAAACACATCACAGCACATATAATCATATATATATATATATATATATATAACTTGTTCTCTAGCCTAGGCATGTTCATCTAGGCCTACATATATATTCTAGTACCAAGGCAGCACCATGCGTCATGCATCACATGCATTTTAATTAAACCCACTTACAATGGCAGTCAAAGATGCATTCCACTACCAAGCTCTGATTCTTAGCCTCCAACCACCCTTCAGCTCACCAATGAGCTAGTCAACTTTGATTTCCTTTTTAAACAGATCAAAACACCACAAACATCACAAAACTAATTATTTCCAAGCTTTCAAAAATACCTAGCTTTTTTCAAAACTAGCTAAATTCTTAACAATCCATTATACAAGTTCAATTACCTTAGAAGTTGGATTGCACAATCTAAGCTCAAAATCTCCAACCTAAGTCAAAGGAGAAATTTCACCAAAGCTAGAGCAAATAGATTTTTAAATTATTTACTAATTAAATCAAAAATCAATTTGTAGAAAGATGTTATCTTACCTTGATAACAATTTTCTAAGATTGAACCCTCTTCAGATAAGTTCCAAATTCCACTTAGGGGTTTAAGAGAAAAGTATTTTTTTTTTGTTTTAAATGAGCCAAACAACCGGAAATCCTTTTTTATTTTTGCATTGTCGAGGTGATCTATCAATAGATAATAGATGGAAGGCATCTATTGATAGATCTTTCTTATATATTTTGGGCATTAACCTCCTTTTATCAATAGATGGTGCCCTAGAATCCCACACCATTGCCTCTGTTTAGCTATCTATCAATAGATTTTGTGGATCTATCGATAGATGCTTCTAAACTTGGGTTCCTTTCAATTCATATAGCTATATATCAATAGATTCTGCATATCTATCAATAGATTCTATCCCAAGTACTTTATTTAGTTCTCGAGTAGACATTTATCGATAGATTTCATGGTTCTATTGATAAATGTTCGTCTAACTTCTTTTCTCTATGCTTTCAATAGAGCATCGATCAATAGATGTAAAACATCTATTAATAGAACATCAATTGATAAATCATGCCCTGATTTCAATTTTCTACTTATTTAACCTTCCAAACTTGTTTCTTTAAGTCCCTATCCATCCTTTATTCAACTAACACCCCAATTTATTCAAATACCTTAACGTTCTCACATATATAACCCCCATATATGATCAATACTTAGATCAAAACCTCAAAATTTTAAAACTCACCTCATATTTTCATCAAAAACTGTGTGAGTGTGATAATATAGGCTTCATACACATCATATTCATCACATCATTCATTTAAAATTAATTATCCATATGCATAGGCATACTTTTTACTAACTTAGTTCAAATCAAAATTAGGGGTGTTACATTCTCCTTCCTTATAGAAAATTCATCTTCGAATTTAAATCGCATACCATTACTACCAAATTCCTTGAGCCTCAAAGATATGGGGATACCTTTCTTGTTTTTCCTTTTCAAGTTCCCTTATGGCTTCTCAATTGAATGGCTTTGCCATAACACTTTCATTGTGGCAATATCCTTGGAGTGAAGCCATTTTACTTGCTGATCTAATATGGCCATGGGCTACAATTCTTAATTACATCCATTTTATAACTGGACTTCATCACATTGAATTGCATGCGAAGGATTGGGAACATACTTCCTAAGCATGGAATCATGCAAAACTAAATCAACATCAGACAAATTAGGTGGTAACCCCAAGTGATAATCAATTGCACTTATGTACTTTAACACCTCAAAGGGTTCGATGTATATAGAGATCAATTTCCCTTTCTTTTTGAATCTCCTAACTCCTTTGGTCCGTAAAACCTTTAAAAACACATAATCCTCAACCCCAAACTCCAAGGATTTTCACCCATTATTGACATAAGATTTCTTGCAACATTGAGCTGTTAGCATCCTTTTTCAAATCACATAAATGTATCACTCAGCTTTTTGGACCATTTCTAGTCCTAATAGCTTTCGTTCCCTAACTTCAAGCCAAGCAATAGGTGATCTACATCTTCGCCCATATAAGGCTTCATATGAAGCCATACCAATCATGGCTTGAAAGCTATTGTTATATGTAAACTCGACCAAAGGCAAGTAATGGTTCCATGAGACTCCATAGTCGAGCACAACCACTCTTAACATATCCTTAAACGTCCAAATGGTGTGCTTGAATTGGCCATTTGTCTATGGGTCGAAGGTCGTAGTAAAATGCAATCGTGTGCCTATGGCCTTTTGTAGTTTCTTTTAAAACTGACTCATGACCTATGGTTTTTTGTTGGACACTATCATTACTGGGACACCGTGTAGCCTTACAATCTCATTGATATAATTCTGAGTGTACTAAGCTACTCCATACTTAGTCTTGATCGGTAAAAAGTGAGCTAACTTAGTTAGCCAATCTATTATTACCCAAATGACATCATAGCCACCCCTAGCTCATGGTAAACCCGTCACAAAGTCCATTTCTACATGTTCCCACATCCACTTGGATATCAATAACAATTGTAGCAATCTCAGAGGTCTTTGATGTTCAACCTTCACCTACTGACACGTCAAATACTTAAAGATGAATTCAGCCACATTCCTCTTTAATCTTGGCCACCAATAAACAGATTTCAAATAATGATACATCTTGGTGGGTCTAAGGTGTATTGCATAGGCTACAACGTGAACGTCTTCTGAAATCTCATTCCTCAAACCATCCAAATTCGGAACATAACCTTGAGATTGATACCTCATTAAACCATTAATTCTGTAACAAAGTCTCAAGAGTTATCTTCACTCATGGCTTTGAATATTTTAACCAAATATTCATTCTGGTCTTAAGCAAATTTAATCCGATCTAAAATCATTGGTTAAACTCTAAAATGAGCTAACAAGGCATTCAAATTATTAACCTTAAAGTGTACTCCCATATTGCCTAAATCATACAAACTTTGCACCAAACATCTTTTATTTATTGTCACATGTGCTACACTCCCTATCGACTTCCAACTTAAGGCATTGGCCATTACATTTTCTTTACTCAGATGGTAAACTATAGTGCAATCATAGTCTTTCAATAACTCCAACCACCTACACAATCTCAAATTCTAATCTTTCTATTGAAATTTATACTTCAAACTCTTATGATTGATATAAATTTCACCCATTTATCCATACAAATAATGACTCAAAATTTTCAAAGCAAATACTATCACTACCATCTCCAAATTGCGCATAAGGTAGTTCAATTCATGCCACGTTAATTGTTGGGAGGCATATGCTATAACTGTCTCGTGTTGCATCAACACGTAACCCAATCCTATCCCTGATGCATTGCAATACAGGATATAGCCTCCAAATCCATACAGTAGGCTCAATATAGTTGTAGAAGTGAGACAAGCCTTAAGCCTTTGAAAACTAGTCTCACATGCATCGGACCAATCAAACTTAACTTCGTTTTTAGTTAGCCTTGTCAAAGGGGATCCATTCTTAGAAAAATCTTGCACAAAGACCTGTGTAATACCCAACTAAAGCCATAATGCTTCTAATTTCCATTACAAACATCGACCTTGGCCAATTCTTCACAACTTCCACTTTACTGGGATCAACTGGCACCCTTTGTTCAAATACAAACGCGTCCTAAGAAACTTTGTTCAACCAAAATTCGCAGTACGAAAATTTAACATATAATATATGCTCCCTCAAAGCCTAAAGCACGATTTTCAAATGTTGTGCATGTTCCCTTGGGCTCTTAAAATGCACTAGTATGTCATCTATGAATACGACCACAAATTTATCCAAATAAGTCAAACATACCCTATTCATCAAATCCATAAAGGTTACAGAGGTATTAGTGAGTCCAAATGACATCACCAAAAACTTGTAATGCCTATAGTGTGTGTGAAACATTGTCTCGGGTATATCACTTTCCTGAATTCTCAACTAATGATACCCTAAGTGTAGATCGATTGTAGAAAAGCACGCTGTACCTTGCAACTAGTCAAACAAATCATCTATTCTCAAAAGTGAATACTTATTCTTCACAATGACCATATTAAGTTGTCAATAATCAATGCTCAATCAAAAGCTACCATACTTCTTTTTAACAAATAACGCTGGAGCTCCCCAAAGTGAAACACATGGGTGAATGAAGCCCTTATTCAATAAATCCCTTAATTGCTCATTAAGCCCTATTAATTCAATTGGTGCCATTCAATAAAAGGGTATAGAAATTGGTTTTGTATCCAAAATCAAATCAAAACAAAATTTAATCTCCCTTTTGGGAGACAATTTAGGTAGTTCGTTTGGAAATACATCCAAATACTCACCTATTACTGGTACATAATCTACAATCCCATCATCCACTGAAGCATCTCTTGCCATGGCCAGATACCCTTAGCCTTCTTACCCTGGCATTTGTTTAGTGAACAGGTTCGACACAACACCCATAAACATTAGATTGTCATGTCCATAATTCACATGTAGAGGTTCTTTTTGGAATTTAAACTTCACAAGTTTATAGTCGCAATCCTCTTTGGCAAAGTAAGACACTGACCAATCCATTCTTAACATCACATCAAAATCCTACTGTCACAACAACATAAAGTTTGTTAACATGTCCTTGTCATTCATATAAACCACACAAGACTTATACTCAGCCACAAACACCCCTTTTAGAGGGGTAGTCACTATCAAGGGTTCATCCATACTATTACAAAACTTATCCAACTTTGTCGCAAAATGCGGTGGCATAAAGAATATGTCGATCTAAGATCAAATAAGACCAAAGCTTGGATACCACAAATAGGAAGTGTATTTTGTGACCACTGCATTAGAAGTTTGAGCATCTTATGATGTCAAAGCAAACACCATGTTTGACCTTCACTTTCATTACCTAATTATGCTAGTCTACCTTAAGATGATAAGGCTACACCCATGTTTTTGTCACCTCTAACATTCCTCCTAGTAGATGCCATTCTAAGTGAAGTATTTGCCATTTGTCTACCATATCCATGGTCAACCACTATTGACTACCTTTACATTAAGCAATTTCTCATCAAATGCCTAAATTGGCCACATCCAAAACATAGCCCTGCTACTTTGTGACACAATCCACCATTTGCCTTCCCACAGTAATTACACAAAACACCTTTCTGTTTAGGGCCTAAGCTATATGCTCTACTAGACTACTCTCATCTAGAAGGTGGGTTAAATGAATCATTGTTTCTTAGTGGCATACGTGTATGAGTGGTTCCCTCATGACTCTTGTGGCATATAAATGTTGGACTCATGTTCCCGCTACAATCTCTATTACCCTATTGGCCAAGGGTCATAGCTCTTCGACCCTTACCTCTTTCCAGCATGGATTCTATTCTCTTAGTTTTAATCATTCTAGTCGTTTCCACCACTATTGCATAAGAGGCAAACCTTTAGGTGGCAAGAACTTGAAACAACAGCTCAATTTGTCTCCTAACAAATCTCTTGATCCTCTTTTGTTCAATTAAGACCAAGTTAAGAGCATATCTTGATAGTTGGGACAATTGGGCATCATACTTCATCACCATTGTGTTTAGGGTCTATATTAATGTCTCAAACTCCTGTGCCTTTGTATCTCTAAAGCTCTTAGGCAAAAACCGATCTAAAAAAGCTTAGATAAATTCCTCCTAAGTCATTAGAGCTGAACATGATGGTCTACTATTCTTGAGTGACACAAACCATATTATGGCCACATCTTTCAATCTAAATCACACCAATTCAACTAACTGGTGTGTAGTGTATCCCAATGTTGGATAGATACATTCCATATCCTCTAAAAATCTTTACCGATCTTCCTCCTCATCTTAACCAGTAAAAGATGAAAGTTTTAACTTCATAAAATTTGCCAAAGTAACCTTAATAACCCTTCTTTGATGTTCACAATAAGGCACATAATCTAAATCTTGTGAACTATAATCAGCCCATTCCTCGAATTGTGCTTGTGCTCTACTATAAAATTTTGCAAATTCATATGCTAAACTCTATAGCCTTGTTGCCAAATCCTCTAAGATGACACCTCCTCCTATTGGTTGGTCGTCCCTAACTCCCTCATAACTATCCTCAAGATACATCTCACTAGGATCCACATTCTAAGTGCGTCTAACTACTCTGTTTCTCCTATAGCTCCAAGAAAAGGACACTCGTGATCTCTTAATAGGTTCATCCGGGGCTTCTTGCTTTCTCGTGGCCCTTAAGGCAACTCATGTCTTAGGTGGCATCTTGTTCCAAAATGAAGCACTACCATGTTCAAAATTTAGAATTCCAAAATTCATGGGTAGGGTTACTAAGAATTTGGGAGTTCATGCAGCCTTCTACTCATAATTGGTGTTACAGTTACAAATCATGAACAAAACTTTACACTAATCCTGACACTCCACCAACACACATAGAAGGACCTAGTGTTGGTCCTAAATAAATATACTAGAAAGAGGTTAAATAGCACTTTTTAGCTCTCACAAAACTTGATTTCTAATTAAGAGTGAGTAGAAGGTCTATAATGATAAGTTCGATGCAAGATGAAGGAATGATTTAACAAAGAATGAAAATGAAAGATAAAATAAAGCAAACAATATACAAAGATTTATAGTGGTTCAGTCACAGACCTATATCCACTACCTTGATTATTCAACCAAAGATTTTCCAAACCAAATCACTCTAAATGGTGAAGTTTTTAAGCTTTCACCCAGCTTTTACAATGACTTTTTATAGGCTCAGCCACAACCTTTAACAATGGTTTTTCTTGGGATCAACCAAAACCCAAAACTAACTTTTCTAGGTTGAGCTGGAACCTATACACTCAATTAAGTTAACCCAAGCTTAATCAATCCCCTTAGAGTGACTCACACACTCTAACTAACCAAGGATAACAAAAATAAAGAAGTACCTATGATCATTAACCTGATCTGAATGGTATAAAGTGAAGTGCTTAAATCTATTACAAGGATTGGAGTGAAGTGTAGAAAGTATGCAGAGAGTTTTGCTATTTTTGTACTCGTTTTTATCTTAGAAGCCTTCAAAAACTTAATTCATAGTCATTAGGAGTGCCTTATATACTTGAAAAGTCAACTCTGATAGGTGTTAGATAGATTTTGACCATTGAAAATAGTTAGGGGATAGTTCTCTGTTAATCTATCTTCTAGTATTCAAATTCAAATTTTCATATAGAATGCTCTTAGTCGACTAACATGGCTTCTTAGTCGATTAAGTCCTTTCTATCTTTGAACCCAATTTTTGGCAATGAGCTCTTAGTTGACTAACAATGCTTCTTAGTTAATTAAGTCATTTCTATCTCTAAACATAGTTTTTGGCATTAAGCTCTTAGTCGACTAACAATGTCTTTTGGTCGACTAAGTGTTATTTGTTTCACAATCTGCTTGAACCCACCAACTTCTCTTTTGGATTTTATCGAACCAACTCCCTTGATTATCCAACAAAGAGGCTTCTGTTTTATTGCTCAATTGTAGCTCCTTATTCTTATGAGTTTTGACATTTACTTTTGAATGATTAACATATTATTTAACATTTATTTTTTATCCTACACACTCCAGTAGAAAAGTTAGACATAGATAAATGGAAATGTTTTATTATCATCAAAAACTAATGGAGCCAACAATCTCCCTTTTTTTTCATGATGACAAAACACTCCTTGATTAAATACACAATGTCTATTTGTTATTTTTATTTTACACCAAATTGGAATTTCTACCCTTGAGTGTGGGCTCTCCCTTAATGTGTGCATGACCTTTTCAAGTTATTTTATCATCCAAACCAGTAAACTTTTCACTATCTCAAAAAAATATAGATTTAGACATTTTAACAAAGCACCTTTATTTATGCAAACAGAGCAATCAGTAATAAATAGACAGAATAATATCAACATTGTAGCTAACTATCATTAGTATCCTGTCAACATACCACATCCATTCCACAATCGACTATCATCAATTCATTAAACATAAAGGCATAACAAAAATAAGTTCTTATTATTCAGATGTCACCAACCTCATCAGCAATTAAAATAATATGTTGTCATAAACAACCCAGCATCATCAAAGTTAGATTCCTAAATTACCCTAAGATTACTTCTACCTTTTCTCCTAAAATTACTTCAACCCTAACCTACCTCTCTTTTTTTGTCATCAGCAAAATAGGGGCAGATCTAAGAAGAGTTTGAAGGGGTTGATTCATCTATTCCAAAATGGACATTGAGGGGTTCAGGATATATAGCACAAGTGAGGGCTTTTTGGTGAGGAATCAAGAGAAGGGGTATCTGCAAGTTGAAGAGGTTACTGAATGGAGGATTGAACTGAAGGTTTAGCTTTTTCAGCTAATCTATAGGGCTTCCTCCTCTTCATGAACTTTGTTTTGGTGGCCATGGTCTTTTTACCTTTTCTAGTAGGTTGAGATTTAGCTTTGGTAGGTATAGCCGCTTGTCTTTATTCTTTGTTAGCAGGTTCACTTTCTCTGGTGGTGTGAACCGATTTAAGGGAGTCCCTTGCTAATGTTGACTTTTGAGCCTTTTTAATTGCTGCCACTTTTTCTGCTTGTTCTTCTCTGACCATTTGGTGAAAGACATCCATTATTAAAATTTCTTCAGAGCTAGTAAGAGATGATCTCTCTATTTGTGGTTTAGAGTTGTCACTAAATGATCCAATTTCCTTAGTCCCTTTATTAGATTTTTTTTCATTTTCAGGTTCATGGGTGGGTGATTTCCTCACAGGACCAGATACTAGTTCAGTACCTTCAACTTGGAAATCAAGACTTTCACTAGCTTGTCTTGCTGGGGCTGGACTTGGTGGTGCAAGAGCATGTCCAGTTGCAAGACTAAAAGGAGATTTCTTTTTGTTCTTTATCAAATTTGCCAGCTCTTGTAGCTTTTCTTCAACTTTCTCAATTCTTGCAAACTGGTCAGTGAGTTTCCCATCAATCCTCATCAGTATATTCAGAATCATTTTATTTCAAATCTGTGAGGAAGTTTTTGTTGTGTAAACAGGGGTGGTTTGCTCATCCCTTTTAGTATCCTTAGAAACCTTGAAAAACTTTTCTCCATATAGTTTGTATCCCATCTTTCATAGGCTTCCCAGATAAATAACCTGATCTATGCTCTTACTTGATCCATCTCCTATCTAGAACTCTAGATACCCTTTTTCTTTACCAAAGAGGTAATTATATTTCCATAAGGTAAATATATTTTGTCAACTTGACATGTTCCTTTCAATCTTTCTATCATGAATTGTCCTAAATTAAGAAGAGCAGCATTAAATGCATATTGCATCATCCAGATATCCTGAAGACTAACATAGCTAAAGTTTCCACCTCTTCCATGAACTGTTGAAGCTATGAAGTAGTGCAATATCCTAGTTGGTGGACTTTTAATAAAGCTTGCATAGCTTTTAGATGAATATTTGTCAATTTTTCCAGTGATTACTTCCTATAAGGATGATGGATCATAATCTTCTGGGATTTCATAGCTTCCCACATTACACTCAACATGCAGCAATTCTCCTAGATCAAAGGCAGTAACCACAAACTCTTTTCCATTCAAAAACACATTTAGACCATCATTCACAAACTCCTCAGGATCATCTAGTTAATTTTCATTCTATGCAATCCAGCGTAGAATTCTTTCACCAAACTAGCACTATAGGTTCTGTTCTTCAAAACACTCAATTTCTTCATCTTCATTTCTTTAAAATATTCTAATAATCTTTCTTTAATTTTTGGAACTTCATTAAAGCTATCCTAGTCAATGTATTTCTCGCATGAGAGAGGAGTATTTTCAATTTTTCTAAACCTATCCTCATAGATCTTATTTCTAAATTTCAAGGATGAAAGGTTACCTTTTGTAGAGAATTTTTTTTTTTTTTGTTTTTTTTCTCTCTATTTCTTCCCAATTTCTATAGTCACTAATGCAGATTCATCTTTCTTCTTTTTCTTTTGAAATTCAGACAGTGGACTTTCTTCCATAGGCTGTTTACCCTTCTTCTTTTCCAAGATATCTTTAGGAAGAAAGGATTTGGCCATTGATTTTGTTCAGTTTAGATTTAGGGTTTGCGAAGTTTGAGGGGAGGTTTCAGTTTTAGGGGATCAGTTCCAGATGAGAGAGAATGAGTATTAAATGAGTTCAGAGAGTTTATTTTTCTTTAAAATCGTCAACCTCCACATTTTTAAATGTGGTCAGTTACCCTTTCTTTCAAAATTCAAAGTTTTGCCTCCCAATTCATTTTCTAGTTAAGAATTTTTCCTCTTCTTTTTCTTCACTCGATAAACAGCCTCTACTTCTTTAAATTATATTATTTTTAATTGGGTTTCTTAAATGACCAAGTTTTACCCTTATCTGACTATGTCCTTCATTAAAAGAAATAGAATGCTTTTAGTTGATTAAGTGATGCTTTTAATCAACTAAGTATACACTATCTTACAAGAGAAATGCTCAAAAATTTACTTAAAGCTCTTGAATATTAGTCATTCCTAGATTTCTCCTAATTTCATAGAATCTTTCCTCATTTAAGGGTTTAGTAAACATATCAGCCAATTAATTCAAGGTGTTGATAAACTCAATCGTAATGTCTCCCTTAAGCACATGGTCTCTAACAAAATGATGTCTAATCTCAATGTGCTTTGTTCTTGAGTGCTGAATTGGATTTTTTGAGATACTGATTACACTTCTATTATCACAAAATATTGGTACATTATGCATGGTCACTCCAAAATCTTTTAATTTTTGTTTTATCCATAACATCTGAGCACAGCAACTACCTAAGGAAATATATTTAGCTTCAACTGTGGAGAGTGCAATAAAATTCTGTTTCTTACTTGACTAGGACACAAGCATATCTCCTAGAAATTGACATGTACCACTAGTGCTCTTTCTACCTATTTTACTTCTAGCAAAATCTACATCTGAATATCCAATGAAATTGAAGGATTTTCCTCTAAGATACCATAATCTTAAATTTTGTGTGTTAAAAGGTACCTAAAGATTTTTTTTATTGTAGTTAAGTGTGATTCTTTGGGTTGAGATTGAAACCGTTCACATAAGCATTACACTAAATTGAATATCAAGTCTGCTAGCAGTTAAATAAAGCAAAGATCCCATCATACCTCTATAAAGTTTTTTATCAACACTTTTTCCTTTTTCATCTGCATCAAGCTTGATAAAAGGACTCATTTGTGTGCTGATTAGTTTTAGTTTCTGCATAACAAACTTTTTCAACATATTTGCAATGTATCTTTCTTGACTAAAGAAGATGCACTCTGTAATTTAATTGATTTGAAGGCTAAGAAAGAATTTCAATTCACCCATCGTACTCATTTCGAATTCACCCTGCATTTCTTCAGCAAAGTTCTTGCACAAAGCCTCATTAGTAGCACCAAATACAATATCATCCACATAAATTTGAACTATAATTAAATCATTCAAGCATTTCTTAATAAACAATTTTGTATCAACACTTCCTCTAATATACCCTTTTTCAACTAAAAACTTTGAGAGTCTTTCATACCATGCTCTTGGAGCTTGTTTTAGTCCATACAAAGCCTTATGTAATTTGAAAACATAATCAAGTTTTTCAAAGTTCTCAATTTGGGGGGTCGTTTGACATAGACTTTTTCTTGAATAAAACCATTTAAAAATGCACTTTTCACATCCATTTAAAATAATTTGAAGTCCATGAAGCATACAAATGTAAGCAATAATCTTATGGCTTCTATCCTAGCAATAAGAGTAAATGTTTCATCATAGTCAATGCCTTCTTCTTGGTTATATCCTTGAGACACTAGCCTAGCTTTGTTTCTAATAACATTACCTTGCTCATCTACCTTGTTTCTGAATACCCACTTCGTGCCAACAATTAGGTGATTTAATGGCCTAGAAACCAGTGTCCATACTCGATTTCTTTCAAATTGTTCAAGTTCTTCTTGCATGGCCAATATCAAGCTCTTTTTTTTCCTACATTTTCAAAGCTTTTAGGTTCGATTTGTGAGATAAAGGCCAAGAATTCACATGTTTCTCTAATTCCTCTTCTGGTTCTGACACCTTGTGAAAGATCACTAATGATCTGCTCTTTTGGATAATCTTTGATAAATTTTTAACTTTTAGGAAGATTAATGTGTTGACTTTCGGTTCATTGCAAAGTTTTTAAGGGTGGAGGTTCTGCTTCTCTTCTAAGTAAATTTTCTTTACTTTTATTCTTGTTTTCTAAGCTTATTTCTCCCATTTGTCTTTCAAAGTCCTCTACATCATATTCATCAACAAGAGCTTCCTTTTGCATGGCATTAGATTCAACAAAAACTACATGGATAGATTCTTCAATTGTTAAAGTTCTTTTGTTAAAACTCTATAGTCTTTTGAGTGCAATGCATATCTTAGAAATATTGCTTCATCACTCTTAGCATCAAACTTTCGCATAAAATGTTTTCCATTGTTCAATACAAAACATTTGCAGTCAAAGCTCCTTAAGTGAGAATTTGGTTTTCTTCCTTTGTACAATTCATCTAGGGTTTTTGATATCATGGCCCTTATTGATACTCTGTTAAGAATGTAGGTTGCTGTATTGACAGCATCTGCCCCAAAGTACTTTGGTAGATTGTTTTCACAAAGCATAGTTCGAGCCATTTCTTTTAAGGCATGATTTTTTCTTTCTACAACCCTATTTTGTGGAGGTAGTTTAGGTGCAAAAAAATTATGATCTAACCTTTTTTCATTACAAAAGTTTTCAAACTCATCTCCTTCAAACTCACCTCCATGATCACTTCTAATGCTAACTATGACAAGTCTTTTTTCATTTTGAACCCTCTTACAATGATTTACAAATGCAAGTAGAGCATCATTTTTATGAGCAAAGAAATAGACCCAACTATACCTAGAATAGTCATTAACTATCACAAAGGCATATGATTTACCTTCTAAGCTAGTTGTGTTTATTGGACCAAATAAATCAATACGTAGCAGTTCAAGAGGTCTAGAGGTTGAAACAAAGTTCTTGGTTTTGAAAGATGTTCTAACTTGTTTACCTAGTTGGCAAGCATCACAAATCTGATCATCTCAATTGTTAAGTTACAGGCAATCAATAACTAGTTTTTCTCAATCAATTTTGAGATGGTATGCATGCTCACATGTCCAAGTCTCCTATGCCATAACCAATAATCATTTCCATCATTTGCCATAAGACATGTTTCATAATTAATCTTAAGATCTTCTAAAAATATAATATATATGTTTTTAACTCTTTTTCCTATGAATGAAACATCATTGATACTAATGTCTATCACTTCACATTTATATGAATCAAAACACACCTTAAAGCCTTTATCACAAAATTCATTGATACCTAATAAATTGTGTTTTAAACCTTTAACAAGCAACACATGACTAATTTAAGCTTAAGAATTCTTACCACTAGTTCTTACACCATGAATTCTACCTTTTGAGTCATCTCCAAATGATACAGTACCTATTTTTTTTTATCCAACTGAGCAAATAACAATTCATTTTCAGTTATGTGTCTTGAGCAGCCACTGTCCATGTACCATGGTTGCTTCTCCTTCAGTTGAGCTCTTGAACATATGTCTTTTCGATTAGGCTCAACTTGCAAGATAGATTTGTAGTTTTTCTTTACAAGTACCCATATCTTGATGGGTCCTTGAAGGTTAGCTGCTACATAGGATCCTTTTGGAACCCAAATTGTTTTTGTTTTCTACAAGCTTCTTTTTCTATAATAGTTATATGATAGATGGTCAAGTTTATCACAAATATAACATCAAGAAGAGACATTATTAGAATTTTTCTTAAAGTATATATTTCCTCTTGATGTTTCTTTCCGCATACTCTTAAAAGCGGTATTTTCATCAATAGCTTTTTGCAAAGCTTCAGTTTTGTTGTCTAATTCTAATTTCAGAATTTCATAATCTGTTTTTGAATGTTCAAGTTCAATTTAAAGAAAATTTCTTTGTTCAAAAATAAAGCAAAAATCATGTTTTATCTTTTCTAAATCATTCTCAAGAAATAAAGTCTTTCTTTTTAAAGCCTTGTATTATGATGCATTCATATTCTTCTTGAAGTTCATTAATAGAAATATCACAATGAATGAAGGATACCTCATATTCATCATCTCTTGCCATCAGATATAAATTTGCTCTTTCTTTAACTTTTTCTTCTTCAATATAGGTGCTTGAAACATCACTGTCAGACCAAGTTGCAGCCACCATTGCCTTCTTCAATTTTTTGTTTTTCTTGGGAGTTTTCTTCTTTAGCAAAGGGCACTCTGACCTCAAGTGTCCAGGCTTCTTGCATTCAAAGCATATAATCTCTTCCTTCTTATTGGACTCATTTTTATTTTTGGTTCCCCATGAAGAACCTTGATATCTTTTATACCCTTTCTTAGCCAATCTCTTGTCTCTCTCTCTCATAAGTTTTTTGAATCTTCTTGCTACCATAGCTAATTCTTCATCATCATCATAGGATAAGTTGTCCAATTCTTCTTCAAGAATGCTTGCTTTTAAGGTAATGCTTTTCTTCTTTTCTTTTGCTTCTCTTTTATCTTCTTTTTCCTCTTCCTTAAGCTTTAGCTCATGACTGAGAAGAGAGCCACAAATTTCATTAACTGTGATGACATTTAAGTCTTTGGCTTCATGAATAGTAGTTACTTTTGGCTTTCAATTTTTAGGCAGGCTTTTAAGAAGTCTTTAGACAATTTCATGTTCAAGAATTGGTTTGCCTAGCTGACTGAGTTTATTGGCTATGTTAGTTAACCTATCAAGCATGCTAGTAATATCTTCACCAAGCTCTATCCTAAACATCTCATAATTGTGGGTTAGGAGAGCTATTTTGGACTCCTTAACTTGAGAAGTCCCTCCATGGATAATCCTAAGTATGTCCTATACTTATTTAGCTATGGTACAGCTTAACACTTTTTTAACTCAGTGGGAGTTAAAGCAAAATGTAAAGTGTTTATTGCCTTAAAGTTTGTCTGAACCTTTTTACTTTCAGCTTCAGTCTATTCACCCCTTAACTTAGGAATCATTTCATTGGTCACCATATTTATGATTGAGGGGATGAAGGGTTCATCAGTGATGACATCCCACATTTCATAGTCTATTGCCTTTATGTAGATAGACATTCTAGCTCTCTAATAGTAGTAGCTCGATCCATCAAACAGAGGTGGTCTCTTTGTGGATTGTCCCTCTATAACTATAGATTTTTGAAGAGCCATTTGGATCTCCCATAGGATGTTAAGTCTTAAGAATAGGGATCTTGCTCTGATACCACTTGTTGGTCTTAAATAAATATGCTAGAGAAAGGTGGATAGCACTTTTTGGCTCTCACTAAACTTGATTTCTAATTGAGAGCGAGTAGAAGGTCTATGATGAGAAGTTCGATGCGAGATGAAGGAATGATTTCACAAAGAATGAAAATAAAAGATAAAACAGAGCAGACTTTACACAAAGATTTATAGTGGTTCGGTCACAGACCTACATTCACTACCTTGATTGTTCAACTAAGGATTTTTCAAACCAAATCACTATAAATGGTGAAATTCTCAAGCTTTCACCAAGTTTTTACAATGGGTTTTCATAGGCTCAGCCACAACCTTTAGCAATGGTTTTTCCTATGATCAACCAAAACCTAAAACTAACTTTTCTAGGCTGAGTTAGAACCTATACACTCAATCAAGCTAACCCAAGCTTGATCAATCCCCTTAGTGACTCGCACACTCTAAGTAATCAAGGATAACAGAAATAAAGAAGTACCTATGATCATTAACCATGATCCGAATGGTACAAAGTGAAGTGCTTAAATCTTTTACAAGGATTAGAGTGAAGTGCAAAAAGTATGTAGAGAGTTTTTGCTATTTTTGAACTCTTTTTGATCTTGAAAGCCTTTAAAAACTTGATTCATAGCCGTTGAGAGTGCCTTATATACTTGAAAAATCAACCCTGATAGGTGTTAGATAGATTATGACTGTTGAAAATAGTTTAGGGATAGTTCTAGCCGTTACTTTGTCTTCTAGCATTCAAATTCAAATTTTCATACAAAATGTTTTTAGTCGACAAACATTGCTTTTAGTTGATTAAGTCGTTTCTGTCTCTAAACCCAATTTCTAATAGTGAGCTCTTAGTCGACTAATATTGCTTCTTAGTCAATTAAGTCGTTTCTATCTCTGAACATATTTTTTTGCACTAAGCTCTTACTCAACTAATAATGTCTCTTGGTCGACAAAGTGTTCTCTATTTCACAATCTGCTTGAACCCGCCAACTTCTCTTTTGAATTTTATCCAATCAACTCCTTTGATTATCCAACAAAAAGGTTCTGTTTTATTACTCAATTGTAACTCCTTATTCTTATGAGTTTTGACATTAGCTTTTGAATGATTAATATATTATTTAACATTTATTTTTTGTCCTGAACACTCAAGTAGAAAAGTTAGACATAAATAAATGAGAATGTTTTATTGTCGTTAAAAACTAACAAAGCCAACACTTAAGACACTTTAAACCTAAACACTCTGATACCAACTTTGTCATGACCTAAACCCAAGGGTCTATGATCAACACACAAGTCCAACAATCAAAGCTCTCACTACCCGAGCAAGCCCCAAAACGTCAATTATATACCATATAGCTAAGGGACTTACGCCTGAAATATTTTCATAATACAACTTAAATTCAAATACAGAAAATCATCCCTAACACATTGTTCATATGCTTACCTTAATACAACATTCATAAGGCCATATATTGGCCAACAAATGGGTTCGTACTTTACAACCCTTACACAAATTTAAATGGCACATCATGCGTACATACATAAGAACTACACCAAGTGCGAAAGTGTAACACCCCATATCCTCGTATAGAAGCTAATAAGACCTTAACGATAAAATGAAGGGTTAATTGATGTAAATTTAAGTGTCAAAGAGCGGTGATGGGCAAAAAGGATATTTTAGAATAAAAAATTTCATACGTGAGAAAATAATAATTAAATAATAATATTTTTATCGAGAATGAATTAGTAGGTTAAAAGGTGATTTGGAAGTGAATCGAGACCAACTGAGATACTTTAGGACCCGAGGAGACAAGTGGAGAATTTTAGAATAAAATAATATTTTATTATTTGAATTGTAATGAAGAAGGATTATATTGACTAATTTAAGTGAGGGAGGAGAAGTAAGAAAGGATTTTGAAGAAAAAAATAATAATAGCAGGGCTCGCGTGTCTTTATTAAATAAAGCTAACACGAAAAAGTATATATTTAAATATTATGGTGAGACCTTAGTGAAGTGAAAATTTTATATTTTCTTTTTACACATGTAAAGGGAGGAAAATATGAGGAAATTAGAATTTAGAAAGTGTTGGAAAGACCAAATTGTGAAAGATGAAAAGTTTATAGGGTCACATGGTGAATAAGGAAAAGTTGGAAGACTTATGTGTAATTTCAATATTTGAAGGTAAATAGATATTAGCTAATCAAGAAAAGCTAGGTTATGTGGAATTTTAAATATATATGTGAAATTTACTATTACATGCAAACTATGGTGTGCAAAAAGGAAAAGTTAGTGGGAGACATGTAAAAGCCCATCATGTGAAGTAAAAGAAAGAATAAGATTAAAATTTATTTGCATGTAATGTGATTAACGCATTAAGTGATCAAATAAAGAAAGAAGAAAGTGGGTTGCATGTAACTTGAATGGTCAAAGGGTGGCTAAATAAAATATAAAGTGAATATGGGACATGGAATAAAGAAATCAAGAAAAAAGGATGGAAAGACAAAGTGGCAGATGGAAAGATTTCAAAGGCTTTTTGCTTTGTAATTTTACCGCATAAAACAAAAAGAGAAATGCCAAAAAGCCATGACGCTTTGGGCAATCTGCCCATGCAAGAAAAGTAAATAAAAAAAAAGAAAATAATGGCAAAGAATATGGCTTTAGGCAATTCGCCCATGTATGGGCCAAAAATGAAAAAGTGAAGCCATTTTCAAGGCGTTGGCCTTGAGAGGTCTACCCACAACCAAGAAGAAAAGAGAAAAGAGAGGAAAGAAAGAAAGAAAAGAGAGAAAGGAAGGAAGGTTCAGCTTGGAGAAGCTAGAGAAAAATTGAAAGGTTTTTCCTTCCACCCACACGCCATTGTTGAAGTTTAAGGAGAGTTTGGTGGTTTGGCTTAAATATTTCGAGGTAAGGAAAATAGAATTTTTTAGTTTGGTTGAATGTATTCTTTTTGAATTGATTATGATGTGTGAAAATGTTTATGGCAGCAAAAGAATACTGTATGGGTGCAAAGAAAACCATGCATGATGGTGAATCACAAGGAATGTAAGATTTTGCTATCAAGGAGCTTGAGATTTCTTGGTTTTAGTTGAAGTTAAATTATTGAGGAAAGGTAAGACAAATTATGGTCTAATCCTTGATTGTTTATGCTATATGATTATGGTTTAGGAAGAATCTCTATAATGGTTATGAGAATGTAATGTTTGAAGAAAGTAAAGGATAAGGATTATGCATGCAAAGATTTAAGACTTCTTTGGTAAAGTTGCTACCATGTATGATTGTGTGTAAGTATGAGATTATCTATGAAATTAGGTTAAGGATTTGTTGATTGATGTGCTGCCATGCACGTGAATAATTAAGTATATTGAGTTTGCCTTGTTGCAAGGAAGTAAGTAAGGAAAATTGCCACGGTGGCGTGTTGGAGGAGATAATGGGTCACCGGTAAGTAGAACTAGTTAGATACGCATCCGAGTCAATAACGACTTAGTATCTCGCTATCATACGGTGAGTATGGGGTGTCGATTTCCTACTTTCCATACTATATATATAGTGCTATACGATTACTTGATGTGCCGATTTACTTTAAATGCAACTTGTGGACAGCATGAGCTGGTAGATATCCTTGGTATTTGTGGATGCTAAAGTGTTTGAAATTGTTTTGACTATCTGTATATGAGTTATATACGTAAAGGATTTTGAAAATCAAGAAACAAGCTTTTTAATATGATTTATGTCAAAATAAGGCTTATTGATTGTGTGATATGCATTCATAAATGAATTTCATGCTCCCCATGCTGATTTGACATCTAAGCCTCATGCAAAGGTTTTACATTGCAAAGTTTTACAAAAAAAGGTTAGAGTATATTACCATGATCGGTATCCTAAAAAGGTTTACGATGAGTTTTTGAGAACCCAACTTGATTTTTAAATGGTTTTATCAAACCAGGAGATTTGAGAGTAAGTCGGTTGTCACTTCGGTTAAGTGTGACCTTCGTGCATAAGTGAGCTATAGATAGAAAACCTTTGTGTCACCAACGAAATATTAGACATGGTTGAGGCCATGGTTTATGATATATATGTGGTAAGGCCATGGGTTGATATATGTGGCTAGGCCACAAGTGATATTCACAGTTGCGACCTCTTGATTTCTCCAATGTCGGCCAACATCATTGAGACTGACATGGCTATGAGATCTGGTGGAGTAGAGCTCCCGAATGTTATTACGTGGAAGCAGGGCCACGAGTTCTTTTTTCTATTACCTACTGGAGAGGGATATCTCTTTGGGTTTTCTAAACGTATTCTTTCGCATGGTGAAAACTATAAGATTTTTCGTAGCTTCCCTATTTATACTATGATGTTGGAATTAAGTCTTTGCATATAAAGTGATTTGAGAATTTGTGTATCAGCTATGACAACATTTGATTTCACGGGGGTGTGCGTGATTATACTAATTTGATCTTAGTAAAGACGATAAATGATTTCGACGCTAGAAATCTTTTACTTACACTGATTTTAATACATTACTTGAAATGATTATTTACATCACAACTTTTGGGATTAAATGTAAGGCACAAATACCCCATTTGATGTTAAATCATTCCTACATATTCATATGTTTTTAATGTTCAAACTTATCCATTTTACGCCTGTTTCCCATCTACGTCCTATTCACAGAGTTGGTGATCACTGAGTTGGTGAGACTCATTGCCTTATTTCCTCTTTTGTAGATAATGGTTAGCCAAGCGTGCACTCATCAGCACATATTTTCCACTGTGCATAAGTAAAAGCATCCTATAGCACTTTATTCCAAGTCGCTTTGTTGCTAGAGGTCGAGTCATCATAGTGTAATTTGTTATGAAATTATACGTTAGTGTCAATACAAATGTACATTTGGAGATCTTAAACCTTGACGTATTATTTTTACGATTATATGGATTAAAGGTTAAGTCAATTTATCAAGACTATTGTTCATATCTTATTACCAAAATTAATTTCATAAATTGATGACATGAATATGAAGTAATAACTAACGTTTCAACTAAGGCTTGTTTGAGACTTGGTGGGTTCTCTGGGAGACTTTGATGCCAATAGGGATCAAGGAGTGGTCATTACAAAAAGCTCATGACAAACTTAGCGGACTAACCAAATGGGATGGCGACATACCGAATGCCAAAAATTGATCTATCAATGGACGACCCTTGCCACGCATTGTCAGATGGCCCATTTTCTACACATGGTACAAAAATGGGTGAGTCATTTAATACTTAATGAGGGGTGCATATAATAACACATATAGCATTATCAATGCTAACAAAGCTTTATCAAGCATTTCCAAACATTATGGGTACATTGGTCATCCTCATGAAATCTCCATAATAGTACATCACTAGGCTTATCCTTAAAGCCATTCAAGTTATACTCTATAGGCACATGCTAGTCGCCAAGGTATCATATCAATTCCAAATCATTTTTATCTAAGCCTATCCGAGACTATGTCATATCACTCATAAATTGAAGCACAATTTTTGAGTGGTCCTCATTGGACATCATCAAATCATGCACAGTGACCAACTAGCAGAGTCAAATCACGCTCAAGGTTAAGCTGCTAACGAAAAATCTAATCATGTGCATGCCAAAGTAGCAAGCAAATGGTTCAAACCACACACATGCCGAAGCAACGGTTGGAGAATTAAAGTTATCATCCAAAATAATCTCGCAACATATGGCATCACTCGGAGTAATCTCAGACAAATGGCATCAAATACAAAGTTATCATTTGGAATAATCTCAACAGATGGCATCAAAGCACTATAGGCGAGAATCACAGGAGGGACTAGCACCATTGTCCCTGCTTACCACCATCCTTGTAGGCTCACATAATCTCAAGGTATATGACTCCACTCAACCTCAAATTAAATCGACATTCAAAATTATTAGCATCGGACAAAACACAAATCCATAATAATGCTATCATGCCTTAGGTATCATCACTACCACATTTCATATCCAAGATTTCTCTTATGATCTCTAAACATCTCTAGCTCAATCTCATCATATGCCTTTAATTCTCCAAGGCATCAACTACTCAATGTTCTCCAAGAGTCATCTATCTAGAGTAATCCATTCCTAAACATCCATAATGTTCACTAAACTTTCTAGTCTAGGCACATCAAACATCGACCACTAAATGGCTTGTTCCAAGGCAAACACATCACAACACATATTATCACACACACACACACATATATATAACTTGTTCTCTAGCTTACGTATTCATCTAGGCCTACAGACATATTCTAGTACCAAAGTAGCGCATCTATCATGCATCATGCATCACATGCATTTTAATTAAACCCACTAAAGGTGACAATTATAGGGACGTTCCATCGCCAAGCTCTAATTCTTCGCCTTCAACTGTTCTTCAGCTCAGTAATGAGTTACTCAACTCTAATTTCCTATTTAAACACATCAAAACATCACAAACATCACAAAACTAATTATTTCCTAGCTTTCGAAAATATCCAACTTTTTCTAAAAGTAGATAAATTCTTAACAATCCATTATATAAGCTTAAACCTTTACCTTTGATGCTAGATTGCACAATCTAAGCTCCAAATCTCTAGTTAAAGTCAAAGAAGAAATTTCACCAAAGTTGAAGCAAATAGATTTTTATATTATTTATCGATTAAATTAAAACAAAATCGATAGAAAGATGTTATCTGACCTCGATAACGATTTTCTAAGCTCAAATCCTCTTTAGATGAGCTCAAAATTCCACTTGGAAGTTAGGGTTTTGGAAAGTTTGAGATAAAAGTGTTTTTTTTTTGTTTTAAATGAGCCACACAACTCAAAACCCTTTTTTATTTTTTCATTTTTGGGGTGATATATCATTAAATGGAAAACATCTATCGATAGATCCTTCTTAAAAATTTTAGGCATTGACCTTCGTCTATCAATAAATTTCTTGAGTTTATTGATAGATGATGCCCTAAACCCCATCACAATTGTTCCCATTTAGCTATTCATAGATAGATTTCCCAAATCTATCGATAAATGCTTCTCAACTTGGTTTCCATTTAATTTGTGTGACTATTTACCAATAAATTCTGTGGATCTATTGATAGATTTCATCCCAAATACTTTATTTGGTACCTAAGACATCTATTGATAGATGTTCATCTAACTTGTTTTTTCCATGTTTCCAATAATGCATCTATCAATAGATCATGCCTAGATTTTAGTTTTCTACTTCTTTAACCTTTCGAACCTGTTTCTTTAAGTCCCCTATCCATCCTCAATTCAACTAACACCCCAATTTATTCAATCACCCCAAGGTTCTCACATATGTACCCCCATATATGATTAATACTTAGACCAAAACCTCAAAGTTTTAAAACTCACCTCATATTTCCTTTAAAAACTACCTAAGTGTCATAATATAGGCTACATACACTTATCATATTCATCACATTATACATTTCAAATTAATTCTCCATACATATAGGTATACTTTCTAGGAACTTAGTTCACATCAAAATTAGGGGTGTTACAAGCAAAGTGAGAGCTTTCACAAAGATATGGATGATCAAAGAAGATTTAAGTTCAAAAAGGATCAGCTGAAGAATAAAAATGTGATATTTAGGCTCTTTGCTTGCTTAAAGATGGGAATGTTATACTTGCAGCTTTGTCTTTTGTTTTCTCTCTCTTTTCTTTTTCAATGATGATTCAAATTCTTTCAATTTCTTATTTTCTTCTTGCCATAACATCCTTAAGATGGATATTTATAGTCTTTTTGATTCTTTACCTGTTAGAGTGAAGTTTCAACCATTTCTTGTACATTCTAGCCAGCTTGCAAAATTCTATCACTTCTGTAGAATCGATTCTTTGTTATTGACTTGTTGGTTATTCGTAAACTTTGTAGCTTTCGATTTTTGGGAGAATTGATTGTTCTATTTTAAGGTGTCGTTTCTTTTACAACTAGGTTCAAAAGTGACACCTTTGTAATCTTGGAGAATTGATTCTTTTGCCTCAAGGTGTCAGTTCTTCATTATGTTATAGTGCCAAAATTTGAATTTAAGCTTGATTTTTACTGCTCCATGTTTATGCAATTGTGCCATCTTTCTTGGTCACTAAGTTTCTGAGTTGTACTTTTGGTGCTTCAAGAACCAACATCTTCTTCATCTAGAATTGATTCTTTCTTCTTTGCTTTGCTCTTTTTGTATTTTGTCTCTCAAGAATCGATTCTTTGTCTCTAAGGTGCTTGTTCTTTACAAATCTTGAAGCTTCTATCTTTCAAGAATTGATTTCTTCTTTTCTTAAAATCAATTCTTCATTATTAATCTTTGCTTGAGAACTAACTTCTCTTTTTCTAGAATCAATTCTTCTTATAATTAAAGAAATAAATTTTGCTTTCTTTTCATTTAAGAATCAAGTCATTTCTTTTGGGAACTTGATTCTTAGGCTGGCATTTTGAATTTTGAAAACAAGATATCTTTGAGAAAATTAAGAGATATTTCTTTAAGTTCAAGAGCATGATTATTCATATTAAAGACATGTTCCAACAATTAAAGTATTTCAATATATCTTTCCTTTAAGTTCAACATTAACATTC
>NW_018397257.1:1663485-1726503 GCF_002168275.2 Theobroma umbraticum | reverse complement strand
TTTCTTCATATTCAAAAATATCTTTCATTCATTTTCAAGGCTTATTAAGTTCAATCAATTTTGTTATGTCAAAACAAGAATAAAGCTAACAATGAAGATTATTGTTGAATTTGCACATGCAAGTATACTTATCAAACAAGTAATATAGATAGTAAGTCTAGATTATTGTTCCCACAAGGATTTGTTTCTAAAGTTTTACTAAGTACTAAAATTATAAAATAAATTAATCTTATTTAAGTAATCCACAAATTGAAGAAAAATTAATTAAAAATAGCTAAAAATCAACACTAAATAAGCTAACAAACTAAATAAGTTAAGAAAAACGATATCTTAAAGACCTAGGATTATGGGTTCATTCAACATTTCATCTGATACTAGCTTTTCTTGTTATCTATCTTTCTTGGATAGTTTTACTAACCTAGAATTCAAAGCTATGGACAAGTCTCCATCGAGTTACTTGTACAAATACCTAACTTAATTAGTTCACTATATGTCTATAGGAATCAATGAAACAAGTTCATTAAACAAGTGTTCTAATATGGCTATGTATGGCAATTGGGGTACGTCTACCCAAATCAAGAATCAAATCACCTAAGTGATGTGAACATACACTATTCAAACCTTAATCCAATCTAAAATCTCTCTGTCGAGTCTCAATTAAATTTACAAGTCAGTTAATTGTTGACCAGATAATCAAAAGCATTAAAAACAAATTTGAATAAGCAAAACTGCTCCCATACATGATAAATATAAGAGAAACTAATATTCAAACTACATGTTGAATCCACCATAATCCCAAAAAATAGTTTAGCTCATAATATGTAGTAAAAACAATATCTAAAGAAATTTAGCCATGAATTCAAGTGAAAAAAAATAAGAAAAACACAAGAATAGAGAAAGAAACTAATTATTGAAGCTTTGCAATCTCAATTCTCTCTCAAATTTTCTTGTTTTCTTGCTTTGTTCTTGTCTGCAAATCTCTAGAATAGTTGCTTACTGCCTTCCCCCTTAAACTTCTAAAAGAAGTCCCTTAAATAGGCTCCAAGTAACCTAATTTCTAAAATTCAGTCAAATTTTTATTTTTGGAAACTTAGGGTAGTGCAGCAACTCTAAGACAAACTTTGGTAGCATCATAGTGGTACTTCTTCAATGCCGTGGTGCCGTGCTCTTAAGTTTTTGTACGATGTGCCCATCTAGCCTAGCGCTGCAGTCATAAATTTCTAGTGCTGCAGCGATGGTTCCTTCAGCACTACAGCCTCAGTAACCCTACTACCTTGTGCAAAACCACATCTATCATGCATCGTCCAACATAATTTTCACCTCGATATGTTTCGAAACTAGACAAAGTGGTAAGCATGAAAGTTTTATCGCTGTCACTCAACTTTGTAATGGCTCAAGAATCACATAAATTGAACTCCTAGAGTGAAAGATATGCGCCAAATACCACATCATGTTCAGTCCATGCATACTATTGCAATGCTTCGACTTAGACAAATATTTTGACTATGATTCGGTCAGAACTAGGTGAAGCGGTACACATAAAAGTTGTATCCCTTTCTCATAATGTTCTAATGGTCTAAGAATCACTTCATTTGGAGTTTTATATAGAGAGATATAGTCAAAATATCATAACATATAACAATAAAGCTATCACCATACTTGCACAGATTTTCATCAAATGAACCCTTTTCATCGAATTCCCTAGAAAAACAATAAAAGAAAATACCATTAAAGTAATTTAAAACAAAATAACATAAAATTTAACTAAAATAACTTAAATTAACTCCTTAACATGTAATCAAACTTAAACTAGAAAAACACCTAAAGTGCTATGATTGAACTTAAAATCTTAAAGATCTAACTACTTAAGCCCCCAAAATATGTCAAAATAACTCTATATAATATAGTTATCAATCTTTCCTTTAAGTTCAGCTTTAACATTCCTTTAAGGATTTTCTTCATTTTCAAAAATAGCTTTCATTCATTTCCAAAGCTTTTTAAGTTCAATTAATTTTGTCATGTCGAAACAAGAATAAAGCTAACAATGAAGATGAATAAATAGCTGAGATGCCTTTAGTAGGTTGATTAGCTATACAAGGCTTTTTAAATGTGCAAAAAGAGTGGATAGAATTTTAAAGCTCTAATAAATGTGAGAGAAAAGGAATTTAAAGTTTAAGAAAGAGTAAATGAAGTTTTTGAGTTGTTAAGATGATTCTCTTTCTTTTGGAATGTTTTCAACTTTTTGTCTTAGTCATAAATGTGTTTCAAACATCAATCTATACCTTTTCAATGTTTTAAGAGCCGTTGAAGCCTTATATAATACAAAATTTGCTGTTACAACCACTTGTCAAGTGATAGGTCTCAATACTTTCCTCAAGGTCTCGATTCTTTTTTGTTTGGGAATGGTCAACTCTCAATACCTTCGATAAAAATCTCGATACTTGCTTTATATTGCTCTTTTTCATTTCAATGATGTCTCGATACATCCCGGTCAGATATTGATACTTTTAGCTTGATCTCAATACTTGTAATTGAGATCTCGATACTATAACTCACAAAATGCTTTTGTTTCTTCATGTCTCGATTCTTATCCACTATGTCTCGATACTTTGCCAAACATAATAATGCTTTTGTTTGCTCATGTCTCAATACTTTACTCCCCTATTTTCATAATTTTGCTTTTAGGTTGCTTAGGTTTTCAATACATTAAAGTGATGTCTCAATACCTAACCCTTCAGCCTTTGTTAATTTTCTCTCTGATTTGGTAGGTCTCAATGCCGCTATATGAAGTCTCAACACTTATGCCTTGAGAGGTTGTTTTTAAGATGTTTTTAAACTTTTCAACCTTGTAAAACACTTGGCCAAAGTTTTCTTGAACATTTAGAGAGTTTTAATGAATGTTAATCTTTTTCAATTTGCATTTGATTATTTGTTTTTATCATCTTAAAATAGGATCAATTATAAAGCTCACAATATATTTTCTTAATATTTGGTAAAATTTTGTAAAAGAGTTGCTTCAGTTCAATTTTTTGAAACTAACCAAAAAATTCAAAGTAGTTCAATGTTCGATCAATCAGGTTAAGTATATAATTCAATTTGATTTAATCTTTACATAAAATAAGTTCAATTTTTTTTTATTTTTAGAATTTTTAACACCAAACCTACTATTTACACACCGTATTGACCGTTAGCTCTAAGGTAGTGTTTGGTATGAGGGAAATAAGAACATATTTCCTGTAATATACCCAATTAAATTATATTACAGTGTTTGTTTTATAACAAACTATCACAATGTAATATTGCAATGTAACCACAAGTGATTGCAATCCAAAACTAATGTAATCATATTACATTGCACTCTGCAATGTTATTAAAGATATTTTTATCTTTCAATTTTATTACTTTATTAAAAATATTTTGCAATGTTATAATTTGATTTTTTTTATATATAGATTTTCATGGATGTCTTTTTATTATTCTCAGTAGTCATAGTGACTATTAATAAAATTTATATTATCTTTTTAAAGAAATTAAAATAAAATAGATAATATAGAAACTTATATTAAGAAATGAAAATAAAATATATAAGGTTATACTAAGAAATAAAAATAAAATATGGTATTAAAAATATATTTAAGAAATGATAGTATATAAAAATTAACAATAAAAAAATACAAATATATTATATTTACATTTTAATAATTAAAGGTAATTTTAAAAATTAATATTTTATTTTCATAAAAATATTTATAAATCAAATACTGTAATGTTATTTTCTTTGTAATAATATTATTTATAATCACATTATTTATAATCATATTACATTAGAAAACGGATCAAAAAGTTAGAGCTTGTTTGTAGGACATGGGATGTAGCTCCGAAATGTACATTGCATTGTGTAAGGCAGCTGATCGGTTTATGTCTTTCTTGGAAATGACAATCAGGCTCTCCAGAGGCTTTAGATTCCGAGAACAGCCAGCAGTAAGAGACACGTGACAGCGACTATTTTATGTTATGGGCCTTAAGCCCATTCTATAAGAGAAACGAATTCAATCACCTCCTCGGCCTTCAACCATTTGCATTTGCCTCCAGCCCTTAGCTTTCGAAACCCGACCCAACTATCAGTTCAGGCACCGCGGGTTGCAGAGGCTGTGCAGAGAAAACACGTTAGGATAAAGACGTAATGTGACGGATCCACAAAGAGTCAGACTTAATGCCTCTAATTTTGGATGTCCATGAAATAATGTTTCCTTACTAGGTTTGAACCTCACCTTCAGTTCTGCAAGTAGAACACATTAAAACTGCCAAGAAATCACAGTGCAACCCTTCCAAGCTATATTTGTTTAAAATTAAAAATTAACATTGCATCAGTGTTTGCTTCCAAGACTGAGACTGAATAAAACACACATCTGAATAAGCATTATTGAAAAGGTAATGAGGGTGCCACACTATCAAACTGACAATTACAACTACCCAATTGTTGTCCGTTATTCCTATCAAACTAAGCTTCACAAGTAGCTCCGATATTTCTCTGTTAATCAAACAGATAAAAAATCGGATTATTTTCAGGCTTGAATGGAGAGCAGAAGCGAAGAAAATAGCAGAGCGCAACTAAGACCACAATTGCATCTCTGATCAAACAGCTATTAGAGGCTTTGAAGCAAACTTGACAGAATCATAATTTTTTATTTCACCAAATTCACCATGTTCCACTGGCATTCACCTTTGAGGTGGATCCACTGTTCGAACATTTGCACCGGTCATTCCTTCAATGCGATCCTTTGTAATCTCCACAAAATGCCCCACTATTTCATGGAACTGCTTCAGCCCTGACAGTGGTAGAATAATGGAAGACCGATCGGAACCTGCAACCTGCAATTGTCGAACCATCCCATTATCAACTTAATCCATGCCTGGACCTTTTAATTCAATTTATTAAAAAAATGGAAGAAAAGAAAGAAAGATGAACAGGAGAGAGAGAATACTTCAGATATCCTCAGGAAATGTCCTCTGTTATTGCTCCCAAGATCAAAGAAAAACCTCTTCTGATCAGCTCTGATCACCTTTGAAACCCCCATGTTACCAATTTCATCTTGCGCTGGCAAATCAACTGATCTGTCTACATTCAATTCAGAAGTCGGGGCAGGCTGGCTACTGTGTCCAGATATGAAGCCAGCCCCTACATCATCTGAAAGCCCAACAAGACGTTCTGAAGGTTCAGAACTTTGCTGTTTCAGAAAACCCATATAGACAACCACAACCAGATCGACAAATTAAATAACACAATATGGAAAAATGAAGGCAGAGAAACTGGAATGGAAGGAGCATATGGATGTAGCACAAAGATACCTGATTAGGCAATATGAAAAGCCGTGATGCCTCATTGATCTCTGCCAATATGTTCCTGAACGCTGCCCACCCTTCATCCCGGGTACTTCCTGCAGGCACAATAATGGTACTGCGGTTTCTGCTGACAGATGCTTCCGATACCTTCACGAGGCAATTTTATTAGAGAAACATTTTTTGAAAATGGTGATAAGCTAACTTCTGATTTTTACTATCTTCCAAATATTCAGAGTTAATGCAAAGAATCAAAGTCAAGATATATATTATAAACGAAACAAAACACTATAACCAAGAAAAGAAATTAGAGGCACTACAATGGTCACAAACATGCACTCTTGGGAGCGCTCACAAGTATGCATGTGTATTCATGTGTTTAAATGCTTGTCTATGTTCTAGCATTATTCCAAAGAAAATACAATAACTGCAGATCTTACCAAATTCCAAAAGGAATTTATGAGAATGATTTCATTGCTCTTCAGTTCAAATTTCTTCTATCTTTTGTTACTTTGCAGGATTTTTTTTCTTTTCTTTTTTTTTTTTTGGTGTGTGTGCCAGAACTTTTGAATGTTCAAATTTAGAAAACCATGTTACTGCAACTCTTCACTTTCCTTGAATTACATGTGTCTGACACATATATGATAGACATGGATATGGAGGCGGACCCTCTAAATACAAGAAAAAACTTAGAAAAAATTGAACGTTCCCCTATCAGACATACAACCATATCAGACACTTATCCCCCAAGTCTGAGTAACATAGCAGAAACAGCCTGTGCAAAGCAAGACTAAGGCTGTTCTCATTTTTTCTGTTGTGAAGCATTTAGAAAGATACATATAAAATTGATTTCTGCATTTCTTTCCATTTATATAAGAATCGAGAAGATTTACCTATCGGAAACTATTTACAGCAAAGTGATATTCAATAACAATCTAGCACAATAACCCTGTCTAATAAACAATATAAACTGCTGATCTCAACTTGGATGAACTTTACCAAGACTCAACCTGCACATTCACTTAAACACAATCATAATTAACTCCATTTTCCTACGATTGGCATTTCCCCACTCATTGACCAGATAAAAGGTTAATAAGATTACCAGAAATTTCTACTCACAAACTGTAAGTACATACTTGACATTTTCTTAATCCATGTTATTTTATTTTTAAATTTCTTTCCTTTGCGGAGGCAATTCAAAGATAAGCACTAAAGATATATTTCTTTTCAGCGAAGGTCATTAAAGCTATACTCAAACTTTTTCTAACCCTCTCATGGGAAGTTCTCACAGATGAGCATCATAGAATCTCAACACTCCAGCAAGTTTCCCATAAAAGGTGGTAAATACACCTTGCAAGGTAAGGAATCAGGGACATGTTGCACAGCTATTAAAAGTGGATAATCTTGCCATGCAATTTGGAAACATGATGTCTGTTGACTTTTTCAAGACACCTAGAAACCTAGATGTAAAACAATTTTTGCTATATGATCATAGTCATTGGATTCATTTTATCAAAACTTTTATCATATAGAATCTAAATTTCTTGTTTTGAATTGCTTCCATGGCATTATTTGCCGAATTGTGGTATCAAATGGGCGTTAATTCTTTAGGAGTTTTTAGATTATAGTTTTTGGCATAGAAATAAGCATATTGAAAGGGTGCCGGGGGGCCGGGGATGGGGGCGTGTGAACCATTGTTCATCATTTTCAGAATTTATAAAAATACGATGCTTAACCTTTGTGTTTTCACAAGTTGATAAGTCATGTAAATAGCCTCTTTACTTTCATTCAGCAACAGTTAGTATCAAAATGAGTACAAGGGCATTTACCAAATGCTACGTTGATCACAAATTTCTGATCCAGTAGAAGATTCTTAAAATTAATTGCATTCTACAATTTTGAAGACTTAGTAGAATAATTATTATAGTATAAGGCTCAACAAGGTAAGAGAAAATTCATTCTTAAACCAGATTCAGAAGATTGTTGGCTATCAAATATTTCTTGTCACTATGAAAAAATATTGTTCATACTAGAGAAGATGAATAATGCTTACTTTTAAACTTATCTAAGGATCAAAACATAATTTATATTCAAGGTAGGAGAACAGAAAAGCTGCTTTAAGTTCAAATTAAGATTGGCAGAAAAAAATAAGCAAAGTATTATTTGCCATCAACCAGTCAATTACACATCGTAGCAAAAGTTGCTTTTCAAGCAGAGGAAGAAAGAAAGGAAGAACAATTATGACAAAATCCAATAGACGTGAAGGGAAAACATTGATTGTAAAACATATTCAACAGTCCCCAAAATTGATTGCTTACCTATCATTTAAAAAGTTATTTCTCAAGCCATGGAAGCAAAAAGGAAAAGTTCATAAGAAAAGAAGAAATTTGTGGAGGATTGAGAAGATTGAAACTGTGCAATCTTGAGAAGCATTCTTTGGAAGAAAGTTGCAAGTATTGATTTATCCAGCTGAAGAGATCACAAATTCAACCTGACAACTCAAAAGACTAGTTTCTATAAAAAGAAGGATCTACATACGCCACCTTAGATTATTCAATCAAAACCATTGCAAACTGAAAGCATTTGTAAAGGACAAACTTTGATCAAAACCTCTGAATGCATATCATAAGAACTCAAATTTGAGAAACATTTATTTTTTTGAGCGTGATGCCACTGGAACAATTTGGGAAGCTTCTTTGTTGCTACAAAAATAAAAGGAATACCTCTTGGTAACATTAATAATTTATTTTAAACTGCTATTTAAAACTCTATCCTTACAAATATGATACAGTGTTAAACTTTTGCTGCCTGGCATTTGTGGAAGTAGAGGAATGACAACTTTCAAGAAGAAATTTTTAATGAAGCTGCTTTCATCAAAACGATTAAAAACTGTTGTATCAACTTTTGAATTTTATATTCTTGTTAGAATACAGTACTTACTGCACATACATAAGCTCAGTTTCTTGTTTTAGTGCTGTAAGAGGTATTCTTTTCACTTTGTTGGGGATAAGATTTTACTTACTTACCAAAAAGAAACCATAGAATAAGTTTTTCTTTTTTTTTTTTCTGTGTGTGCAAAACAATTGAATAGGTTTTAATAGCAAAACTTTGTATGTTTTTATTTCTTCTATATTTAAATCCGAGTTATCTTTTCTTTTACTTCTAAAGTGTAATTAAGGTATTAGTAGGATGCTACATGGTTTAGAAATATTTTAGAAGCAATTTTACTTGAAGAGTAAGTTTATGGTAGAATATTAGGGGCATTTGTAGACAGAAACCAATGCACCAAATATTTCTTCTTTGTGTTTTATAACAAACTATCATGAACTGGGTATTTCCTCAGTAAGCTCAACCAGAAATTATATCATATGCAAGATTTAAGAGATGAGTTTATTTTTATCTAGAAACAATGAACTTTTACCAATTCCTTGGGTGGCCATTACCATAGGAGAAAGAAACAAAACTGCTGTTAGAGCAACCTAGACTCTATAATAGAGAAACAAAAGTCACTGCCAAGATTGAGGCTTCTACAACCTTTTCCACCCTACCTCTCCCATAGCAAGTCCTAACTTCCTCCACTGCACTTTCTTTCCTTCTCTACACCATTAACCCTTTTCAATCTCTTTTTGCAATTGATCCCTCCCTTCCAATCAAAATACCTTTTCCTCCTACCCTTGCATCAACATTTCTTTCAACTAAATTAGCCTGATTGTTCATCAGACTGATGTTTCTTTCTGATGGAATTCATGCCTTTAAATGAAAGAAGTAGCCCAGCACTAGGAGAGAGAAACCCAAAAACAGAGAAGCTTCCTATGTCCTCTGTTTTTATGAAGAAGAAGAAATAGCAGTTATCCCTTTGATTCAAAGAATACCCCTTCCATGGCTGCCCGTCTCTATTTTGTTTGACATTTGAACTCTTTCTTGCATTCCTTGCAAGATCAGTAGGTTCTTCCTTCGAATTTCTTTGCAGTCATTTTAGTTTTTTTTTTTTTTTAAACCAGTTTTGATATCTTAGGATAAAGGAAAGGAACTTGCATCAGGGGTTGTTTGATGGCATGTGAATCCACCTGTTCATCTATTAATATGTCAAGTTTGGAAATCAACAAAGCTTGGGTCTGTCCAAGTCTGTGTTTTATTGGTAATAGGTTCAGCCTCTGACCTGTCTCCTTTATCAGTAAATACGTGTAACAGCAACCTGTTTTGGCTTAAAAAAACTGAGATTTGTGGTTGGTTTTTGTAGAAATTTTCTTATGAAGCTGGGGCTTAAGAAAGAATTCCTCTCAAGAAAAGGGCAATCATCAAATAACAACACATAATGTGGGAAAATAATATTTTAAAAAATAACAGGAAAAAAGAGGCGTGAGAAAATTCTCGAGCAATAGTTTAATGATGACTATGAGAAGTTGACATCATGGCAAGTTAGATGAAGATGAAGGTCAATTCGAAGAGAAAGCCAGAGATTTATTGTTATCCTTGGTATGAAATTAGACATGTGAAGACATTTCTGCTTTTGAAGAATCTTGCAGATAGTAAGATGAAATGGGGAGAATCAATGTTTTTCCACCCTTATTGTGCTCCAAGTTGTTATTGAGATGTCCCTTACTAAAACTCATAAAGTCAAGAAGGCAAAAGTTAACTTGACTCCACTGACGCACTCAATTTGCCCAAAACTCTACTTAAGCAATCCAAATTTACTACAGAGATCAATAACACCAAACCTGATATGTCTCAAAACAACCTAGCCTAGATATGAACACAGTTAGTATCTACAGGCTAAGTAACAGGAAAAAGTTAAGCCCAAACCAAAGACCTAGTCTAACCCAATCTAACCCTAAAAGAATAGACTCAAAGGCAACAGCCTGAACTTTATCAACCTAAAACCTCAAATGGACTAAGAAGTCAAAACTAGAAATGCCTAAATCCAAACCTAACCCAACCCATCCAATTGCAACCTCTAATTGAAGGTAAAGATAGCAGAGTTTATAAGAAATAAAAGTTGGAAGGGAAAATTTTAATTTTTAAGCAAGAATCAACAAAGTACAAGATGATTAAAGATGCAAGGTTCAAGCAGCCACAGCTTCTTTTTTTTTTTTTCTCGTTTATTTGCCATCATGCAGCCACAGTACTGCAACGAAACTACATACAAAAATCAGGAAGTTAGGAACTAGATATTTGGAGCTTTAACACAGTATTGTGTTGCTCTGAATAAGATCATCAATGCTAGCAAGAAAGGCTCAGACAATCATGCACAAAAGTTCAGGCTTTGTAGACAAGATATATTTAATTTGAGAAGCTAATATCATTCTTATGAAAGAAAAATCCTGAGTTGCAACAAACGTTTCACTTGAAAGTATGGAAAAGAAGCTGATCAAAGGTTCAAGCAGCCACATGTACCATGAAGTGAATAAAAACCAAAATCATGGTGCTGGAAACAAGTGTTTTGGAGCTTCAAGGCAACATTATGGTTGCTTGGGAATAAAATCATCAATTCATGCCAGAAGGCTGACAGAATCAAACACAACATTTCAGGCTTCAAAGACAACAAATATTGAATTGGAAGAGCTGATATCATTCTCATAAAGATAAATTTGGAGTTACAACAAACCATTGAATTGAAGGTATGGAAAAAAAGCTTCATTTATTGGAAGAGCTGATATCATTCTCATAAAGATAAATTTGGAGTTACAACAAACCATTGAATTGAAGGTATGGAAAAAAAGCTTCATTAACAAGAAAAAATGTAGCTCTCATGCAAAGAGAATTCATCAATTTCATTGTTTCAAGGAGTGCTAAATAGACTCATCTCAGGTAAAAGGTTTCCACTTTAAAACTTATCAATGAAAATGTGTACTCATGAGTCCAGTTCAAACATGAAAAAAGTTTCCAGAGTCTGCTCTCAACGTGTTGGAGATGTACATTTAAAAGCTATGTGCATATTTCCTTCACAAGCTGCTTTCGGGAAGTCATTCTAATCAAGTGAAATTTCCTTCTATGATTTTGTACTTCTCCAGCATGGGTAAGTCCAGCAAGTTCATATTCATCTATTTGCTTATCTAGCAGAGAAGAACAGCAAATTGAAATTTTTTAAGAAAGCATGGTCACAATTAGTCTTCAACTTAATCATGGGTGACCTTCAATCACTGAAGAAGAAACCATTGCGGCAATGACCACAGTTGATGAAAGACAACATTTATCATTGACCAGTCTTGATTCTAATAAGGATGGGGCTCATGATAACCGCAATGGTTCAACATTTACAATAGCTAGTTCAAGAACAATACAAAAGGGGTCTAGCATTCAAAGTGCTATCAAGCTAAGGCTTAGGTCTAATAACATCATAGCTAAGAATGCCATTCTCCAATTCAAGAAGAGATCCAAGAGCCAAAACGATTCTACTAAAAGTCAACCTCATATATATGAAAGAGAACATTGGTGCACAAATTAGGCCCTATGGGACAATCTTAACATCAAAAGAGAAAACAACAATAAACGGCAGTTGTGGGACAAGGAAAGTGAATCAAGGAAAAATTTAGAATGATTGCCTGGTAATATCACCAACATGAAACAAGATTTCTTCATGACCTGAAGTTTATCTTTCTTCCAGTTATTTGGTTTCTGTAACTTCTGTCCTCATAGTTTACTATATTAAAATCGCGTTTCGGAATTTGCTTAGAGCGAAGGGAAATTAAATATAATAAGAGGTGGTTGAGTGAATGTAGTAATGAGAGTGTACCTTCAAGAAACGACCCCTGCGGTTCTCGCCAATGTCAAAGTAAAAGACTTTAGTGTCGAGCTGCAATTCCTTGCTGAAGAGGTCGTGGTCGTCGGAGTTGACGTAGTAATTGAAAAGATCGAGGAACCAGGAGATGCCAGAGGAAGGGACGATGATGGTGGACCTGGTAGCGGATGTCTTTTCGGAGATTTTTAGATAACGCCCGCGCGGGTTCTCCTTGAGATCGAAGTAGAACAGCTTGTGTTCTACCTGAAGTGTCTTGCAAACCAGCTCCACGTCGTTTCCTCCTCTTTCTCCTCCTCCTCCTCCTCCTCCACCTCCACCTCCTCTGTCTGCTCCGCTGCTGCCTCCTCCTCCTCCCCCTCCTCCAGAATTCCCTTCCATTTTCCTTTCTTTATTAATTTTTTTTTGGTTATTTACCTGAAAAATATAAGCCTAGCAATAGCCCCCAATGTGGGACTAACTTACTCCACCTAACAAATAACAAATACTAGGAAACGGCAAAACGAGAAAGCCTGGACTTAGATCTGAGTCCTGATGGACATTGGATGGACAACTGAACAATTAAAACAGAATCTTAATTAGATGTTTTTTAAAAGTACCAGTAATTAATAATTAATTGCTAGTAGCAACGATTTAAATTGTTAGGGTTCGGACTTTGGAGCTGAAGCTTTGGAGGAGGGATGACGATATGATATCATCATATTATTATTTGATGGGGAAATTTGACCCTCGATTTGTATACTTACTTACATGTCCTGCCTTATTATAGTAAGCAATACTTACTCGTAGTAATAAGAGAAAGCCTATGTCTTTATATTTACTGCTCGCGGCTTTTGTTCTTTCCGTTATCAATTCAGCACATCGCATTGACCAACTCAGTGTTTCCTCATCACATTGACATTGCCCTCTGGGCTTCCTCCTACCAACAACGAACTCAAATTACCTGCTGCCCCTAAAACCAAGTCAACGACCCACCAAAAAGGCAAAAGCCCTTTTTGATGCTTCTTCTTATCTATTTTCAATCATAAAAAAGATTGGACATGGAGTCTCACGTGGGTTGCACATACCAACTTACTTTATGTATTTTCTTAAAATTTTCTATTTTAAGTTATATAAATACATATACATTAACATCACGAATTTTGTAATTTTGTAATTGTTAGAAGATCAATTTTCACTCTATTCATATTTAATTTAATAACTCAGTCATCCAAAAATATAACTCGATTTATTTTTTTTATTTATGAATAAAATTATGTGTATAATTTAAAAGTATGATGATAATTAATGTCTTTTTACATTGAAAAACTATTTTAGCAACATCCATACATTTTGCAATTTGCACTTAATTAAATTACAGGTAACATGATAAATTAGATGAAGATAGTACTTCTAAACTTAATTGAAAGAGCTACAATGTAACACTCTCGATTTTGATGTAGATTATGAGATATGAAGCCTATATTATAACACTTAAGCAATTTTTATGAAAAATGATTAATGAATCTTAAAGTTTGAGGTTTAGACTAAATTTGATCATGTGCTTGAGGATAAATGTATGAGAATTTTGAGTTATAATAACTGTTTGAGGTATGATTTGAATAGAGAATGATTTAGAGTGTTAAAATTTGAAATTTTTTTGAAAGTTGGAGTGTTGAAAATGTCCATATAGGGGGAAAATGTATGGATACGATCACTAATGTATCGACACATTCTTGGCAAGAAAAATAATATGAGGCAATTTGAGAATTTTCTATCCATACATTCAAGAATTGATTGATAGATTTGAATTAGGATGAACATCTATCGATGCATTATCCAAATGTATCGTTAGATTTGAAGCAGGAGATATTCTATGGGAAAAGTATTAATAGATTTTCAAATCTATTGATAAATTTCGAACAAAGAGCATTTTGTTTGAAATCTATCGATACATTGCCTTATGTATTAATTGATTTCAGGGGAAATCATGCAAATGTATTGATACATTCACCAATCTATCGATACATACTTGGGCATTATAAAATAAAAAGAGCCTAAGGCATATTCCATTTGTTTTAAAACAAAATAAAACCCTTCCCCTTCTCTACCCACTAAAAACCATAAGCTCTAATATGATTTTTGGGCTCAATTGAAGTGAACAATTGGAGCTTGAGAAATCACTCTAAAGGTAAAATTAAGCATTTCTACTAATTGATTTTCGATTTAATTGGTTTATGACTTTGAAACCTATTTGTTCCAACTGTTGTGATTTTTCCCTTGATTTTGCTAAAGATTTGGAGTTTAGATTTGGGTAACCCAGCATTTAAGGTAAGGATTTAAGCTTTTGAACTTAAGTTTTGAAACCTAGGTTTTATAACTATGAGTAGTTAGATTAAAGTCTAGTTGAAAAACTAAAAATTTTTGAAAGCTAAGAAATAACTTTCGTTTTGATTTGTTAAGGGGAAAATAAAGCTATTGACACATTGGTAAGCTAGAGAATGGTTGGAGGCTGGAAAGTTAAGCTTGGTTGTGGGAGTGCCTTCGACTGTCATTGTGAACAGGTTTAGTTATGCAAATAAAAGCATTGTTATTGCATGACCATGGTACTTGAATGATGTATGTATGCTATTGGAGTAGGATCTTAGTGAATTAATGTGATTGTGTAAAGCATGGATTTCAAAAATTTCTTTTTTAAAGGAAGCAAGCAATCCAATTGCATAAGCGAAAACACACATTATTATTATTACAAATAACATAATCACATCCAAAGAAATAAGAATCTATTAAGTAAGAAAAATCATACCTTTTATCTTGAGATTCTTATTTTTGGACACCACCACGCCAATAAATGATTTCTCGACCAAACAAGTTTACTACTTATTCTTCAAGAATACTTTCAACTTGAACCTTGAGTGGACAAAGTGTGGAATGGAAGACTACAAGATGGCAACCAAGTTTGTCTCTCTTTTCTTTGGAAAAACTTGAAAGAGGAGAAGAGAATGAGTCGTTGAAACTTTTTTAAGAAAAAGTACGTTCTCTTATTTTACTTCCAATCTTTTCTTTTTTTATTAAAACTTTTGTTTCAAAGGTTTAATCAAAATGAAATACTTTTGAATCAATCTTGACCATTCATTCAGAGTTATGGAAGCATCAAATATGCTCTATAATTATAAAAATTAAAATTAAGGAATAAATCGTTTAATTTTTTAATTATCAGTTAGAGTTCTTAATAAAATTAAACTCCTTATTGAATAATAACTCTTATTTTATTATTATCTATTTTTATTTTTAAAAAAATTAATAATAAATAAAAGAGTAATAGTCAAACATGAAGTCTTCTATTATCAACATGGATGTCTAGATTCATTTTGCAAGAATCATCCTAAAATTATCTTAATTTAAGACAGCTCTTGTCTGTAATTAAGTCAAAAATATATTATCTTGTCTAAATTGAGACAAATATGTTTTCTTGTCTAGATTAAGACAAAAAATATTTTTCTTGTCTTAAATTAAGACAAACATATTTTTTTGTCTAAATTAAGACTAAACATGTTTTCTTGTCTAAATTAAGACAAACATGTGAAAGTTGACATTTTCTTATATAATTTAATTAATTAAATTAAAACATGCATTCTAACTTAAACAAGTTGAATTTTACGAAGCTAAGTAGGGAATCTATTTGGACAGATATTCCAAGCTCCAATAAACTTAGAATTGTTCTTAATCTCATTAAAAATAATTCAAGCTTATTAACCATAAAATTATTCCACCATAGATTGATGGTTGCACTCTTGGATTAACTATAATTACAAGAAACAATTCACACTTGATAGTAATTATTAGTTGTCTAATTGCAAACCTTATATTGTGAACCCTCATAACCATCAAATGACAAAAAGTGAAATTATCGTTTCACCCATATGTTAATTTTATCCCCTAGCCTCAAATTTCATCCAATTAGTGATTCAACACTCTAGATCTAATTGTTTGAATATCCAGATTTGATGAGTAGCTAATTCATCAATCCATTAGGCCTAGATTAATCACCAATCTTCTTGAAATTATTAGAAGTGATGTTAATGCTATGAGCTCCATTATTTGGATATATGTTCCTAGATGTTCATCTCGATTATAATCTCAAAATACAAAGTCTAGATCAACCCTTTATGATGATCATGCTCATGGTAAAACAAAGATTATAAGGAGATTAAACACAAGTCCACTATCTATTAGGATTTTGATTCTACTATAAGCAAATGCATAAGTGTGAGATCAAGATTTACGTAATGGTAAAACTTAAATTTGATTCTCACATGATTTCAATTCATGTTCTAGTGTCATTTCTCGAAATCGACCATTTTAATGATTTAAGACTCATCATTCCCTTGAAATGAATTGCAATCATTTCATTGGAAGTAATCTAGACACTACAGCCTTAACATAATAAAGTGACCAGTATTATTATGTAATTGTGTATAATTTTTAGATTTAATTAAAATACATGTCTCCTATGTATAACTTTCATACAAATGCATTTTAATATCTCAATAGAATCTTGGTATCTAAATAACTAGACAATGAATGCTTACTTAAACAAACTCTTCGTCTTATTATCAAAATGTACTTTCATTATAAATAAATTTACTGAAATTAAGCATGAGAATATACTTATTTTCCAAGACACCATATTCTCAAAATTCCTAACATATGCCTAAAGGAATATGCCTAGGCTAGTAAACTCTTTATGTGTGTGTGTGTGTATGTTACATGTGATATGTATACATGCCTTAGTGCAAGCCACATTGTGGCATATGTTAGAGCCTAGACTAAAGGTCTAGTGAACGTGATGAATGTCTAGGAGTAGTTTACTCAAGACTATTAACCCCTCGGAAGATTATGAGTATTTGATGCCTTGGAAGATTAAGGACACATAGAACAATATTGAGCTAATTAGTGTTCGAAGCACATTAAGTGTGATATTTGATGTGAATGTCATATATATGTGATATCAAAGGCATGATGGCCTTATTTGTGGATTTGTACTCTGTTCGTCGATGAGAATTTTGGACATCGATTTGATTTGAGGTTGAATGGAGTCTTATTCCTTATGACTATGTTATATGCCTACAGGGATGGTGGTAAACAGGGACAGTGGAATTAGTCCTGTTTGTGATTCCTGCCTATAGTGTTTTGATGCCATCCATCGAGTAGCTCCAAATGATGATTTTGATTCTCCGTAAGTTGCTTCAACATTGAGCATGATTTGTTCTCTACTAGATGTTTCAACTTTGAGCATGATCTGACCCTTCGCTCAATTTTTTGGCACCTGCATGATTTGATGCTTCATTAACGGCTTAGCCCTGAGCACAATTGGGCTTTGTTAGCTGGCCACCACACGTGATTTCATTATATATAGGGAGGACCACTCTATGATTATGATTTGAACTATGATTGATGATATAGCCTCAAATAGGTAAAGGTGAGTTTGAATTTGATATGATGCTTTGGTAATTATGGTGTGCCAATGGAGATTAACTTTGTAGTGGTTTTAAGGGTAAGCCTAATTTGTTATGCATTATTTGTGGAGGCATAGTGGAACATGTGTGATTTGTGAGTTTAGTCGAATGATTATCAAGGATGAATGATATGCCCTAAAATTTTTGAGATGTTTGTTAGAATACTTTGTTTTGTGTTGAAAATGCAATATATATATATATATGTATGTATGTTTATCAGCACTATTGTGCTTGAAATATCTACACCCCGTCATTGAGTTTTAGATGGCTCACCCATTTGTTGTACCATGTGCAAATAAATTGACCACTAGACAATGTATCGCAAGTGTCGTCTTTTAGGCAGACAATTTTAGCATCTGGTAAGTTTCCCATTTGATGGGTCCACTCCACTGAGTTTGTGATGTATTAGCTTCCACCTTCGGATTTTAGTTTCCTATCCATATGTACTTGGGATATGTGTTGGCATAATGTTGCCATTTAAATCTGTCTAAGGGATGTGCGATACGAACCCATTATGTTAGCCATTGTATGGCCTGTGTAAACGTTCAAAAAAAAAATTGTATGAACTATGTCTTAAAGGGCAAGTCATATGTATTTGGATTTAAATTATATTATGAATATATTTAATGTGAAAACCCTTGGCCAATTGTGTGTAAGATGTCTTTCAAAACCTTTATGTAGCTTGGCATGTTTTATAAGGCTTCAACAAAAAGGATATTAATATGAAGCTTTTGAAATACATCAAGAGTTTTTTAGAATTATTTGTCAGATTTTTCTTTTTGAAAATGTTAAGGAAAAGGTGGTGGGGTGGTTACTGTAACACCCCTTGCCCTCGTATAGAAGTCAATGAGACTTTATCGATAAGACAAAGGGTCAATTGACGCTAATTTAAATGCCAAAAAGTGGTGACATATGGAAGAAATATTTTGAAATAAAATATTCTATAGGTGAGAAAATAATATTAAAATAATAATAAAATAATATTATTTTTATCGAATATGAATTAGCTAGTTAAAAGGTGATTTGGAAGTGAATCGAGACGAAGTGAGACACTTTGGGACTCGAAGAGGCAAGTGAAGAATTTTGAAATAAAATAATATTAAAATATTAATATTTTATCTGTTATTGAAATTAGCCATGAAGGAGGACTATATGGCTAGTCTGAGTGGAGGAGAAGAAGTAAGAAAGAATTTCAAAGAAAAATGATAGTACTGGGGCCTGCGTGACTTCATTAAATAAGCAAGAGAGGGTAAGTATATATTTAAATATTATGGTGACACCTTAGTGAAGTATGAATCTGATATTTTATTTGTACAAGTGTAAATGAAGAAAAATAGAAGGAAATTGGAGTTAAAGGAATGATGGGTGGACCTAATTAAAAAAATGAAAAGTTTGAAAGGTCAAATGGTAAATAAGAAGAAATTTAAGGACTTATTTGCAATTTCATCATTTTAAATTAATTGTAAATTAACTAACCAAGAAAAATTAGATTATGTGGGAGGATGAAATATGCATGAACCAAATACTATTACATGCAAAGATATGCATGTAAGGATGTTCTTGTAGTGGGGAACATGTGGGACCTTTTCATGTGACAAATAAAAAGAAAAGAGACAAATGCACAAGGTGAAATAGGCATGTGATTTTACTAATTGAAGAAAGCATAGAGAATTTTTGCATGGAGGACACTTGGTGGCAATGTTGGACTAAAAGAAAGGAAATATATATGCATGTCATGTTATTGGCTAAATGGGAGGCCAAATGAGAAATAATGTGGGAGAATGCATGAAAGGCTATTGGATATAAGTAAGGTGGATGAAATGGAAATACATTAAGAATGCATGAAGATAGATTAAAGAATGGATGAATAATGGAAGTAGATATTTAATCAATTAAAAGAGATGGAAATTGGATGTATGAAATCTTATAGGTTGGCAAGGTGGTCAAATAGAATAAAAAGGCAAATGTGTGCATGCAATTTGATTGGCTAAGTGGGTAGCCAAATAAATAGTAAAATTTTAAAAAGGAAAAGAAGAGGAAATTAGTCTTACAAGGTTTCACCTGAGGAGAAAAGCAAAGAGTGGAAGAAAGAAAGAAAGTGGGGAAGGCTCAAGTTTGTGAGGATTCAAAGAAGCTGTGGGTTTCTTGCTCTTCTTTGTTGAGTTTAGCATTTCATGACCTAAACAAGAATCTTCAACATGCAAGAGAGGAACCGTAGAGCTTGAGGAAAGAGGAAAGTTTGGTTCCAAAGTTTCGAAAGAAACAAGGCAAAGAAAAGCTTGATTGGAAAGGATTTAGTGACATACAAGCCATTGAACTCCTAGATGCATGATGGATTCAATTGAAAGAGAAAAGGTAAGCATAGTATTGTGTTTTAAGGCCTACGGTTGGTAGAATTGTTAAGCAAATAGTTTGTGAATAATGTTGGTAGCTTGGTGATTGAAACTTGGAAGAATATTGGAGTGCATGCGAGGCTTACGTAACCTTAAAGGTAAAAACGTATAATGCTTAAAGTATGGTCAAAAGATTTTGAGAAAATGGCTATTGTTGTGTTGATTGAAAGTTTGAAAGACACATTGCAACGAAGCATGATTATTGGAGAATTTAAAAATGCATGAGCTAGTTAAAAATGTTAAAGTTGTTTGCTATGTTGTTTGGAAGAAATAAGGATGAATTATATTGATGGAAGATTGGGAAACAAAGCATTGAAAGTTAAATAGACGAATTATGCATGCAAGCTTAGAAATAATTGAGTGAAATTGGATTGATTGCTACTGCCATATATGTGGTTAATGCTATGACAATATAAGATGGATTATGATGAATGTTGCTTGGAAAGGTTGAAATGGGCACTTAATGTTATAAATAAGTTACCGGTACATGTAATATAGAAAATTATACATGTAAAGGATATGAATTCCTTTAGTAAAAATACGTAAATATACATATGAATATCAAAAGGCTAATTGAGAAAGAATGGTGATTTTAGCATGATTTGAGTTATTAAAATGATGATTAATGTTTGAATGAGAAAAAGAATGGAATAGGATATAAACCCTTTAAGCAAACATGGGTAGCAAATGTAAGACAAATGAATTGTAATGTTACCAAAAGTATTTTGGAACTGATTGTTGCTAGGACTAAGTGAAAGATATTTGCCCAAGACATAATTCAGAAAACAGATGATCGACAAGTCATCTTGATGAATTGAGGACATATAGATTTTAATTTGGTAAAGTAATATCTCGCCAAGAAAGGTGAGTACGGGATGTCAATTTTAAAAGATTCTATACTATATCAAAGTATATGTATAATATTATTCAATGCATTTGTGGAAAGTATGAGTTGCTGAAAAATGATAAGTGATTTGAGTATATGGTTTGGAATGATTCATACACTGCTTTTGTGAAAAGCATAAGCTGGTAGAAACAATAGGCATTTATGAATGCAAATTGCGTTTGAAGGTGTTTTGTGTATACTATATATATATATATATATGATATATGTAAAATGTTTTAGAAACTAGGAAACAAGCCCTTTTCCAATGTTTTGCATCCAAATCATGCATTGTATCTTTATGTGATGTGCATAGTTAATTGCACTTGATAAATGGCTTAAATGCAAATTCTTGTGAGTCGATTTTAGTCTGAACTTAATGCAAATGTTTCCACCATGCATTTTAATGTGAAAAACAACTTTAAAAAGTTGCCTCACCTTGTTTTCAAATGATTTAAAGAAAACTCTTGAAAACCTTGATTTGGTTTTGAAAATGGTTTTAACAAACCGAGAGCATCGAGAGTAGGTCGAATGTCACATCGAGATAGTGTGACCCTTGTGCACAAATGGGCTTTAGCTAAAGAACCTTTTGGGTAGCCAACAGGCTGTTAGACTTGACTTGGCCATGGTTTGTGATTATGTGTGGCAAGGCCACTGGTTGTTATACATGGCTAGACCACGAGTTGATATACATGGTTGTGACCACATGATTTCTCCAATGTCGGCCAACATCGTCGAGACTGCCATGGTTGTGGGAATTAAGTGAAATGGGACTTTCTGGATGTTATTATGTGGAAGAAGGTCCATGGGTTGATTATCTATGATTACCTACTCAAGAGTCTCGAGAGTTTTTAGATTCATACTCTTTCGCATGGTGGAAAGATATTGTTTTTCTGTAGCTTCCCTTTTTCAATTGAAAGCTTTCAATGCTTTATATGTTGATCATGAATTGATGTATGTGGATGTACTAAGTTATTTTTACATGCCACATCGTTTAGGAGCATGCGTGTTTTTAGACGGCCATTTGTATTTATGAAGGAAGTAAATGATTTTGACAATTGACATCTATTTTACTATGCTTTGATTTCAGCATTGTTTGCCAAGGAAAGTATTGCACTCTGATTTTCATAGCATTATTTTTACAGAGCACAAATAACGTTTTTGTTATTTGGTTTTATAAGGTTATCATTTTAGACTCTAGTTTTATTATTCAAAAATTTTTGCTTTAAGCTTATTTCCCATCTACGCCCTATTCACGGAACTGATGATTATTGAGTTTGTGAGACTCATCCCCTTATCTCTGCTTTTGCAGATAAGTGATTGGCGTAGCATGCATTCACCAGCACATATTCTCCACTGTGCATAAGTAAAGGCATCTTATAGCACTTTATTCCGAGTCGCTCTACTTCTAGAGGTCGAGTCATTCATAGTGTATTTTGTTTTTTAAATAGACATTAGTGTTAATGCAAATGTACATTTGGAGATTATAAATTTTAATGTATTTATACAATAATGTGGAATAAAAGTTTAGTCGATTTGTCCAACTTTTCGTTTTAAGTATATTACAAAGAGTTATATGGTTCAAAGCAATTACATAGATCGGTGGAATAAATATAATGTATTAACAAAGTTTCAATTAAAGCTTGTTTCGGACTTGACGAGTTCCCCCATAGAACTCAGATGCTGGTAATGATCGAGGAACAGGTCGTTACAGTTGCGACGATTTTAATTGTGGTTTTTAAATTTTAGCTTTTTAACAAGAATTTTTAACCATAATTTCTTTTTCAACAACAATTTCAACTTCTTTTTTCTGTAGGCTTGCCTAACTATTCAGATTACACTTGACTACCACTTACCTTTTTCCCACTTCTGAGTGTGATTGCATTGTAATGCTCCTTACCTTTTTTTTTTGGATTAGGTTCAGTGTTACTAGGTAAAATACCCTTAGGTCTATTATTGATGGCCTTGGCAAGTTGACCCACTTATGTCTCAAGGTTTTAAGGTGATGCCACCTGACTTTAGATTAATGCAGATTGACTTTAAATGATAGTTTCATTTTTTGCTAAGTATTGTGTGAACATTTCTTCCATTGTTGGCTTATCTTTAGCATAGAAGCTCAAGATTGTGGTGGAAATCTCAGAGGAAAATTTGGCTTAAGAGTTCATGAAGATGCTTGGTTGTTGTTCCAAGAAAATTTAGGATGATTCTTCTATCCCCGAATTATATGTGTTGGAATAAGGATTATTTTGCGGCAGCATATTTCCAACATAATGGGCTGTTTCAGTGTAAATGGGATAGTGGTCACTAGAATGCCTTTCCTCACATAAATCACAAATCACAAAATAGGCTCTGAACTGGATTAACACTCAAACTATCAATTTTCTTGGAAAGAAAAGCCAATTGTGTAGTCAAAGCATTAATTGCATCTAGCTCGTGGATACTAGCAATTTTTCTTACCCCCAATCTCTCAAATGGCCATTATAATCATTTGAAGTCATCTCTTTCAGCAAATTATAAGCCTTATTAATGGATTTACTCATAAGTGCACCTCTAGTTACTACATCAATTGTGGTTCTAATTAGTCCTAGCAAACCATTATAAAAAGTCTAAACTTGTAACCATTTAGGTAACCCATGATAAGGACATCTCCTTTGTAAATACAAATACCTCTCCCAAGCCTTATTTGGTGTTTTAGAATCAAGTTGCACAAAAGAGGTGATGTCATTACGTATCTTTGTTGTCTTAGCAAGTGTAAAGAATTATGCTAAGAATTTCTACGCTAAATCATCCCATGTATTAATTGAACCAACTAGAAGCGAATTTAACCAATTGTTTGCCTTATCTCTAAGTGAAAACGGGAAAAGCCTCAATCTAATGGCATTATTGGATACACCATTATTTTTGAAAGTTTTTCAAATTTGTAGGAAATTCATAATATATGCAGTAGGATCATCATTTGACAATCCCCCAAATTGAACAAAAGTCTAAATCATCTGAATGATTGCTGGCTTGATTTTAAAATTATTGGCTTGGATGGCAAGTTTGCAAATTCTAGAATGAAGGCTTTGAACAAGAGGTACAACATATTCTCACAAGGACTCATTTTCTTCCTGATTAGCCATTGTATCAGAATGAGTAAAAGCTTGCAAATTTTCCTTCTTGAGTTTTCAAAAAGTCTTTTCAATTTCTGGATAAAAAGGAACAACTTCTAAATTTCTACCTCTTTGCATACAATACAATGACCAAAAAGTTATTGAAAACAAAAACAAAATTTGAAGATTAAATTGCTTAGTATTAATATTAACAAAAATAGAAAAATTAAGAAATAATTCCTTAGCAACAGTGCCAAACACTTGTAATTGATTATAGCATGCAAGTGCACGTATCATAAACAAGTAATACAATGAAAATAAAGCTCGTTTCCATAGAGAATTATACTGCTATTCTTGCTAGTATTAAAATAAAAACAACTTAATCTTATTCAAACAATCAAAATTAAAGATATTGAAAATTAAAGAAAACTAAAATTAAACTAAAACTAAAAACAACAACTGCAGCAATAATAACTAGAATCAATTAATCAACAGTCTATAACCACAATATCCCCTCAATGTTTCATCTTAATCTCTTTTACTCTCTCTTTACTTACTAGATAGGCTTGAGATGTTAACCTAAAGTTCTAGTTTATTTTTAAGTCTCTTTCGATGTTCTTATAAATATATCTTGCTTAGCCAATTTATTATATTCCTATGCAAATTGAAATCAAGAAAGACTCATTAAGCTTAGACTCTAATTATAGCTACATATGACATGGAACTGTATTCCTACCTTACACGTGAATCAAATTAATCATCTCATGCAATTGATATTGAACATATACTATTGCATCCAAGGCTTACTCTAAACTTCCTCTTCTAATTCCATTTAGGTTTCCAAATCAATCTAATTAGTGGCCAAGCAATTAGATGCATTAAACAATTCAAACACTATCAATTATAAGCAAGAAAGAATATTAAAAATTTAGATTATGCATTGGGTTCAATCGTGATTCTAAATTAAAAACTTGGTTCAACATAATGTATATAAACATCATCCAAGAAAGAACTCTAACCATCAAAACTAATCAAGAAAGTATAAAGACAACAAGAAAAAAAAGAACCTAAATATTTATCACAGTTCTGATCCATAATCTTCCTTGCTTTCCTTGCTTCCTTGCTAACCTCAATGCTCTTTTTCTTCAAAGAAACCTAGCTTAATTTCTCCTAAAATGTTCTTTGAAGGATTGCTTAAATAAGCTCATGATTATGTCAAAATAGAACTCTAAGTGCACAAGAAGTCTTTTCCTCCTTTTAAACCTTCTTTTATTTTTTTTTACATTTTGTCTTCAGCATAGTGGTGCTAGCTGATGGTGGCCATGGCATAAAAAATGTTGGAGGCCTTTAAAGCATTGTTCTCAATTGGGACATTGCAACAGTGACCTCTTCATGATCGTGGTGCTCAAAGCTTTACATTACTCATATAGGCTTTGTTGCAATACTTTGCCCTCAACATGATTTTGGCCCCTTTCCATGTTGAACTTGTGATGTGTGTGGAGATAGCCATTCAAGTGATCAATGTACATCTAATACTGAATCACTTTACTTTGTTTAGAACTTCAATAGGCAACAGAATAACCCATATTCCAACACTTAATATCCTAGTTGAAGGAACCATCCAAACTTCTCATGGAATAATAACCTAGGACCTTCAAATCCAAGACTAAACAACCTTCATGGCTTTCCACAACAAGCTAGACCTCTTGTCCTTTAAAAGAAACTTACCTTAGAAAATCTTTTCATGCAATTCATAGCAAAAATGATGCCATTATTCAGAATCAAACGGCATTATTTTGCAATCTTGAGATTTAAGTGGGACAACTTTCTAGCTCCATCAATAATAGATCCCAAGGTACCTTGCCAAGTGATACTCAAGCCAATCTTAAAGGTAAGGAACAATGCAAGGCACCACTCTAAGAAGTGGAAAAGAAGTTACAGGGGTAAGTGAAAAATCAATTGGATCTGTAAAAGAGAATGTTGATGACGAAGAGGTAATTGTTGAGAAAGAGGTTGAAGCTGAAAAGAAAGATGGTGGGAAAGTTGAAAATCAATTGAAGTTTCAAGCAAATTATCCTCTACTATGCTTCCCACAAAGGTTGCAAAAGCAAAAACTTGATAAGCAATTTTAGAAATTTCTCAATGTCTTTAAGAAACTATACATAAATATCCCTTACGTTGAAGCTTTGTAACTAATGCCAAGCTATGTTAAGTCCTTAAAAGACATCCTTTCCAAGAAGAGAAAATTGGGTGAGTATGAAACTATTTCTCTTACAAAAGAATGTAGTGCAATCCTTTAAAATAAATTACCACCAAAACTCAAGGATCTTGGTAGTTTCACAATCCTTCACACTATTGGTAATTTAATTTTTGCTCAAGCATTAAGTGACTTGGGTGCAAGCAACAATTTGATGCCTTTATCAATCTTTGAGAAACTTAGTCTGGGGGAATGCAAACCCACTTTTGTTAGACTACAATTGGTTGATCTTTCCTATGTTTGCCTAAAGGGAATTATTGAAGATGTTTTTATCAGGGTAGATAAATTTACATCTTCAGTTGATTTTGTGATTCTTGGCATGGAAGAAGATAGGCAAATTCCCATCATCTTTGGAAGACCTTTCTTGGCAACAGCTAGAGCTCTAATTGATGTTGAAACAGGTGTGTTTCAACTGAAAGTTCAAGATCAATAGGTAACATTTAATATTTATAGATCTTTAAAATTTCCAATGGAATTTGAATAATGTTTTTCTGTGATTGTGGTAAGTAGTCTAACAAATTAGGTACTTTAAGAAGAATATGTCGATGAACCACTTCAAGCATGTTCATTTGCTAATTTTGATAAGGATGCTGAGTTTCTTAGATATTCAAATTTGTTAGATTTTTACTCAAGATTTAAATTTAATCATTAATTTAAGTCTTTAGATGTTTCAGTTTCTTTAATGCTAGTTTCTTTAATGCTTTTCTTGGAAACTCTTATATTCTTCCACTTATTATTTTTGCTTCTCTCACTAAAATGTAGGAAGACAAGCTTCAAAGGACACTTAGAGAGAGTTCGAGAAGGCTGTAGGATGGACCATTGCAAATATTAAGAGAATTAGCCCTTCCATATGTATGCATAAAATTTTTCTTAAAGACAACCACAAGGCCACAATTGAACATCAAGAAGACTCAATCTTGTCATGAAAGAAATGGTTAATAAAGTAATCATTAAATGGTTAGATGTTGGAATTATTTATCCAATTTTTTTATAGCACTTGGGTAAGTCCAATCCAATGTATATCAAAGAAATGGGGAATCACTGTGGTCTTTAGTGACAACAATGAACTAATTGCTACAAGAATAGTGATTAGCAAGAGAGTTTACATGGGTTATCGCAAGCTTAACAAAACTACTAGAAAGGATCACTTCCCTCAACCATTCATTGATCAAATGTTGGATGGATTGACTACTAAGGAATATTATTTCTTCTTGGATGGTTATTTTGGATAAAATCAAATTGACATTACTTTGAAGATCAAAAGAAGACTACTTTTACATATCTTTATGGTACCTTTGCATTTAGAAAAATGCCATTTGGATTATGTAATGCCTTTACCACTTTTCAAAGATGCATGATGGCCATAATGTTTGGAAGTATTTATGGATGATTTTTCTATTTTTGGAAATACTTTTGATAATTGTTTCATGAAGTTTGCTAGAGTACTCAAGAGATGTGAAAAAAACAAATTTGGCATTGAATTGGGAAATATGCCACTTCATGGTGCAAAAAGGCATAGTTCTTAGGCACAAAATTTTTAATAAAGGTGTTGAGGTAGACAAGGCAAAAATTAAGACAATGGAAAAGCTTCCACCTCCAACAAATGTCAAAGGTATTAGAAGTTTTCTTGGCCATGCTGGATTTTATATGAGATTCATCAAGGATTTTTCAAAGATTTCAAAACTTCTTTGTAATCTATTATTAAAAAAAGTGCCATTTAAATTTAATAAAGCTTGCCTTGTTGCATTTGATGAATTGAAGAAAAGATTGATTTTTACACCAATCATCATATGTTTAGATTGGACATATCCTTTTGAGCTCATGTTTGATAGAAGTGATTATGCGGTGGATGTTGTTTTGGGACAAAGGAAAGATAAAATCTTTCATTCAATTTATTATGCTAGCAAGACCTTGAATGAGGTACAAAAAAATTACACAACAACAAAAAAAAAGCTTTCGACTGTAGTTTTTGCTTTTGACAAATTTGGCTCCTATCTAGTTGGGATAAATGTGATAGTCTACACAAATCATTCAACAATCCAATATTTGATTGCCAAAAAGGGTGCTAAGCCAAGATCGATAAGATGAATTTTTTTGATACAAGAGTTTGATTTAGAGATTCACAACAGAAAAAGAACAAAGAATCAAGTGGCGAACAACCTATCAAGATTTGAGAATGAAGCTCAAATTGGAGACTCAACCTCAATTAAGGAGACCCTTTCAAATGAACAACTTCTTCAAGTTGGTAAGAAATCATTTCCTTGGAATGCTGATTTTGTAAATTATCCAGTTAGTAATATTTTTCCTCTTAATTTAAATTCTCATCAAAGAAAGAAATTTTTGCATGAGGCTAAATTTTACTTTTGGAATAAGCCTTTCTTGTTTAAGCATTACAAAGGCCAAATTTTTAAAAGATGTGTCCCAAAGGAAAAAATCCAAAGCGTACTTCAGCATTTCCATTCTTCAGATTATGGAGGACACTTTGAAGGAGACAAAACTATGGCTAAAGTTCTATAATCAAGTTTGTATTAGCCTATGTGATTTAAAGATGCTCACTATTTTGTTTTACAATGTAATAGGTGTCAAAGAGTGGGTAAGAAATCAATGAGACAAGAGATGCCTCTCAACAACATCCTTGAAGTGGAGATTCTTGATGTGTAGGGCATTGACTTCATGGGTCCGTCCATACCTTTATACAACTAGTGACTCTATTATATAAAGTTATTTTGATATAGCTTAGGGGTATAAGTAGCTAAGTCTTTTAGATTTTAGGTTCAAATTTAAGTATTTTAGTTATTTTTCCTAGTTAAGTTCAACTGCATGTTGATTAGTTTAGTTTAGATTGTTTTAGTTTAATTTTATATTAAATTGACTTAAATTACTTTAAGTTTAGTTGTTGCTGATCCATTTGATAGTTTTTGTAGGAGAATTGATGAAATGACCTTATTTTGTGTGAATCGTGCAAGTATGATCAATGTTTCTCTTTCACATTTCCCAGTATTTTGAGTATATCTTTCAATCTAGAAGTCCAAATGATGCAAATCTTGGACCATTGGAAAGCGAAAAGATAAGACTACAACCATTGGACCATTGCCTAGTTGGCCTGGAAGAAGGGAAAATTGCATCACAAGATGAACTAATGTAATAGAGACAGTATAAGAGAGGAACACCATAATGCCGCCATCGAAAATAGGGCACCATGGTGCCTAGGTGATAACTCTACTATATAGAGTTATTTTGACACTTTTTAGGCACATAAGTAGCTAGGTCTTTGAGATTTTAGGTTTGGATTTGAGTAATTTAGTTGTTTTTCATAATTAAGTTAAATTACATGTTGATTAGTTTAATTTAAGTTATTATAGTTTAATTTTATGTTATTTTGTTTTAGATTACTTTAAGAGTAGTTATTGCTAATATCTTTTATTACTTTTGTAGGAAATTTGGTGAAAAATGCTCATTTGATGAAAATTCGTTTAAGTATGGTGATGGCTTTATTCATACATGTTACAGTTTTTTGAGGATAACTTGAACTACAAAAGTCTAAATGATGTGATTATTGAACCACTAGAAAACAAAGAGGAAGGGCTACAGCTTTGATGCTTGTTAGTTTCCCTAGTTCTGATTGGAAGGTTGTCAAAATCCTTGTTGAAGTGGAAGTATTGCATCAGGAGAACAAAGTCAAGACGAAACCATTGAAATAAGAGCCGCAGCATTGAAGACATTTTCCAAAAATAAGAATGTTATGGGGATTTTGAAAATTAGGTTATTTTAAGCCTATTTAAAAGACCTTTTTCAGAGGATTCTTAAGAAGGATGGCAAGCAACTATTCTGAAGAATTGGATCTAAGAACAAAACTAGAAAGTAAGAGAGATTTAAGATAAAAGGCATCAATCATTAGTTTCTTCCTCTACTTTTGTGTTTCTCTTATTTTCTTTAACTTAGATTCATGGCTAAATCTCTTAGCATGACGTTCTATTTGAATATCATGAACTAATTTGCTTTTTTATGATTATGGTGGATTTCAACATGTAGTTTGAATATTAGTTTCTCTTTTATTTATCATGAATGGGTATAGTTTTGTTTATTCAAATCTATTCTTAATGCTTTTAATTACCTGATCAACAATTAACTGATTTATGAATATAATTGAGACTCAATAGAGATATTTTAGATTGGACTAAGATTTGAATAGTGTATGTTTGCATCATTTAGGTGATCTGATTCATGATTTAGGTAAATATACGCCAATTGCCATACAGAACCAAAGTAGAACACTAGCTTAATGAACCTTATTTAATTGATTCTTACTAACATTTAGTGACCTAATTATATTAGGTATTTGTGCAAGAATCTTGACAAAGACTTGTGCGTAGCTTTGGATTCTAGGTTAGTAAAACCACCTAAGAAGGTAAATAATAATAGAAGTTGGTATCAAATGAAGGGTTGAATGAACCCATAATCCTAGGTTTTTGTCTATTGCCTCTTTAAAAAAAATTAATTTCTATTAGTTAATTTAGTGTTTGCATTAATTTAGTTTTAATTAATTTTTTAGAAATTTTAATTACTTGAATAAGTTTAATTTGTCATAATTTTAGCAGTTAGTGAAGATTTGGGAACAAATCTTTATGGGAACAATTTCTCTACTTCATTACAATATTCCTTATTTGCAATTAAGTGCATTTGGGTGAAAAATCAACAAGTTTTTGATGCCAGTGGCAGGGATTTATTTTCCTATTTATTTGCTAATATTAAAATTCAACAGACTTGTCTTAATTTAAGTTTTTCTTCTTTGTTTTGTGGGTTCGTTTCATCATTGTATGAGAAAAAGCAAAAAGCTTAAAGATTATACCATTTGATCTAGAGATTAAGAGAACATTCTGAAAACTTTAATGAGAAAATCAACACAGTTTTGCTCAAACAAATATAATGGCTAATTAATAGGGTAAGCGGCAAATGGAAAAGTGAATAGTTATCGAAAATCATTGCTTAAGAGATTATGTTGTTCCCTTGGTGCAAGGGATTCTATTGAGCATTTGAAAGTCGGCTATTTAAGCCAATAATTTCAAAATCAATGGGCTTTCATCACCATAATTCAAACTTTAATCCAAGTTTGGGGACTTCCAAATGATGATCCAAATGCCCATATTTCAAACTTCTTAGAGATATGTGATGCCTTTAAACACAATGATGTCACAAATGATACATTTCACTTGAAGCTTTTCCTTTTTTCATTGAGGCATAAAGCTAAAGTGTGGCTAAATGCATTCACTACTAAATCAACAACAACATGGGATGATCTTGCTCAAAAGTTCCTTATTAAGTTCTTTTTTCTGGCCAAGATAGTGAAAATGAGGAATGATAGCATATCATTCATGCAGTTAGAGTCTGACTCGTTGAATGATGCTTGGGAAAGATACAAAGATTTACTTCAACGTTGTCCTCATCACAACTCCTAAAGTGTCTTCAGGTGTAGACATTCTACAATGGTTTGAGTGGTCATGTTCGAACCACCATTGATGCCAATGAGAAAGGATCTTTAATGGCTAAACCAATTGACGAGGAAAATGATTTATTGAAGGAGATGGTTGCAAACAACTACCAATGGCCAACAAAATGATCAATGCATAGAAGAGTAGCTGGAGTTCATGATGTAGATGCCATTTCGGCACTATCTACATAGGTAGCAGTTTTAACTAGGACACTTGAATCTTTTGGTATTAACTTCATTCAAAGTCCTTTTATAGTTTGTGAGTGTTGTGGAGATGATCATGCAAGCCATTAGTGTCCAAGTATGATAAAAACAATGCAATTTATGGGGAATAGATAGCAGAATAACCCTTACTCCAACACTTACAACCTAGGGTAGAGGAACTATCCAAACTTTATTTAGGCCAATAATTAAGGATCATCTTCATCTTCAAGGTCAAATGCTTCTTTATGTTTCCAACAGCAAGCAATAGCGCTTATCCCAGATAAGAAGCCAACTATAGAGGATTTGTTGAGGTAGTACATGACACAAAATGATAACACTATCAAAAATCAAGCATCTTTTATTTAAAGTCAAGCATCATCATTTTGAAATCTCAAGACTCAAGTTGGTCAATTTGCCAACTTATTAAACATCAGAGCTCAAAGAACACTACTTAGTGATACAGAGGTGAATCCTAGTAGAGCAAGTAAGGAAAAAGTTTTAGCAATCACCTTGAGGATCGAAAAAGAGGTTAAAAATAGTATTAGGCAAGCTAGACTTCAAGATAAGCTTGCTGAGAATGAAACAAGGTTTGAGACAACTAACAAACAAATTCAAGAGAAGGAAGAAAAGACAAGCCTATCACCACCACCCTTTCCTCAATGCTTTAAGAAACAACAGCTTGATAGGCATTTCTAAAAGTTTCTTGAGGTATTTAAAAAGCTTCACATCAACATTCATTTTGCAAAAGCTTTAGAGCAAATGCTGTCATATATGAAGTTTCTAAAGGACTTATTGATGAAAAAGAGAAAATTGGAAGATTTTGAGACTGTTACACTCACTGAGGAATGAAACGTGATAATCCAAAACAAGCTTCCACAAAAGCTTGAGGACCCAAGGAGTTTCTTTATCCTTTACTCAATTGGTTAATTTAATTTTTCCAAAGCTTTAAGTGATTTGAGTGCTAATGTCTCAATTATTCCTTTGTTTGTTGCTAAGAAACTTGGATTGAAGGAGATTCAACCTACTATAGTCAAATTGCAACTAGCAAACAGGACAATAAGGCAACCCTTTGGGATCATAGAGGATGTCTTGATTAAAGTAGGAAAATTATACAATCTAGTGGATTTTCTTATTCTTGAGATGGAGGAGGATCAAGAGATTCCAATCATACTAAGGCATCTATTCTTGGCCATTACAGGCACACTTATCAATGTAAAGGAAGGTAGAATAATGTTTAGAGTTAAAGAGGAGGTAGTTGAATTTTCTATTTTCAATGCAACTAATTCTCTTTTATCCATAAATCATTGCTATAAAGTTAACTTAACTGATGAAGGTAAAGGTAATCCTACTCATACAAGTAAGCAATTACCAACTCTTAAGTTAAAGCCACCATCACCACGTCTCAAAACTACGTAATGTTATAATGCATAATCCACCACTTTACGGTGTTCTTGATTTGAGGTTGGACAACAAGTAGCACTCTTTAGTTCACTCATCTATCTTTTACCATGGCAATTTCAACCATTTTAGTGGAAAACTTTTAAAATGGTAAAAGTTTTTCCTTATGGGTTCATTGAGATTTTTAGTACAGTTACCAAGCATTCCAGGTAAAGAAACAAAGCCTTAAGCATTATTACTATGATGAAGAAGTAAAAAAAGGTATCATAGTCAAGCTAATAACCATAAAGAAGTGTTTCTTAAGAGGTAACCCAAGCTTTACCCTTTTAGATTTAGTTTTTATTTTAGCTTGTTTTCACTTTTCTATTTAAACAAGTAGTTATAACTTCTCCGTAGATTGTTTTGTTGAATATGCAAGTTTGGAAAGCATGAAAATGGGGAGAAAGAAAATTTGAGTTTTCAATGCACCATCACCATTGATAGGGGAGTTTATTTTCCTTATTCTTTTTAGCTTCTCATGCTGAGGATAATGTGCAATTTAAGTATGGGGGAAGGTTTTACTATTATTAGTTTTTGTGATATTTTTACGTTAGTTTATTTTAGTTAATTTTTTTTTAATTTTATACATGTTTTAAAAACTTAAGCTAGATTTAATTGTGCCAATTTCTTTTAATTTACCTATCCAATGATAAGAACCTAGTTATATTCTTATCTTGATTCTTTGAAACATGCGCATATTGTATGAGTATTATGTAAATTCTTATGCTAACCATCATTGTTAAGATGAGATTTCTACTCAATTTAAGCACTAAGCTTTTTGCTTAGATTTATTATACATATTTAGAGAAGTTTTCTGTGAATATGGAATTTTGAATTATGTATTGAGCTCTAGAATTTGTTTGATTATCTCTTGAGCGTAAATGCTAGGCTATACATAGTTAAGAAAATGATTTTGGCCATCATTGGACAAATTGAGCCTTTCAAATCACCTTGTTATATATTTATCCTTAGTTTACCCTTTATGAGCTTAATATAACCCATTTCTTTGTTTAAATACTTAATTTTTAGCCTAGACCCTTACATTAATATTTTCAATTTTTTTCACCCCTCATTCCTAAGTGCATAAGTCAATGTAAGATGTATTATGAGCTAAATAATGAAAGAAGCAATCAGGATCAAAAACAATAAAAAGTTCAAAAGTATAATCACTATCCAATAAAAGAAATAAGTTTGCGGGTGTGAAATTGAGAAAAAGAAAAAAGAAAAGAAAGAAAAAGAAAAAGATTGAAATGTTGAACACAAGAAAAATTTGATAAAAAAAGAGGCATACTAGGTGAAGGAAAATAAAGCTCTAAACAGGTCCTAGAATGCTTATGTGTTTAGGGACATATTATTCCATATCCTACCTTAAGCCTAGCCATTCATTACAAGCTAATTAAAGTCCTATTGATTCTTAACTTAGTAGTAGTCTACATTAGTGGAGAGAAAGATGAAAAGCAATCTTATGAAACTCTAATACTAATTTGAATTTTGCATGCATATAAACTTATTTGAATTGTACAATGTTCTAGGTGAAAAGATTGCACACACACATGGAAATCCACTTGACGATAAGCTTGCATTTGAATTGAAACATGAACTTCAATAATATGTGTGTGTTGCTTAGAGTTGAGAATATGGATTAATTTTTTTGAGGATATAAAAGGTGATTATTGAATTGGTGCAATTGATTTTTAGTTAAGTATTTTCTTTGTTTAGGTAATTGCATTTTATTTTATGTTTTGCTCAAGGACTAGGAAAATCTTAAGTTTGGAGGTGTGATAACTTTACTATATAAAGTTATTTTGACATGTTTTGGGGGCTTAAGTAACAAGGCCTTTGAGATTTTAGATTTAGATTTATGTAATTTAGGTGTTTTTCATAGTTAAGTTAGATTACATGTTCATTAGTTTGATTTAAGTTATTGTAGTTTAATTTTATGTTATTTTATTCTAAATTACTTTAAGAGTAGTTATTGTTGATTTCTTTAATTGCTTTTGTAGGAAATTTGATGAAAAAGGCTCATTTGATGAAAATTCATACAAGTATGGTAATGGTTTCATTCATATATGTTACAGTATTTTGACTATAACTTGAGCTATAGAAGTCCAAATTATGTGATTCTTAAACCATTGGGAAGTCAAAAGAAGGGCTACAACTTTGATGTCTATCATATTGTCCAATTTTGATTGGGAAGTGGTAAAAACCCTTGTTTTAGTGGAAGCATTACATTAGGAAAGCAAAATTAAGGCAGAACCCTTGAGAGCCACAGCTTTCAAAATGAGAGCCTTGGCGATGAAAAGACTTTTAGGCCAGATTTTAACATAAAACATTTGAAGGTTGTAGCTTTTAAAATAAGAGCTGTGGCACTAAAGCTATTTTCCAAAAATAAGTATGTTATGGGGATTTTGGAAATTAGGTTATTTTGAGCCTATTTAAAGGGCCTTTTTTAGAGGGTTATAAGGAGGACGATAAGTAATTATTTTGAAGAATTGGAACCGAGAACAAAGAAAGAAAGCAAAAGAGATTTAAAGATGCAAGATCAAAAGTTTCAATCATTAGTTTCTTTCTCTACTTTTGTAGTTCTCTTGTTTTCTTTGACTTAGATTCATAGCTAAATTTCTATGGATGATATTTTATTTGAATATTATTGTAACACCCTTAATTTTTTATATAAACTAAGAATGATTTATGAGATATATGGAGTCTTGAGGACTTTGATGATATGATATTTATTGTAAAACCTCGTACTTGGATATGGCGGCTAATAGAGCTTATTGGATACCAATTGAAGTTAATTAAAGTATTTAAGAGTATTGGAAGGTGAATGGAATAATTTGGAATAAAATATTTTGGACACGAGAAGCGAATCGAGAAAAAGTGAGACATTTAGGGTCCCAAGGATCCAAGTGGAGAATTTTAAAATAAAATAATATTTTATTAGTAAAATAATATTAAAATATTAATATTTTAACTGTTATTGAAATTAGTCATGAAGGAGGATTATAAGACTAATCTAAGTGGCGGAGAAGAAGTAAGATAGGATTTTGAAGAAAAATGATATTAGTGGGACTCGCGTGCCTTTATTAAATAAAGCTAGAGTGAGTAAGTATATATTTAAATATTATGGTGACACCTTGACATAGTATAAATATTATATTTTGTTTGCACACGTGTCAGGGAAGGACAATAAAAGAAAATTAAAATTTAAGAAGAGTTGGAAGGACCAAATTGTGAAGGATGAAAAGTTCAGAGGGTCACATGGTAAATAAGGAAAAGTTTGGAGACTCATTTGCCATTTAAATAGGTGAAGTTAAAAAGGGGAATTTCCTAACCAAGAAAAGTTAGATTATGAAGAATATGAGATATTCATGTGAAAGTTACTACTACATACACATTATTGCATGCAAAAAGGAGGAAGTTAGTAGAAACATGTAGGACCCCACCATGTGATAGTTGACTAAAAGAAAAAGAATAAAGTATTTGAAAGATAGCCAATGGTAAATAAAGTAGGAATGGTAACGTGATTTGAAAGAAAAAGAAAGAATAATTTAATTGCATGAAATGTTATTGGTTTTGAAGGAGGTCAAATAAGATTCAAAAGTGGAAAAAATGCATGAAGCCTTATTAGTTCATGGGATGGCAAAGGCTATTGGTAAAGAAAATATGCATGAAACAATATTGGGTGATAAAGTGGCCGGATGAGGGAATGGCAAGTGGACATTAAAGGAGAGGAAATGAAATGAAAGGAAATGGTGCCATTTCCTTGGGCAATCCACCCATAACAAAGAAAAATGGGATGGAGGCTCATTTTTTTCTTATTTTGTCCACCACCTGGGAAGAAGAGAGAAAAAAGAAGAAAAGAAACATGCAAGGAAAGGCTCAACTTTTAGAAGAAAAATGTGAAGAAAACAAGTGAGTTCCATGAGATATCCGCCATTTGGAAGAGAGATGGAAGGAAAATAGCCTTGTGAGGCTTCCACCCTAGATGAGAGAAAGAGTTGAGTGAAAAGGGCTTGGAGGAGGCTCGATTTTATGGAAGTTAGGAGAAAAAATGAAAGGTTTTCTCTTGCATGCCATGGTTGGAGCTTTGAGAGGATAAGGAAAGCTCGATCTAGTGGTTCCAAGCTAAGGAAGGTAAGTAAAACTTTGATTTTGGTTATAAATTACTTGAGGATATGAGTTGGTAATTGCGTGAAAATGTTGTGGCAGCAAAGGTTTTCCATGAATTGGAAGAAATAGATGCATGCATGTAGGTGGATCTCAAAATGCATGGTGATTTTGAGCTAGATATACAATTGGTAAGTATTTTGGTCTTGAAATCACAAGTAAACAAGAGAAATGAGATGTGTGTTAATTGTTTATGTCTGTGGCGGCAATGATGACCATGGATGGGAGGAAATTGTGAATCATATGTGGGACTCTAGCAAAAACCAAAAGGTGAGCATGCAATATGTCTAAATTGTGTTGCATTGGTTACAAACAGTTGATAGTATGTGAAATGCTTGTTAAAATGCTTGTGGTCAAGGTTGATGAAAAATATGGAATTTGGTTAAGGAATCATTAATCAAGCTGCTACCCATATATGTGTATGATTAAGCATATTGAGTTTAATTTGCTTTTAGGAAATGTTTGTCGAAGTGGCGTGCCAGAGGAGGTAACGAGTTATGGCAAGTAAAATTAGCTAGATACGCACTTGAGTCAATAGCAACGTAGCGTCCCGTTATTGTAAGGTGAGTAGGATTTTAAAATTAGGGAACAACCTTTTCAATACAATTTATGTCAAAATATGCCTTATTGATTGTGCGATGTGATTTCATGAATGAATTTCATACTCACCATGTTGATTTGACATCTAAACCTCATGCAAAAGGTTTTACATTGCAAAGTGTTATGAAAAGGGGTTTTATTATGCTACCATGATTAGTATTTTGAAAATGATTTGAAATGATCCTTTGAAAACCCGTTTTGGCTTTTAAGTGGTTTTATCAAATTGAAAGATTTGAGAGTAGGCCGATTGTCACTTCGGTTAAGTGTGACTCATGTGCACAAGTGAGCTCTAGCTAGAGAAACTTTGGGTCACCAACGGGTTGTTAGACATAGTTGGGGCCTTGGTCTGTGATATACATGGCAAGGTCACGGGTTGTTTTATGCAGCTAGGCCACAAATGATATTCACTGTTATGACCGCTTGATTTCTCCTATGTCAGCCAACATTGTCGAGACTGCCATGGCATGTGAAAATTCGGTGGAGTGGTGCTCCTGAATGGTTATTACGTCGAAGCGGGTCCACGGGTTGATATTTATGATTACCCATTCGAGAGTGATATCTATTTGAGTTTTCAAATATGATTTCTTTCGCATGGTGAGAAATACTAGTTTTTCATAGCTCATCTATTTGATTAAAAGCTTTCAGTGCCTTTTATATTGATCATGAATTAATGACATTATGTTTAATACCTTGGTGATGGGATGATTTATGAGCTTGTGTAAAAGCTTTGACAATATTTGATTTCATAGGAGTGTGCGTGATTATACTTATTTGATTTTAGTAAATATGTTAAATAATTTTGACAATAGAAATCTTTCACTCACTTTGGTTTTGAGACAATGATGGTTAAATGACTTCTTGCATAAAAATCCTTGGTTTCATACATAAGGCACAAATGTCCCATTTAGTTTTAAATGGTTTATATGTTCTAATGTTTTTGATATTCAAATCTTCTGCCTCTAACTTGTTTTCCATCTACGCCATACTCACAAAGCCGATGATCACTAAGTCTGTGAGACTTACCCCCTTATTTCCCTTTTGTAGATAAATAATTAGCTCAGGTGCATTGCTTAGCACATCAAGACTTGCTGCAACATAGGTAATGGCATGTCTTAGACTTCCACTCCTAGTCGCTCCACTGCATAGAGGTCGTGTTGTGTCGAATGGTCTATCAAAATTATATTTGCTAAAATTTGAGGTTGTGTAATAACTATCACTTGTGTTATTGAAAATTACTTTAGAGTTATAAAACTTGGTTATTGGTATTTAGATGATACGTTTTAAATATTGTGTTGATTTGGTTTAAGTAAACGATAGCATTAATATTGCAAGTTGATTTTAAAGTGTCCAAAATCTCAATTAAGGCTTGTTCGGGATTTGACGAGTTTACTCGCAAGTCCCGAATGCCTGTAACAATCAGGGGAAGAAGTTGTTACATGTATGCCTAATGTTTAAGAGTGTACATATTGGCACTTAGGCAAAACTTTGAGGAAATATGTAATAATCCCATAATTCAAAGTTTCAATCTAAGTTTGATGTTATGTTTATGAATTTATGTGTGTGGTATTGAGCTAAGTGAATAATTTAAGGTGTAATATCAACTAGGAATTATATTAGAGTGTTAAATTAGGATTTTTAGAGTTTTGGGGAAACTTAAAATAGCCTACAAGGGTGAAAATATCTATACAAACCATAATATATTGATGCAATCATGGCAGGATGAACAGCAAAGGCCCTAGGTTCTATCAATACATTTAAGAATGTATCGATAGATTTAGTCAAAGATGAACGTGTATTGACACATTATCCAAATGTATCGATACATTTGTAGCAAGAGTAGCCAAAGGAAAAAGTATTGATACATTTCTCACATTTATTAATACATGTTGGGTAGGGAGCATTCAGCCTAAAATGTATCGATACATTGCCCCACTGTATCAATACATTCATTCAAAATTAGGGTACATATATCGATACATTGCCAAAATGTATCAATACATCATAGATGAAAGGCAAAAGTAAAAAGGGATTTAAGGTCATTTTGCCCAACCCTTTCTCTAAGCTTTTTATCTTCTTTTCTCTCTCTGAAAACGCAAAACCCAAAGGCCCTAAATAGATTTTTGAAGTGATTTAAAGCTAGTTAGAACTTGAGAAACCATCTTAGAGGTAAGATTTAATTTTTTTACTAATTATTTTTCAATTTAATATGTTAATAATTTTAAATTGGACTTTTCTCCAGATTTGGTAATTTTCCCTTTTGGCTTGAATTGAGGAATTTGGGAGCTAAGATGCATGCAATCTGACCTCCAAGGTATGGTTTAGCTCAATAATGAAGGATTTGAGCTTAAATACATGGATTGCTAAGATTTGGTTAATTATGCAAAAGTTGGCATTTTTCAAAAGTCATGAATAATTAGCATTTCGATGTTTTGACGTGTTTGAAGGGGGAAACAAACTTAACTCATTGGCAAGATAGACGACGATTAAAGGCTAAGGATCTAAGCTTGGTTGGAAATGCCTCCAATTTATCATTGTGAGTGAGTTTAAATAAAATACATTTAATGCATGACGCACGATAAATATATGTGTATATTTGTTAGAATGAAATATGTGCGCCTAGACGAATGAACCTAGGCTAGAGAACAATATATGTGTATATGTATATATGTGAACTGTGTGTGATTATGTGCTATGATGTGAGCCACATGGGCGGCCTATGCTGTGTGTGCCTAGACTAAGACGTCTATATGCTGTAATGAACACCTAAGAGTAGATTATCTTAGGTGAATGATATGCTGAAATGATTTAATTGAATGATGCCTTGGAGACTTAGAGTCTTTTACAACCTAACCACGCTTAAAAACAATTGAACCTCGATAAATATGAATTGACGTTTGATAACAAAATTGTGAATGATAAAGGCATAATGGTCTTATTTGTGGATTTGTGTTTCCATCCGAGGGATGAATTCTAGATGTTGATTTGATTTATGGCTAAGTGGATTTTTGTCCCCTTGTGACTGTGTGTACTTGCAAGGATGGTGGTAAACAGGGACGATGGCACTAATCTCGCTTGTGATTCCCATTTGCACTACTTTAATGCCATCCATTGAGATTACTCCAAGAGATACTGACGACGAGAGATTTCTCCAGTCAATCATCTATTTTCTATTAACTGCTCAGGCACTGTGAGTGATATATTCTCCATCAGTTGCTTCGGCACTTGCATGATCTATTTCTCTACCAACGACTTTGCCTTGAGAGTGATTTGATTCTCTGCCGGTTGGCCACCAAGCTTGATCTGACTATGTCCAAAGGATGACCACTCATTGATTTGATATGTATATGATGTGAGATAGCCATAGAGAGGCTTAGATAAATGTGATGTGATTCTGATGTGATACTCTAGCAACTAGAGTGTGTCATGGAGAATGATTTGAATAACTTTGAATGGCTTCAAGGGTAATCCTAGCAATATTTGTGATGATTATTGGTGGCATTGAGGATGATGATATGCCCTCACATTGGAGATGTTAGGGACAATGATATGTTTTATATTCGGAGATGTTTGCTAGAGCATTTAGATACATGAACAGTGCATATATTTCGTGTATGTGTTTAATATATATAAGATTTTATTTATCTACACCACTCACTGAGTATTACAGTGCTCACTCATTTGCATACTATGTGTAGATAAATAGGCCATAGAGCTTTGTCGTAAAGTTCATCCAATAACAGACTGATTTTGGCACCTGCTAAGTTCTCTCTTTTGGTCACTCCACTAAGTCAGTTAAAGGCTTCTGCTGTGGATAATGTGGGTAGGCATTGAGTGTCATGTTTTATTGTGTACTAAGGGTTAATATCTATGAACCTGTTTAGATGGCTAATGCATGACCTTGTTAATATTTGCATGGAAATTAAGCCAGGTATGTTTTTCTTTGAATTTATTATGAATATTTGATGATTGAATCCCTTGGCCTATGTATGTTTGAATATGAACTCTGAGGCTTGCTCGGGTCTAGTAGGCTTGCTTACTAGTCTCGTTCATCGGTCATGACCTTCAGGTTCAGGTCATGACAAAGTTGGTATCAGAGTGTCTAGGGGATAGAGTCATAGGTAAAATTATGTCTGTTAGTGAAGTGTTGGGGATTAGTGTAGAGTTTTGTTCATAGTTGGTGATTGCAGCACTAATTATGAATAGGAGGCTGCATGAATTACCAAAGTTTTGGTAAGCCTACCTTTTGGATTTTGGAATTTTGATTATGAACATGGTTTTGTTTTGTCTTGGTATAGGATGACACCTATGATAAGAGTTACCTTCAAGGCCAACGGAGAGCAAGATAACCCGAATAAGCCTATGGAACCACCACGAGTGTCCACGTCAAGAAGCCATGGTCAGAATAGGGTGACAAGACGCACTTGAAATGTGGAACCAAGCCATATGTATACTAATGAGTGGAATGTGGGAATCGGGGGTGACTACTCTACAAGAGGAGGTGTCACCATAGAGGATTTGGCAATAGGGTTGCAAAGTTTGGCTCATGAATTTCCTAAGTTCCGTAATAGATGTGAGGAATTATCTAAAAAATGGGTTGATTCTAATTCACAAAATCTGAAATATGTGCCTTAGTGAGAACACTAGAGAAAGGATATTAAGGTTACTTTGGCAGATTTTATGAAGTTAAAGCCCTAATCATTTACTAGATCAAATGCAGAGGGATATTTATAAGATTTTTGGAAGACATGGAATGCATTTGTTCAGCTTTGGGATTTTCCACACATCAGTTAGTGGAATTGGTTGGTTTTAGACTAAAAGATGTGGCCAAAATCTAGTTTATCACACTTAAGAGAAGTAAGCCACCAGGGTCATCTCCGATAACTTGGGAGGAATTTGTCTAAGCTTTTTTGGATCGCTTCTTACTTAAAAGTGTGAAAGATGCAAAGGTGTAAGAGTTTCAGACTTTGAGATAGACTTTAGATATGACAGTGATAGAGTATGATGTCTGTTTCACTTAACTATCAAGATATGCTCCCCATTTAGTTCTAACTAAATAGAAAGGATCAAGAGATTCATTTAGGGATTAATTGAGTTGTTGTTTAGAGTTTTAGCCACTTAGAGGTTTGTCTTATATGTAGCAATGGTGGATGCCATATATGGAAGGAGATAATGGTCGAAAAGCTCAAAGACAAAGCCATCAGGGTTGAAAAGATTGTAGCCTAAGTAAGAGTCCCACATTTATACGCCATCAAAGTTGTAAAGGGACTACTCCTATCCACAAGCCATAAGGAAACAGTGATTCATTTAGCCCACCATCTAGACTACAACATTCTAGTAGAGCATCTAATCTGGGCCTAGACAAAAGGTTGTTTTATGTAATTATTCTGGTAAGGCACATGGTGGACTGTACCATAGGGCAGTGGGATTGTGTTTCAGATGTGGTCAAATCAAACATTTAATAAGAGATTGCCTAATGCATAAGCAGTTAGTTAAGGGTGACCATAGTTATGTGACACAAGTGGAGACTACCCCACCTAGAATGGCATAAACTGGGAGGAATTGCAAAGGTGACAAAAGCATGGGTGTGGCCCCATCATCTCGTGATAGATCAACACAATTAGGTAATGAAAGTGGAGGTCAAACATGTGTATTTGCTTTGACACCGCAAGATGTTCAAACTTTCAATGAAGTGGCCATAGGTACACTTCTATATGTGGTACCGGAGCATTAGTTCTATTTGACCCCAAATCGACCCATTTTTTTATGTCTTTGTAATTTGTGCCAAAATTAAACCAATTTTGTAAAAACATGAAAGAACCTTTGATTGTGACCACTCCCTTGGAAGAGAACTTTGTGGCAGAGTATGTATATAAGTCTTGTGTCATCTACATAAGGGACAAGGATACGTTAGTAGATTTGGTGTTTTTGTTAACTTTGGATTTTGATGTGATTTTAGGCATGGACTGGTTAACGTTCTGTTTTGCCAAGGTAGATTGTTACAGCAAATTGGTGAAGTTTAAATTTCTATGGGAATCCTCATTTGTGATATATGAGCATGGTAGCCCAATGTCTGTGGAAGTTGTGTCGGATGTAGCTATCAGACCGATGCCAAGGCAAAAAGGCCAAAGGTACCTAGTGATGGCAAGAGATGATTCAATGGGAGAAAAGAGTGTGGAAGCCGTATCAGTAGTGGGTGAGTATCTGGATGTATTTTTTGATGAATTGCTTGAATTGCCTTCCAAGAGAGAGATTGAATTTTGTATAGATTTAATTCTGGGTACGCAGCCAATTTTCATACCTCTTTATCAAATGGCACAAGTTAAGTTAAGAGAGCTTAAGAGGCAACTTGAGGACTTATTGGATAAGGGTTTTATTTATCCTAATGTCTCAGCTTAGGAAGCTTTAGTGCTATTCATGGAAAAGAAGAATTGTAGTAGCTTTCAACTATGTACATATATCGACAATTGAATAACGTCACAATAAAGAAATTATCCACTCCCTAGGATTAATCATTTGTTTGATCAGTTAGAAGGTGTCGTGCGCTTGTCTAAGATTGACTTACACTCGGGATATCACCTATTGAGAATAAGAGAATGTGAGGTATCTAAGACAACATTTCACACACATTATGGACATCAGTGACTCATTAATGCACTTGCAATGTTTATGGATTTAATAATATTTCGAGTGTATTTGGATAAATTTGTGGTCGTATTCATAAAAAACATATTAATGTACTCTAAGAGCACGAAAGAACATGCACAACATCTAAGAATCATGCTACCGACACTAAAGTAGCATAAGTTATATGCTAAGTTTTTGAAATGTGAGTTTTGGCTAAGTAAAGTTAGTTTCTTGAGACACGTTGTGTTTGAACAAGGGGTGCAAATGGATCCTAGTAAGGTGGAAGCTGTGGAGAATTGGCCAAGGCCGATGTTTGTGACTGAAGTTAGAAGTTTTTTAGGCTTAGTCGGGTATTACACATGGTTTGTGTAAGATTTTTCTAAGATTGCATCCCTTTTGACAAGACTGACTTAGAAAAGAGTCAAGTTTAATTGGTCTGATGCTTGTGAGACCAGTTTTCATATAATTAAAGCCTACCTTACTTCTACACTTTTGTTAAGCTTGTCGTGTGGATCTGGAAGCTACACAGTGTATTGCGACACATCATGGGTTAGATTAAGTTACATATTGTTGCAACATGGGAAAGTCATAGCATATACCTCACGACAATTAAAGAGGCATGAGCAGAATTACCCTACGCATGATCTAGAGATAATAGTGATCGTATTTGCCTTAAAGATTTGGAGACATTATTTGTATGGAGAGACCTACGAAATATATACGGGTTATGAGAGCCTGAAGTATGTATTTCAGCAAAGAAAATTGAATTTAAGGTTGCGTAGATGGTTAGAGTTATTGAAAGATTATGATTGTACCATACATGCCATCCTAAAATGGTGAATGTGCTAGTAGATGCTCTAAGCAGGAAGTTGATGGGGAGTTTGGCACATGTAACTATGGAAAGACGATCCTCTGTACAAAGTTTATATGATCTAAGCAATATGGGAGTGAGTTTGGAGATTAACCACTGAAATACCTTGTTGACGCACTTTAGAGTTCAACCAATGATATTAAATTGCATTGAAGTTGCGTAAAATCAAGATGAATATTTGGTAAAAATATTCAGGGAATAAAATTATTTAGGGACATGAGTGAGGATAAAACTCAAGACTTTGTGTATGGCATAGATGGTTTGATGAGATATAGACCGCTTGTCTACGTGTCGATTATGGATAATTTGAGGAATGAGATTTTGGAATAGGTGCATATGGCAGCCCATTCAATATACCCTGGAGCTACCAAGATGTATTATGACTTAAAATCTATGTATTGGTTGTCAAGATTAAAGAGAGATGTTCTTGAGTATGTCTCTAAGTGTTTGACTTGCTAGTAAGTGAAAGCTAAACATCAAAAGCCATTGGGACTACTACAACCATTACCGATACCCAAATGGAAATAGGAACACATAGCAATGGACTTTGTGATGAGTTTGCTATGAACAAGAAGTGGCTATGATGCCATTTGGGTGATAATTGATCTAACAAGTTAGCTCACTTTTTTCGATCTAAATTAAGTATGGAGCAACTCGGTATGCCCCAATTTATATTAATGGTATTGTAAAATTACATGTGGTTCAGGTAATGATAATGTCCAATCGGGGACCGCAGTTCATGAGCTGATTTTGGACAAGATTATAAGAGACCATATGCATAAGATTGGATTTTAGTATGGCCTTCTACCCATAGATGGATGGCTAATTTGAGTGCACCATTTATACGCTCGAGGATATGTTGAGAATGATTATACTTGACTTTAGAGTCTCTTGGAACTATTATTTGCCTTTGGTTGAGTTCACTTATAATAATAGTTATCAAGCCACAATTGGTATGGCTCCATATGAGGCTTTGTATGGATATAGATGTAGGTAACCTTTTGGTTGGTTTGAAGTTGGGGAACGAAAGCTCTTAGGGTAGAAAATGGCCCTAGAAGCAGAGCGATGCATCCAGGTGATACGAGGAAGAATATTAACAGTTCAAAGTCACCAAAAATCTGATGCTGATAATAGGTGAAAGCCTTTAGAGTTTGAAGTTGGTGACTATGTGTTTTTAAAGGTTTCGCCAACCAAAGGGGTTAAAAGATTTGAAAAGGAAAAGAAATTGAGCCTTAGGTACATCAAACATTTTGAGGAGTATACCGCCCAAGTTGTTTAATGTTCATCTGATTTTTCATGTGTCCATGCTTAGGAAGTATATCCCGAATCCAAGTCCAGTTGCAAGATGGGCTTAGCTATGAGTAACTTGTAGCCATATTAGATCACCAATTAAGATTGCTTTGCTCTAAGGACATTGCTACGATGAAAGTATGGTGGCGTATCCATTCAGTTAAGGAAGCCACATGGGAACTCGAGGAGGAAATATGAGAGAACTACCCCTACTTGTTTGAAGTTTGATATATGTAATTTACCTTGAGGTACATGATTAGTAATTTGAGGACGAATTCTTATAAGGAAGGGAGAATGTAACACCCCCAATTTTTTATGTAAACTAAGAATGATTTATGAGATATATGGAGTCTTGAGGACTTTGGTGATATGATATGTATGCCTAGTGTTTAACAGTGTATATATTGACATTTAGGCAAAACATTGAAGAAATATGCGATAGCCCATAATTTGAGGTTTTGATCTCAGTTTAACGTTTTGTTTATAAATTTATGTGAAAGTGATTGAGTTAAATGAATGATTTGAAGTGTAATACCAATCAAGAATAATATTGGAGTGTTAAATTTGGATTTTTGGAGTCATTAGGAAGCTTAGAACTGCTTACACGGGTGAAAATTGATACATTCATGGTAGGATGAATAATAAAGGCTCAAGAAGAATATTCTATCGATACATTTAAGAATGTATCGATACATTTGGCCAAAGATTAGTATGTATCAATAAATTATCCAAATGTATTGATACATTTAAAGTAGAGAGCACCTAAGGGGAAAAAGATCGATACATTTCTCATGTGTATCGATACACGTTGGGCAGAGAGCATTCTACTTGAAATGTATCGATACATTGCCCCCAATGTATAGATACATTCATTCGAAATTAGGGCAGATGCATCAATACATTGCCAAAATGTATCATCAGAGAGGAAAGGCAAAAATAACAAGAGATTTCGAGCTATTTCACCAACCTTTTTTCTCAGCTCTTTTATCCCTTTCTCTCTCTAGAAACTCAAAATCCTAAGGCTCAAAATGAATTTTTGAAGTAATTTAAAGCTATTTGGAGCTTGGGAAACCATCCTCAAGGTAAGATTTAACATTTTTACTAATTATTTTTTAATTTAATTAGTTAATAACTTCGAATTTGACTTTTCTTCATATTTGGTAATTTTCACCTTTAGCTTGGATTGAGGACTTTGGGACATAAGATTCATGCAGTCTGATCTCCAAGGTATTAGCTTGTTAATAAAGGATTTGAGCTTAAATAGTTGGATTACTAAAATTTGGTTAATTGTGCAAAAGCTAGCATTTTTCAAAAGCTAGGAATAATGAACATTTCAATGTTCTAACGTGTTTTAAGGGAAAAATAGAGTTAAGTCAACTCATTGGCAAGCTGGATGATGATTTGAGGCTAAGGATCGAAGCTTGGCTGGGAGTGCCTCTAATTTGTCGTTGTGAGTGGGTTTAAATAAAATGCATGTAATGCATGACGCACAATAGATGCGCTATGATGATATTAGAATGAAATATGTATGCCTAGACAAATGAACCTAAGCTAAGGAACAATATATGAGTAGATGTTATATATGTGAACTATGTGTAATTGTGTGCTGTGATGTGAGCCACATGGGTGGCCTATTCCGTATGTGCCTAGACTAAGATGTCTAGAGGCTATGATGAACCCTTAGGAGTATATTACCCTAGGTGAATGATATGTTGAGACGATTTGATTGAATGATGCCTGGGTGTCTTAGAGGCTTTCATTCCCTAACCGAGCTTAAAGACAATTGAAGCTCAATAAATATGATTTGAGGTTTGATAAGGAAATTGTGAATGATAAAGACATAATGGCCTTATTTGTGGATTTGTGTTTTTGTCTAAGGGAAAAATTTTAGATGTTGATTTAATTTGTGGTTAAATGGATTTTTATCCCCCTATGACTATATGTGTGCTTGCAAGGATGATGGTAAGTAGGGACAATGGCACTAATCTCGCCTATGATTCTCGCCTATAGTACGTTGATACCATCCGTTGAGATTACTCTTAGTGATGCCGACTTTAGAGATTTCTCTAGTCGATGATCTGTCCATTGTCAACTGCTCCAGCATTGTGAGTGATCTGTTCTCCAACCATTGCTTCGGCATGTGCATGACCTATTTCTCCAACAGTAACTTTGCCCTAAGCATGATCTGATTCTTCACTGGTTGGCCACTAAGCGTGATGTGACTATGTCTAAGGGATGACAACTTGTTAATTTGATTTGTATACGATGCGAGACAACCATGGAAAGGCTTAGATAAATGTGATATGATTATGATATGATACTTTGGTAACTAAAGTGTGTAGTGGAGAATGATTTAAATAACTTTGATCGGCTTCGAGGGTAAGCTTAATGATATGTGTGATGATTGTTGGCAGCATTGAGGATCATGATATGCCCTCACATTAGAGATGTTAGGGACAATGATATGCCCTATGTTCGGAGATTTTTGCTAGAGCATCTAGATGCACAGATAGTACAAATATTTCATGTTTGTGTTCAATAAATATATGATTTTTTTTAGCTGCACCACTCATTGAGTATTATAATACTCACCCATTTGTATACCATGTGCAGATAAATAGGCCACATAGCTTTGTAGTAAAGGTCTTCCATTAACAAACCGATTTTGGCATCCGATAAGTTATCCGTTTCGATCATGCCGCTGAGCCAGTCAAAGCCTTCTGCTATGGATAATGTGTGTAGGCACTGACTGCCATGTTATATTATGTATTAAAGGTTAATATGTATGAACTTGCTTGGATGGCCAACGTATAGCCCTATTAATATTTGTATGGGAATTAAGCTAGGGATGTTGTATTTTATTTGAATTTATTATGAATATTTGATGATTGATTTCCTTGGCCTATGCATGTTTGAATATGAACTTTGAGACTTGCTCAAGTCTAGTGGGCTTGCTTACTAGGCTCGTGCGCCGATCAAGGCCCTCAAGTTTTGATTGTGAAAATTATGAACTAATTTGCTTTTCTCAGACTATGGTGGATTTCAACATATAGTTTGAATATTAGTTTCTCTTTTATTTATCATGAATGGGTATAGTTATGTTTATTCAAATATGTTCTTAAAGCTTTTAATTATCTAATCAATGATTAATTGATTTGTGAATCTAATTGAGACTCGACATGGCCCTGAAGTTAGGTATTTATGCAATCATCTCAATGGAGACTTGTACATAGCTTTGGATTCTAGGTTAGTAAAATCACCCAGGAAGGTAAATAATAAAAAAAGTTGGTATCAAATAAAGCGTTGAATAAACCCATAATCCTAGGTTTTAGTCTATTGCCTTAAGTAATTTTAATTTTCGTTAGTTAATTTAGTGTTTACTTTAATTTAGTTTTAATTAATTTTCTAAAAAATTTTAATTTCTTGATTTAGATTAATTTGTCATAATTTTAGTGTTAAGTGAATATTTAGGAACAAATCTCTATGGGAATGATACTCTATTTCATCACTATATTACTTGTTTACGATAACTTGCACTTGTTTGAAATATCAACAACACCAAGATGCAAGGTCGTGGCACCTGATGAGTTACCGAAAGTATATTTTTGACAAGATTTTGAAAACTAGGGTTTTTTTAGCTTATTTAAAAGGCCTTTTGTTGAGGTGTTGGAGGCAAGATGGCAAACAACTATTTTGGAGAAAAAACGCCAAAAACCAGGCATGAAAGTAAGAGAAATTAAGAGATAATCAAGATCAAAAGCTTCAATCATTAGTTTTTTCCTCTACATTTATTTTTCTCTTATTTACTTGGCTTACATTCATGGATAATTTTCATTGGATGATATTTTATTTGGATATTATGAATTAATTTGATTTTCTAGGCTATTGGTGGATTTCAACATGTAGTTTGAATATTAGTATCTCTTTTATTTACTATGAATGGTATACTTTTGCTTATTCAAGTTTGCTCTTAATGCTTTTGATTGTTTGGCCAGTAATTAACTAATTTGTGAATATAATTGAGACTCAATAGGGAGATTTTATATTAGACTAAGGTTTGATAATATATATTCACATCACTTAGGTGATCTGATTTGCGATTAAGGTTGATATACACCAATTGCCATACATAGCCAAATTAGAACACTAGCTTAATGAACCTTATTTAATTGATTACCACAGACATATAGTGATTAAATTAAATTAGGTATTTGCGTAAGCATCTCGATGGAGACATGTACATAGCTTTAAATTCTAGTTTAGTAAAACCACCTATGAATATAAATAATAAGGGAAGTTGGTATCAGATGAAGTGTTGAATGAACTTATAATTCTGGGTTTTAGTCTATTACTTTTCTCAAGTGAATTTTTAGTTTCTGTTAATTAATGTAGTGTTTGATTTAATTTAGTTTAATTAATTTGCTAAAAAATTGAGTTACTGGAATAAAATTAGTTTATTATAATTTTAGTACTTAGTGAAGATTTAAGAGCAAAACCTTGAGGGATACAATTTTAGACTTACTATCTATATTACTTATTCGATATGTATGCTTGCGTGTGTAAAATCTACAACAAGTTTTTAACTTCGTTATCGAGAATTTATTTTTCTTATTTATTTTGCTAATATTAAATTTCAACAGAATAATCTTAATTTTAATTTTTCTTTTTATTTTAGGTACTTTTTATTAAGGTAATGAATTATTATAACTATCAATGGCCATTTGAATAATTTGTGCCTAGGAGGGTTGCTAGTGATTATGAATTGGATGTAATCAGTACTTTGATCGTCCAAGTGGATACTTTGTCTCAAAAAATTGACACTTCGGTGTTATTGTTTTTTAAAGTCTTTTGTAACATGCGAGTTTTGTGGAGATAGGCATTCAAGTGATTGTTGTTCAGTGCATTATGAATCACTACAATTTGATGGAAGTTTTAATGGGCAGCAAAACAATTCAGAATCCGACAATTTCAACTCAGGGTGGAATCACAAAGTTTTTATGGAGTAATGATCAGGGTCCTACATATTCATCACAACTTATTTTCCTTCATGGTTTTCAATCACAAGTTAGAGCTCCAAGACCTAAGAATAAGCCAACTTTGGAAGAGATGTTTATGCAATGCATGGCAAATATGGATGCAGTCGTTTAAAGTTATGAAGCTTCAATGAGAAATATTGAGACACATGTGAGTCAACTTAGTAATGATGTCAATAGTAGGCCTCAAGAAACTTTACCAAATGACATTGAGACTAATCCCAAAAGAAACGAATATGGTAGGCATCTTGATGAGGTAAATGGAAAACTATGGTAAATGATGAAGATAAAGTAGATCAAGAGAATACTTCTAGCGAACAAGTTCAAGATGAATAAGCTAAGCAAGAGGAAGAAGTATCTATACAAACACAAGTCAAGCCATATGTGCCTCCCATTCCCTTTTTGGATACAATTAATGAGTTACCTAAGGAGGTTTGTTTAAGATGCAACCACAAAGGACAAGAATGAAGAACTCATAAATGTTATTCATGTTCTGAAGGATACACCAAAGTGCGTTATTCAGGAAGAACTCAATTTGAGAAGTTGGGTAAAAGTCACGCTATTCCACCACTTTAGATTAAGCAAGCACCAAATCTTGAGTTAAAGCCACTACAACATCATCAAAAAAAGAGGCTACTTTCATACCTCAAGCTTTTTCCATGTAAACTCAAAACTCTTTAGAGGGTGAATGAAGACCTCAACCAAAGTCAAGCTATTAACTATATAAAAGTGCTTCTTGGGAGGCAACCCAAGCTATAACCTTTTATATTTGTTTATTATTTTAGTTAGTTTTTATTTTTCTATTTAAATGAGTTATAACCTTTCCTTAGCTTGTGTTGTTGAGTATGCGAGTTTGGAAAGCGTTAAGATAAGGAGAAAGAAAATTAGAACTTTCAATGCACTGCCACCATTGATAAGGGAGTTTATTTTCCTTATCCTTTTTTAGCTTTTCACATTGATGACAATGTGCAATTTAAGTTTGGGGGAGGGTTTTATTGTTATTAGTTTTTGAGATGTTCTTAGGTTAATTTATTTTCATTAAATTTATTTGTTTTTTGTTTTTTGGACATTAAGTTTAGTTAAGTTTTTCATCATTTAATTTTATATATTTTAAGATCTTGCATTAGAGTTAGTTGTGCCAATTTACTTAATTTATGATGGGTTTGGCTATAGACCGCATGCTTAAAATACCCAATGGAAAGAAGATTAAAACTTTAAACCTAAACAACCAAAATATGCCTCCACCCATGGATCACCTTGGTGATATTTAACACATAAAAGAACAAATTAATTATTATTCAGAAAGTTACCTTGCCAAGTAATTTCGTAATCACAATGGCACTTGTCGAAGCTATCCCGCAAACATCACAAGGAGCAAAAACTCTTTTGCTCTTTTAATCTATGAGATCGATTGCTTACTTCTAAAGTAAGGAATATAGAATATACTAGTATCTAAGCTTCATTAATGTTTAATCTCAATGATGCATTGACCAAGAACATTTTGAGATTATGGTTTGACGCATAAAGATCTCACAACTGCAACCCATTACAATTCCCTTGCAAAGCATATTAATCTCATGGTCTTCATCCAATTATACTTATAACTCATTATAATTGATGTCTTATTGATGAAGGAAAACCTCTAATCATTGAACATGAATGATATTGTTGCATGATTGGAATCAAGCCTTAACTAATCCAATTGGTCGTAGGGCTCATCCCAACAATTTACCTATACAATGATGAGAACCTAGATATATTCTTATTTTTATTATTTGAAGCATGTGAATATTGTTTGAGGATTATGTAAATTCTTATGCTAAGCTTCATTATTAAAATGAGATTTCTACAATTTAAGCACCATGTCTTTTATCTAGATTCATTGTACATATTTAGAGAATGTTTATGTGAATGTGAAATTTTGAATTATGTATTGAGTTCTAGAATTTTTTTGATTCTCTCTTGAGCTGAAATCCTAGGCTATACATAGTTAAGGAAATGATTTAGGCCATCTTTGGACTAATTGAGCCTTTTGAGCCACCATGTTGTATATTTATCTTTAGTTTACCCTTTTTGAGCTTACTATACCCTTTTCTTGGTTTAAATTTAATTTTTAGCCTAAACCTTTATATAAAAAGTTCCATTTTTTTTTTGGCATCCCTTATTCCTAAGTGCATATGTCAATTTAGGAAATATAATGAACTAGATAATGGAAAAGGTAGTAAAGATGAAAAGTGATGAAAAGTTCAAAAAAAATATTATATTCATCTCGCTACCCAATAAAAGAAATAAGTTTGTGGGTGTGAAATTAAGAACAGGAAAAAGGGGAAAGAAAGAAAAAAATTTGAAGTGGTCAACACAAGAAAAAAAAGTTGATGAAAGAATGGGTGCATTTGGTGAAGGAAAATAAAGCTGTAAATAAGTCCTAGAATGACTATGTGCTTAAGATTGAGCTATATGGATACCTCATAATCTACCTTGACCTTAGCCATACATTACAAGCTTGATAAAGTTCTATTGATTTTTAACTTAGTATGAGTCTACATTAGTGGAAAGACGGATGAAAAGGAAACTTATGGAACTCTATTATTCATTTGAATTTTGCATGAGTATAAACTTATTCATATTGTATAATGTTATACATGAAAAGATTACACACATACATGGAAATCTACTTGATGATAAGCTTGCATTTGAATTGAAACATGAATTTGAATAATATTTTTATGCTACTTAGAGTTGAGATTATGAATTAACTTATGAGGACATTAAAGGTTGCTACTAATTTTGTGCAATATATTCCTAGTTAAGTTATTTTTTTATATTTTTTTATAATTGGGTGATAGGGGATTCGAACCCTACTCTTTAGGCAGGTAGATAATGCACCAGCCAAGGAGCCAAATGCTCGGGTGCTCCTAGTTAAGTTTTTTTCTTCATTTAGGTTATTGCATTTTAGTTAATGTTTTGCTCGAGGACTAGAAAAATCTTAAGTTTAAGGGTGTGATAACCCCATTATATAGAGTTATTTTGACACATTTTGGGAGCTTAAGTAGATAAGTCTTTGAGATTTTAGGTTTGTGATTAAATATTTTAGTTATTTTTCTTAGTTAAGTTCAATTGCATGTTGATTAGTTTAGTTTAAATTATTTTATTTTAATTTTATGTTGAATTGCCTTAAATTACTTTAAGTTTAGTTGTTTCTAATCTATTTCTTGCTTTATTAGGAAAATTGATGAAAAGGCCTTATTTGGTGTGAACTGTGCAAGTATGGTCAATGCTTATCCTACACAAGTTCCAATATTTTGAGCATATCTTTCAATCCATAAGTCCAAATGATGTGATTCTTAGACAAATGGAAAGCTAAGAGATAGGGCTACAACTTTCACGTTTACCACATTGCCTAGTTTATCTTGAAAAAAGGCAAAACTTGCATCATAAGATGAAATAGTGTAGTAGAGACAACATAAGAGAGTAGCCCCATAGTGCCACTCGAGAGTAAGGTACCATAGCACCCAAAAGGCAAGGATGCAATGCCCAACAAGTTACCAAGGATTTATTTTGATGGGATTTTGGAAACTAAGAATTTTGGAGCATATCTAAAAGGACTTTTTCAGAGGTTTTGGAGGGAGGACGACAAGAAACTATTTTGGAGAAAATGAGCCAAAAACAGAGCATGAAAGCAAGAGCAATTAAGAGAAAATCCAGATTAAATGCTTCAAACACTAGTTTCTTTCTCTACTTTTGTGTTTCTTTTATTTTTTTTGACTTGGATTAATGGCTAATTTTCTTTGGATATATTTTATTTAGATATTATGAACTAATTTACTTTTCTAGGATTCTGGTAGATTTTAACATGTAATTTAAATATTAGTATCTTTTTTATTTACTGTCAATGGGTATAGTTTTGATTATTCAAATTTACTCTTAATGTTTTTGATTGTCTCGTCAACAATTAACTAATTTGTGACTCTAATTGAGACTCGATAAAGAGATTTTAGATGGACTAAGATTTCAATAGTGTATGTTCACATTACTTAGGTGATCTGATTCTCGATTAGGTTAGACATACGCCAATTGCTATATGCCAATTGCCGTACATAACCAAATTAGATCACTAGCTTAATTAGCCTTATTTAATTGATTACTATAGACATTTTTAAGTTAGGTATTTGTATTTGTGTAAACATCTTGACAGAGATTTGTATATAGCATTAGATTGTAGGTTAGTAAAACCACCCATGAATATAAATAATAAGAGAAGCTGGTATCAGATGAAGTGTTGAATGAACCCATAATCCTAGGTTTTAATCTATTGCTTTTCTCAGTGAATTTTTAGTTTCTATTAATTAATTTAGTATTTGATTTAATTTTGTTTTAATTAAGTTTTTAGAAAATTGAGTTACTTGAATAAGATTAGTTTGTTATAATTTTAATACTTACTAAAGATTTAAGAGAAAATCTGATGTTGATTTCTCATGCAAGTGCACATATCGTAAATAAGTAATATAATGATGAAGTAAAGTATTATTCCCACAGAGAATTGTTTTACTTCTTATTGTTAAGTACTAAAATTGACACAACCTAATCTTATCCAAATAATAAAAATGAAATTAAAAAGAAAAATTAAATTTAACAAACTTAAAAACTAACCTAAAATTACTCACCAAAGTTACTTTATTAAACTCGATTGACTGTCATTCCTAAGATTATGATTTCCCTTAATACTTTATCTAAATATTGTCTCTCTTTCTCTCTCTCTCTCTCTCTCTCTTAACTTAATTTAATAGTCTAAGTTGCTAACCTAGAGTCCTAATTTATTTATAAGTCTTTATTGAGTTTCTCATAAAAATATCTCTCCTAATTAACTTATTATATGCCTATGCAAATTAAATTGAAGAAAGATTCATTAAGTTCGTGCTCTAATCCTGACTACGAATGGCTTATAACTATGTGTCTATCTTATATGCAAATCAAACCACCTAATCAACTAAGTGCTTTGGATCATACACTATTCGATTCAAAGTCTACCTGAATCTCTTTCATTAAGGTTTAACCTAGGTTTCTAAATCAATCTAATTGGTGATCAAGAAATTAAAAGCATTAAGAATTAAATAGAAAAAACAACTTAAAATCATAAAACATAAACAAAAAAGAGCTAAACAATTCAAACTACATATTGAATTCAATCATAATCTTAAATAGATAATTTAGTTCCCTATAAAGTCACATGTCATCATCAAATAAAGTTTAAACATCAAAACTAAATCAAGAATAATAAAAGAATAATAAAAGGATAAAAGAAACTCAAGAATTGCAATCTTGATCTCCAAATCTTCTTGAATCCCTTGATTTCTTTTCCATTTCAAATGAGACTTTTTTCAATGACTTTGTGGCCAAGTCATTAGCTCTAAATTTGGTGTTTCGTATCTCTAAAAGTCCTCTGAAAGGTTACTTTTATAATGCTTTGAAATTGGACCAAGTTGGGTGAAGAAAGAAGTCAATTTTAAATAGGATTTCCTCATCAAACTACATAAGCTACAACCTTAGCCATTTAATTTACAAAAATCATGATTTAATTTTTCTCTTTAGGACTATTGCATTGCTTCAAATTTGACAAGGTTTTTACCACTTCCTAGGCCAAAATTGAATAAGTGGTAAACATAAACATTGTATCTTTTTCTTGTTGCTTTCCAATAGTCTAAGAATCACCCCATTTAGAGTTCTTTAAAGAGAGTTATGGTAGAAATACTGAGACTTATATAGTAAAAGTCTACACCTCAAAATTTTTCTCCTTCTTCTGTTTGAAGTCCTTCTTCCATTAAAAGTTCTTCTTTAATAAACATCTACAAAGGCACGAATAAATCAATAATAACTTACCTTAGGCACATTAACACCAATTTAAGCACAAATTTAACTAAGATTAGACTAACTCACCTAATTAATTTTCTTAAAATACTTAGATAAAACCTAATTAATTTCAATGCATTACTACAAGAATTAACCTAAATTATTATCAAAATTAAGTCAAAATAACTCTATATCATAGACTTATCAAAATCTTTGTGAGATACAATTTTGGACTTACTGTTTATATTACTTTTTCAATTTGTATACTTATGTATGCAAAATCAACAGCAACAACAACAATAAATACATCTTGGTTGCGGTTGATTATGTCTCAAAGTGGGTTGAAGTAGTAACTCTTCCTACTAATGATTCTGAGGTGGTGATGAATTTCATAAAGAAAAATATCTTCACTCCATTTGGCATTCTGAGGGCAATCATTAATGATATGGGTTGTCACTTTTGTAAAAAAAATTTTTGATACATTTATTGTAAAATATGGTGTTAAACACAAGGTTGCAACTGCTTACAATCCTTAAATTAGTGGCCAAGCAGAGGTGTCTAATAAAGAAATCAAGAGGATTTTTGAGAAAATTGTGCATTCCTTTAGGAAATATTGGGCAAGAAGATTAAATGATGCACTTTGGGTGTATCCAATTGCTTATAAGACTCTAATTAGCATGTCTCTGTACAAGTTACTTTTTGGCAAATCTTGTCACCTTTTGGTGGAGTTTAAGCACAATGCTTATTAGGCCATTATGAAGTTAAATTTTGATATACAAGCAGTTGGTGAGAAAAAGCTTTTGCAATTGAATGAACTTGATAAATTTAGACTTCAAGCATATAAGAATGCCAAACTTTATAAGGAGAAGACAAAACGGTGGCATGATAAGAAAATAGTGAATCGTCACTTTAAGCTCAATCAATATGTGTTACTTTATAATTCTTGCTTAAAGTTGTTTCTAAGTAAGCTTAAATCAAAGTTGTTTAAGCCATTCACAATCACTAAAGTGTTTCCACATAGAGCAATCAAAGTGATGGGAAATGATGGTTTACAATTCAAAGTTAATGGGCAAAGATTGAAGCATTATTGACGAGGGAAATCAATCGTCAAAAGTCCTTAATAAATCTTCTTGATACTATCTAAGTCTAAGATAGTAAAGCTAATGATTATAAAAAAACACCTCTTGGGAGGCAACCCAAGCTCTACAATGCTTTCTTAGTAGTTTATTTTTAATAGTTGTGTTTGTGCGATTTATGGTGAGCCACAAGGTGGCATTTTGTTGGAACGCATGGAATGTAGGACCTAGAGCAAGAAACCTACACATGGTGCGATATGAATTATGGATTAAGGACTCTGTTGAATTATGATGAATGGGCTACCAAAGATATATGGCTCGATATGTGTTTGGTTTAATGGCACAACCATTAGGTGATATTAATTATGTGAGGCCAAAAGGCCATGATTACTTATGGACATGATATATGCATGAATGCCCATGTATTTGTGATTGATTTGAGGATATAGGCTATTAAGCCATGATTGATAGGATTGAATATGATGAATACCTATATGGGGTTAAGGGCATAAAAGCCTATAGATTGATTATGTTTTGTTTGATGATGCTTTAAAGATTTAAAGGTACTTATAATTATACCGAGCTTAGAGATGATTGACGCTTGTTGAATTTGAAATTCTATTTGATATGGGCATATGGAATGTCACCAGTAAAATGGCCTGATTTGTGGATTTATGTTTCGTTTGAGGTATGAATTGTGGACGTTGCTTAGACTTAAGGTGGAGTGGAGTCTCACGCCTTGTGACTATATGTGTGCCTGTAGGGATGGTGGTAAGTAGGGACGATGCCACTAATCTCTCTTGTGATTTTTGCCTTTGATTCTACTTGCAATGCTTTGATGCCATCTGTGGAGATTACTCAAAATGATTCTGATCGTTGAGAAATTACTTTGGTCAATGATATGATTCTCTGTCAGCTGTTTCGGCATTATGAGTGATGTGTTCTCTTCTCGTTGATTCGGCACATGCATGATTTGATTCTCCGCCAACTACTCTAGCACTATGCATGATTTGTTCTTCGCCCGTTGCTTTGGCATGTGTGTGTTTTGATCTCCACCAGCTACTTTGCCTTGAGCATGATTTGATTCTCCATTGTCTAGCCACCGAGTGTGATTTAACTATGCCCAATGCAGGACCACTCATTTGATTTCGTTTGACAACGATGACGTGTATCCGGTATGACATGATCTGATTTGAAAAATGAATATATCATGGCCACTATGAATGATATTTGATGAAATGCTTCTTAATGAGAAATTATTTGTAAATGGGATTTGAACTTAAGCTTAGGAACTAAGGTGTGCCTATGAAGCCTAGTTTAATGATAATGGCTTTAAATATAAACCTTAAATTGATATGATTTGATGTGTGGACATAGAATTTGGGAATTTATGGATATGATACACCGTTGAGATATGATCCGACAATATTTGATTTGATGAGTGGTGCATGTAGGGTATTAAGATGATCCTCGCATGTTTGAATTGGCGATGTCTAAATATGAAAGTCTTATGGCTAGATAGGCCTAATATATTTTATATGTAAAATATTATGCTATGATAGTATCCCCTCACTAGGTATTATAGTACTCACCTATTTATATACCATACGCAGATAAATAGGCCCTAGAGTTGTGTGGTAAAGGTCATCCAGCAACAGACCGTTTTTGGCATTAGATAGGTTTCCACCCGTTATGTCACTCTGTTGTGTCAGTCGCGAGCTATTGCTCAACACTTAGTTTGTTGTGTATGTAGTCACGATGTACCATATGAACTTGTGTAAGGGTTGTTATGTACGAACCTGCCATGAATAGTCAATAAATGGTCTTATGAACATTTGTATAAATTATGTGCCAGGGATAATATATTATATTTGATTTTATCATGAACATTTGATTATGGAATCCCTTAGCTTTGTGTTTAGGGTTGCTGAAGTCTAGTGGGCTTGGCAATTGGGCTCATGCACTAGTCACAGACCGATTTAGTTGGTTGTGACAATGGTGTCCAATAACTTAAATCCCGAACTATCCTTTATTTAAGAAATCAAATTCCTTAATTCTAATTATGTCAAAATTGTCTTTTATGGAACATATCTATAAATATTCAAATAGCCAATTTTTAATTTAAATTACACTAATTAATAATGCAATTTAGGCAAGTAATCAATGCCAAAATAGTGGCATTAGTAAGCTATAGGCAACATTGGTGCATCACAATTTTCAATTTCTATGGGCCCTTAAATTTAAGAATTTTAATTCCAAAATGTTTTTCTGGTTAGCCAACATATGGAACTATTCCATATCAAATTTGCATAATTTTTTAATGCAAATTGATTGGTTAAATCAGCCCAAAACTATGACTCTTTGCTGATGCTAGCAACAATTTATAGTTCTATGCTTTAAAGTGGCTCCAAATCAGGGAATTTAATTCTTAATTTTTCTTTCACGGTCAGCTAACATATAGACCCTTTCCATATTAATTTTTTGTAATTTTTGGATGCAACTAAGCTACCCAAAAAATTCAAAAACCATGACCTAGGTCTATTGGACACAATCAAGTTTTAGCTACTTAGGTGGCATTGAAAATGCCAAAATCCTAGGGATCAAATCCCTTGATTTTTGAACTTCAAATTTTAGTAAATAAATGTAACTAATTGCATAAATTGAGGCTCTTTTTAGGTTGCTAAAATTTGTCAAAATCATGGCCTAAAACACCTACTGGCAGTAGTAATTTCAGCCATGATTTTGTCGCTATTACACCACCATTCATCTTTGGCCAGCATGTTGGTCCCAAATAAATGTGCTAGACGATGGGTGAATAGAACTTTTTAGCTCTCACTAAACTTGATTTCTAATTGAGAGCAAGTAAAAAGTTTACAATGAGAAGTTCAATGCAAGATGAAGGAATGATTAACAAAGAATGAAGATGAAAACTAAAACAAAGCAGACAATACACAAAGATTTATAGTGGTTCAGTCAAAGACCTACATCCACTACCTTGATTGTTCAACCAAGGATTTTTCAAACCAAATCACTATAAACGGTGAAATTTTCAAGCTCCCACTAAGCTTTTACAATGGCTTTTCACAAGCTCAGTCACAACCTTCGATAATAGTTTTTCTCAGGATCAACCAAAACCCAAAACTAACTTTTCCTAGGCTGAGTTAGAACCAATACAACCAATCAAGCTAACCCAAGCTTGATTAATCCCTTTTAGAGTGACTTGCACACTCCAAGTAATCAAGGAGAAAAGAAATCAAGAAGTACATATGATCACTAACCTGATCTGAATGATACAAATTGAAGTACTTAATTCTATTACAAGGATTGGAATGAAGTGCAGAAAGTATGAAGACAGTTTTTGCTATTCTTGAGCTTTTTTTGATCTTGGAAGCTCATTGGGAGTGCCGTATATACTTGAAAAATCAACCCTAATAAATGTTAGATAGAGTCTGACAGCTAGAAACAATTTAGGGATAGTTCTAGCTGTTAATTTGTCTTCTATCATTCAAATTCAAATTTTCAAACATAATGCTCTTAGTCGACTAACATTGCTACTTAGTCGATTAAGTCATTTATGTCTCTAAACCCAGTTTCTGGTAATAGGCTATTAGTCAACTAACAATTCTTCTTAGTCGATTAAATCATTATTGTCTCTAAACTCAATTTTTGGCAGTAAGCGCTTAATCGATTAACAATGTCTCTTGGTCAACTAAGTGTTGTCTATTTCACAATTTGCTTGAACCCGTCAACTTCTCTTTTGAATTTTATCCAACCAACTCCCTTGATTATCCAACAAAAAGGCTTCTATTTTATTGCTCAATCGTAACTCCTTATTCTTATGAGTTTTGATATTTGCTTTTTAATGATCAACATATTATTTAACATATATTTTTATCCTACACACTCAAGTAAAAAAGTTAGACATAGATAAATGGGAATGTTTTATTATCATCAAAAACTACTAGAGCCAACAATCTCCCCCTTTTTAATGATGACAAAACATTCCTTAATTAAACGCACAATGTCTATTTGTTATTTTTATTTTGCACCAGATTGGAATTTCTCCCCCTGAGTGTGGGCACCCCTTTAATGTATGCATGATCTTCTTGTTGGTATATGTCATTGAGCCAATTAGATTGGTCAAGGAATATATATTGTCATTTAATGCATATTTAA